>NC_046246.1:1910000-2265000 GCF_009819885.2 Catharus ustulatus
TGAACTCCTTCAGCCTGGCCACAGGCACAGCTGGAGCCCTGCTGAGGGTGAGCAAACAGGCACGAGGGGCAGTCCTGCCAGTCAAAATAAATCCCGTGGAATTCTTTCCATTGTATCCCACTGAATGCAGAAACTTGGACGATGAAGCCACAAATTCCAGAGCTGGGGCACCTGGAACGGTGCCTGCGAGGAAGGGGAAAAAATATTGTAAAACATAATGATCAAACAGTGGGGGAGAGCGAGGACCGTGAAAACATCAAAAGTCCTGGCAATTGTTTTGGATGAGAATGTTTTCAAGAGTCCCTGTTTGTGTTGGACAGGAGATTTCGCTTTGAACAATGGGTGAACTTTGCAAGGCAGGCAAAATCCACTCTCCTCACTAAGAGGAGCTGCTTTTCTTGTAAAAAATATATACAGATATTTATAAAAATGGGGGGAAATGGGAAAACAAGTGTCTTACTGTTTTGCTGTCTTCCCCTGATCTTTCTCTCCCACTGCTGGGGATGGGGCTGGATGAGATTTGCCCTTTGTTGGTTGTGTGGATGAATTAATTCCCTGGGCTCCTAACTCTCCAGATTCAAGCACAACACACACACACAGCAGCAGGGTCCAGACCTTTCTCCCTGTGCCACTTGGGGAACCCCATCCACTGATCCTACACTGTTTCTGGGGTTCTGGGTTTATGCTTATTTTTAATATTATGAAGGTGCCCAGGACACTTCAGGTTTGCATTTGTCTCACCAAAACATTGGCATGCAGAGATTTGGCCCCGTGGGTCAGGAATGGGGACAGTGCAGCCAAAACAGGCTGGAGAGGCAGCACTGCCCAGGGCTGGGGCTGCTGCTCTTGGAGGCACCTCCAGGGATCTGATAAAGGCTTCTCCAGGTCTCACTTTTCCTGATGTGGGCTGGGGAATGTTCTCACAGCAGTCTGCACTTCACCCCTCTGCATGAATTTGGGTTGCAACCAGGTTTGTGCACTCTGCAGGGCTGGGGAGCCCTGGGCTTTGTCCTGGGTGTCCCACACAGCCCCTGATGAGGAGAGGGAGAGGGAGAGGGAGAGGAATGTTCTCTCTGTGCCTGCTCTTGAGCTCAGTCTGGATGGTCAGGGTGCCACCTCTGTCATGGAATCATGGAATGGTTTGGGTTGGGACCTCAAAGTCCCACCCTGTGTCATAGTTAGGGACACTTCCCACTAGCCCAGGCTGCCCAGGGCCCAGCCAAACAGCCAATCTTTGGTGTTTGCCAAAGCAGCTGACAGGACAGGACAGGCTCTGAGGACCTGGGACATTGGGCTCAGCAGCAAAACCTCTGCCTTTCCAATTTTAGTTGTGCTGGAGGTGTGCCTCAGGTGCCAGGGGCTGCAGGGTGAGCAGAGGTCTCAGAGCAGGAGGGACCAGGCTGGTGATGTCACAGTGGCCCTGCAGGAGCTTTCTGCAGACAGGGAGGGCTGGGATGGCTCTGGGGAAGCAGAGCTGCCCTTGGTGCTTCCCACTGCACTCACCTGAGCTGAGCACACAGCACGGCCACCCACGGCATCTTCTGCTTTTCCCAGGGGAGCAGACAACCTGGAGATGCTTCATGAGCTAGAAATATTCCTCCAGGAGCTGACAAATGTGGGATGTTTGTGGTAGAAATCAGCAAAGGGTGCAACCTCCAGAACAGCCCAGGCAGAATCTTGTGCTTTTGGGTGCAGGTATCACAGAAAAGCAGCACCACCCTGGGCTGCAGCCCCTGAACTGCTCCTGCCTGGGACTCCCTTCGAGGGAAACACCCTCCCCTTCACCCTGCAAGGAGCTGCTGACCTCCCAGCAGCACTGGGGCAGCCTGGTGGCCCTGCAGGACAAGAGCTGGTCAAGAAGACTTTCCCCTGTGGCCCCCAGACAGTTCCTGGAGTGCCCCATACATTCCAGGATCCATTGGCCTCACAAGTTAAATATTTAGTCTTTCCTGAATCCAAATACTTCCCCAGCTCCTGGTTTTGTTGTTTTCACCCACTGGGCTTTGTTTCTCTGGACTGGAGCGGAGGGGTTTGGAGATAGGGACTCTATTCTTGGCAGAAAGGGGAGGATTATGAACATTCCTTATCTCGGGAGGGGATTTTATTGTGTGCCACTGCTCAGGGTAGCCTTAAAATAAAAGCCCTGCTCTGCCAGTCTGGGCAGTGTTTTGGCTGCCAGCCACCTGCACGGCCCTGGGAGCAGAGAAACAACCCCAGGGTTATTGGGGCCACTGCCAATCCTCCCTCAAATCTCAAAGGAACTCAGCAAAGGATTGAGCATCCAGCGCATCCCTGGTGTGATTTGGAGCTTGGTTTCCAGCAAACCAGGGGTTAAAGCCCTTTTGGCTGCAGGGATGGGGTATAAATTCAGATGGAAAAGTAGTTTGCATTCCATGGAGAGAGTGTTTCCCCATCCCTGTGTTCCTGTAGTGTTCCCAATCCCTGTGCTCCCAGAGTTCCCAATCCCAGTGTTCCCAGTGTTCCAAATCCCTGTGCTCGCAGAACTCCCAATCCCAGAATTCCCAATCCTTGTGCTTCCAGAATTCCCAATCCTTGTGATCCCAGAATTCCCAATTCCTGTATTCCCAGTGTTTCAAATCCGTGTGTTCCCAGAGTGTTCTCAATCCCTGTGCTCCTGGAGTTCCCAATCCCTGTGCTCCCAGAGTTCCCAATCCCTGTGCTCCCAGAGTGTTCCCAATCCCAGAGTTCCCAATCCCTGTGTCACCTTTCTGACACTCGTTAATCATCCCCCACCAGGGGTTTTGGTGGACACAGGACACGAGGCTTTCAGGCTTCTCCCTGTCCTGCTGCCCACGCTGGGGATCAGCCCAAGGACAGAGGGGGTTCCAGGCTCCCTCTGTGCACCCCCTAATTCGTGGCTTGTCTTAATCTTCTTCTGCCTTCACTCAGAGTCAGGATTAAAAACACAAAGGAGATGAATTTTCTCATGTTTGGGCTTGGTTGTTTATTAAGTCTTACCTAAAGTACAGAGAGTTCTGCAACACTTCCAGGCACCAGCTAAAAGTGAGCAACATGGAGCTGAACCGAGCTGGTTCCAAGGTCTTGTGAAGCTGAACAGTCCAACAGAGAATTAACACCTCTGGTATTGATACTTCTGACCCAATAACCAAACTCCTGTGACCCTCAGTGCAGCACTGACTGTCCAACCAAAAACTGCCTGAAATCATGAAGAAGAAGGAAGAACCAAAAGGAGACAACACCCCAAATCCTCCATCTTGCCCACCTATTATTATATTCTGAAAACCTCAAATTCCAAACCCTTCCCCATGTGAAATCACACACTTCTATTTAACTGCACACCCGTGACTTTAACTCCATCACTCAAATTTGGAGCCTTCTCCAAGGCCTCAGGTCACAGCAGTGTTCTCCTGGGGGTCAGTGCCAGAAAGCACAGAAAGCTCAAAAATCCCAAAAATCCCAAAATCCCAGGTTTCTGGGTTCCAGCACGTGGCCAGCTCACTCCCAGCTCTTCATTCCCAGCGCTCTCAAGCCCTTCCCAGCAGGGTTGCTCTCAGCCCCTTCATCTCCCAGCCCCCAGGAGCTGCCCTGACCCCAGTGCTGATCTTCAGGTGGATTTGAGCAAAAAGCTCCCCCAGATCTCAAAGCCAGCCCGAAGGCAGATTAACTTTTTTTCAGAAAATCTGGTCAGGATACACAATAACCTGTCAGGATGTTTTTTGCAGCGCTTCTCACTGGAGAAGTTGTGGTCTAAGAGCTGAAGTGTTTGAGATTTTCACAGATTTTAATTGGCTGATCTATGTATACAGGGGTTTTTTTCCCTCTGCAATAGGTTCACCCATCCTTCCCTAGATCACCATGAATTTAGTGCTGTGAAACAAGCAGGGAGCAGAGAATTTGCACCCCAGGCACAAAGCACCCAAGGCAGGGAGGGAAAGGAGCAGCCTGTGAGTGGGGCTGAGGTGTCCTAGAGAGTGAGGATTGTTTTGTACCAGCCTAAATGCCCCTTCCCTGAGCTCCTTCAGACTGATCCAACCTCTGGAGAAGCAGCAAAATTCTTCAAGGCACATCTCTGTGATGGGCAGGTCACCCCCCAAGAGCCTGTGTGAGCCCCAGGGCAGCCCAGCTGCTGATGGACATCTGCAAACACCTCTCTGTGCCAGCACAGCCCCTGATCCCAGCCCAGAGCAGGGACTGCAGCATGCAAACACCTCCTGGTGTGAGCACAGCCCCTGATCCCAGCCCAGAGCAGGGACTGGAGCCTGCAAACACCTCTCTGTGCCAGCACAGCCCCTGATCCCAGCCCAGAGCAGGGACTGCAGCATGCAAACACCTCCTGGTGTGAGCACAGCCCTTGATCCCAGCCCAGAGCAGGGACTGGAACCTGCAAACACCTCTCTGTGCCAGCACAGCCCCTGCTTGGTCCCTGCTCCCAGCCCAGAGCAGGGACTGGAGCCTACAAACACCAGCACAGCCCCTGATCCCAGCCCAGAGCAGGGACTGCAGCCTACAAACACCAGCACAGCCCCTGATCCCTGCCCAGAGCAGGTCCAGGCTGAACTCCAGGTACACAACGACACCTGAAGGCAGCAGGCTCGGTGCTGGCAGCCCTGCCAGGGCTCCCCTGAGTCATCCCCTGTTTACCAGGCTCTCCCACTCCTCTCCTCCTGCCAGCAGCTGACAGGCACTCTGGTTAAACTTCACAGGAGGGTGGTTAATAATTAGCAGAGCTCAGGAAGACCTTGCTCGCAGCTCTGTTTTGTGAGGAGGTGTTAATGGGAGCACAGGAGCAAGCAGAAATGTTTGGTGCTGGCAGCAGTTGGGGGATTTCTCCCCCCCTCAACTCCCAGCAGCATCTCCAGGGCTCCAGGCTGATTCACCAGTGCCTGGAGCTCCTCTTGCTCTCTGCTTTGCCATCTGCCTCTGTTAGTGGGGCTGAGGGGCCCTGGGGACAGCAGGACAGGCTCCAGAGTGCAGGGGACATTCCCCCTCAGGCAGGGAGCCTGGCTGGGGCTGCCTCAGCCCCCCTGCTCAGCCTGGTGTGGATTTCCCACTGCCCTGCTCTGTGGGGGCTTCCCCAGCAGGGACACGTCCTTTGTGTGGGTGACATTGGCCAGAGCTCTCTGAGCCTGTCCTGCCCACCTTGGCCTTGCTCCCCATCTGGTCACTGGGGATCATTGCCATCCATGGCCAGGGCAGCTCTGTCCCCCTTACTCATCTCTCTGGCAGTGTCCCTCACCAGGGTGTCCCCAGGAGTCCCCAGGGTGTCCCCAGGAGCTCTGTGGCTCTGGGTTGCAGCTCTCTGCTGTTACCTACTCCATCAATCCTTTCCCTTGCCTATTTTCATCTCAGCTTCATCCTTCTCCATTTCATTCCCAACCTTCCTCCCTTCCAGCCCAGCTCCTTGTGTTTATGTACATTTGCTGCCAACCTTCAGCCTCCTTCACACTTCCCTTTGCTTTGCTTTGCTTTTATGGCCTTTTATGATGTTTGTGTTACATCAAGGCTCTTTCCCTTTTTATCCCCTTCCTGCCCCTGGATAATTATTCCTCCATCCATTGCTTTTATGGCCTGCCTTTATCAGGAGTGTTTCTGAGGGTGACAGGAGTGTCTGGAGCCACAGGCTGTGTCTGGCACTCAGGCACGGGGCAGGACTGGACGTGCTTGGCTGGTGGGTGGTGGAATGGTGGATTCTCCCCATTTCCTGATGCACTTTCCCCTGTGCAGACCCTGAACGCCCTCAGCTGAACACCAACCATGTCCTCCCTGCCTGGGTCTCCTCAGGAACCTCCAGGTGCATTTTTGTCTGTCACACCACTGGGACAGGTGACAACATGCCCTGAATCACAGAATTCCTGATCATTCAAACCATCCTGTGGCTCCTGCAGCTGCAGTTTTGGGGGAAGGGAGGGAGCTGGGCCTTGGCATCAGCAGAGGCACAGGGTCCATCTCTGTCCCCTGTGAGGGTGGGAGGGGATGGCAGCCCCTGTGGTTCCTCCTGGGGCCAGCCTGTCATACCCAGAGGGACCTGACCAGCCCAGGGGGGATTTCAATGCCAACCCAGGTAGCTGATCCCAGGGCCTGCAGGAGTGGGAGCAGAGGGGATGGATGCCATCCTTTGTACCCAGTGTCTCACCCACCCCCAGAGCCCCCTCCCCACGTCAGGAGTGAGGAGATTCCCCAGCACCCTCCAATAATGGATGTTCCTCAGCTCAGTCTTGTCTCTACCCAGGAGAATCCAGCCCCAGGACTGTGCTCAGCTGGCTCAGGCTTTGTCCCTGGAGGAGGGGTGGCCAAGCACTGGGCTTTTCCACATGAAGATGAGCTGGCAGAGGCACAGGACAGGGTTCTGTGCTCAGGGAGACTCTCCATGTGGTCAGAGCAGAGTCACCCCACAGTCAGGGCAGCCCAGGAGGTGGAAGAGGGAAATGATTTTGGCAGGACAAGAAGCCCTGATAGCTTGTGAGGAAAAGTCCAGACATGCCACCATGGAAAGGTCTCAGCACAAAGGTTGAGCAGCCCCTGAGGCAGGAGGTGCAGGGAAATGAGCCCTGCACAGGATGGCAGGGACAGAACCTGCCAGGGCAGCTCTGCAGGGGCCAGGGCAGAGCAGGGCACAGGGCACAGAGATGCTGCAGGGGTCACACCTGGGCACCTCCTGCACAGAAAGGCACCCACCACCTTCCCAGCAGGAAAACCAGAGTCACAGAGCAGTGCAACACCCTGAGCTGGAAGGACCCACCAGGATCATCCAGCCCAGCCCCTGTCCCTGCCCAGACCCCCCAGCAATCCCCCCTGTCCATCCCTGGAGCTCTGGCAGCCTCGGGGCCGTGCCCATTCCCTGGGGAGCCTGGGCAGTGCCAGCACCCTCTGGGGGAGGGAAGAACCTTTCCCTGATCTCCAGCCTGAGCCTGCCCTGGCTGCTTCACGACTTCCAGAACTTTCAACAAAAGCCTGATCACAGCCCTCCAGCTCTGAGACTCTTTCAAATTTCCACCAGCTCTGCTTCCCAGTCCCTGCCTTTTTCCCCTTTCTATGTTGGAGTGTTGAAATTCCATCTCAATGCATCCAAAGAAGCTTCATTCCCACATCATCCTCGCTGTCCTTATTTATTATCACTTCTTATCAAGAAAATCCCATTTTTCCTGGTGTTTCTGAAGCCTTTGGGATGATTTCAGCTCAGTACTGAGCTCTGGTGTCCCACCAGGCTGATGTGGAAGACTCAGTGCTGCAGTTGCTAAAGGGATCAAGGAACCTTGCAGGGATCTTCTGTTTTCCTGAGCTGTAACCTTCCCTTTCTCCCTGCATGTTTCAGTGACCACATTCCCTTGGGAGGGACAGCAGGAGCAAAAACCTGCAAGCAAGGGCTGGTAGCACTGTCACATAAATCCACAATGCTCAGGAGACTCAGGGAAAACACAGAGGGATTTAGAGAGGGGTGGAATTGGGGCGTGAGGCACAGGGCAAAGGTTTGGTTTTATTGCTGAATCAGCTGATGAACACAGCGGTGGGATCTGAATAAAGGGAGGAGCAGGCCTTAGCAAATCCTCCAGAGGAAAACAAGGAGAGGATGGGTGGGAAAAACTCTGCTTTTCCATTTTTCCTTGGCTCTCTGTGGCCAGAGGCCACCTCAGCCCCTTCACACACCAGCAGTTGCTGCTTCCCCTCCTCCAAGGAGATGGAGCTGCAAGGCTGAGCCAGACCAGGGTCAGGCTGAGACACAGGGGTGGGCAGAGGGACCTGACAGCCTTGTCCTGGGCTTGTGAGGGTCCCACAGTGCTGCCCAACACTTCCAAAGGTGTTACCCCTCATTTTACCCCCATGGGGATCCCAAGTGCAGCCAGGAGAGCCTCACAGCTCCCCCACACTTCCCCCTTCCCGAGGGGAGCGGCCAAACCCTTGTTTTTCTGTCTCTTGTTGGAGCTCTTTCCCCGCAGCTGCTGCAGTAATTTAATTAAATTGTAGAGCTCTGGGCTGGCTCCTCTCCAAGGGCAGGAGCCACAGCTTGTCACCTGGAGGGCACAGCTCCGGGGCAGCCAGCCCACAGCCCCAGGAGCACGCTGCTCCTGTCGGGAGCCTCCTGATGACAGCTTCAGGAGAATCCCCAGGGAGTGTGAGCCCCAGGGGCAGCCCCTGCTCCTCGGCAGCTCCAAGGGGGTGCTGAGCTCTCCTGAGATGTGCTGAGCTGAGCTCCCTCCTGTGTCTGCCTCAAACCCCTGTCAGCTGCAGGGAGAGGGGCTGGGCAGCCTGGGGGACCCCAGCAGCAGCTGCTGGTTCTGGAGGGGTGGCAGGAATGGGGGTTGGATGGTCTTAGCAGGGCTGGATCACAGCCAGAACTGAGCAATAAATCCTGGAGCAAACCTTTCTTCCCTGTCAGCTGAATGCTCTCTTACCCTTGGGTCTTTTCTTCTCCTTTCCTTGCACTCAGCATCTCCACCCTTCTCCAAAGACAGGAGATACCCCTGCTCATGTCCTGTGTCCTGGCTGGGACAGTCCCCAGGCCCTTCCAGAGCCCCCAGATCTTCACTGGCCAAAAGACCCTCTGGGCAGCCACCCCCAATTCCCCCAGCCCACGGCCTCCCCCAGCCACGTTCATGGAATCAGAGAATCAATAACGTTGGAAAACACCTCCAGATCAGCAAGCCCAACCTTTGACCAAACACCCCAAGCCCATTAAACCCTGTTTAGTGCCACATCTGCCTCATTTCTGATCACTCGCAGGGATGGTGACTGCACCTCTGTCCTGGGCAGCTGTGCCAGGGCTTCACGTTATTTCAGTGAAGAAATTCCTAAAACCCCTGAGCCTGCCCTGCCCAGCCTGAGGCCGTTCCCTCTGCTCCTGTCCCTGTTCCTGGAGCACAGCCCGACCCCCCCGGCTGTCCCCTCCTGGCAGGGAGTTGTGCAGAGCCACAAGGGCCCCCCTGAGCCTCCTTTTCTCCAGGCTGAGCCCCTTTGCAGCTCCCTCAGCCTCTCCTGGGCTCCAGCCCCTTCCCTGCTGCTCCAGCTCCTCAATGTCTGTGCTGTGAGGGGTCACCCTTCTCCCACCCTCCTGCATGTCTGGAGCTCTCCATCAGCCCTACCCACACACCCTGGGGTGCAGCAGTCCCTCCTCTGTCAGCCAGGAGGTTCCCAGTGCCCCATCCTGCCCCTGCCCTGTGCCCAGCACCCCCAGCACCCCCAGCACCCCCAGCATCCTCCCAGGCAGGCCCAGAGCGAGCAGAGGACAAATCCCATTTGTGTTCTCTCCTCTCTGCTGCTCCCACTCTTTCTGCCTCTCCCAGAGTCACCCTGTGAACAAACACCAAGGAAAGTCTCAGATCCTTTGGAATGGAGGAATTCTGCTCTGGAAGGGGCAGTGACTCAGGGCACAGCTGTGGGAATAAAATAAGCACTGGCCTTGGCACCAGTGGCTGCTCTGGGCACATCAGCCCTCAGGACAAGCAGGGGTGGCAGAACAGACAAGTGAAACAAAACCTCCCTCTGCTGTTCCCCTGTAAGAGTTAAACTCAGTGAGAACTGTTCTCCATGCATTTCTTGGAAAGCACAACCTCAGCCAAGCTTAGGAGAGCTGAGATCCTGGAGAAGATCCCAGCCATTAGCAGACAGAGACAAAGCCCAGGAGGGACAAAGTCCCATTAAAGTCTGGAATGGGATTGTGTCCTGGTGGCAAACACTGCCATGGCCACGCTGGGAGTGCTGGGAGAGGGCAGAGGGAGCTCTCAGGCACCCTGGGCACAGCCACACGCCCCAGGCAGCTGAGCCCTGCCAGTCCCCAGGGCCCCTGTGCTCCAGGCAGAACACAGAAAGCAGGAAAACCCTGTCTGCAGCTCCAGCAACAGAGACAGTGAGAAATGTCAGCATATTTCCACAGCTCTGGCTCATAAATCACAGCTTAGTCCCTGCCAAAAGCCTAGTGCAGCCCCACAGCTGAGGGGTCCTGCTGCCAGCCCTGCACAGGGGAGACCTTCCCCAGGAAAAGCAGAGCTCCCAGGTGAGCTCAGATCAAATCCTGATGCCAGGAGCGAGCCAGGATGGCTGAAGGAGGGGTGGCCTCTGCTAAAGGGGTGTCCATGGGCACAGCTGAGGGTGGGTGGGTGTGCAAGGGGGGGTGGAGGAAGGAGTGAAGGTTTCTGTGGTTGTGGAGGTTGGTTCTTCGCCAACCACAGAGCTCTTCCTAAAAAGCACCTTGCTGCCAAAGGACACCATTCCCAGGGGAGAATATTCCAGCAGCTTCTTTTGAAGTTCTCCAAGGGAATGACTGGGAAAACTCCTCAGCACTTTGCTCCTGGAACTATCCCTGCTCTTTATTCCATGGCTGTTTCAATCTGCTGAGGAGCAGGAAGGGCAGAGGACACCCTGTGCTGGGCTGGTCCCCTGCCCAGGGAGGGGTCCCTCCCACCCCATCCAAATCTCTCCAGCACTTTGTCCCAGCCCTCCTGGGGACAGCCAGGACAGGGACACTGTGGAGGAAGTGCAGCAGAGGTGTCTCTGGGGATCTGTGTGGTCTGGGATGGACCAGCAGCAAGGTAATGGTACGAGACTGCTTTTGCAGAGGACTGGAAAATCCTGGGGCGGCTGGAAGGACCCATCAGAGCCTAACCCCGTTCCAAGGCACAGAGACACCTCATTTTAACAAAAATCTCACTCTTTTGGATGTCATCACAGAATTCCTGCAAGCTTCTGCACAGCTTTCCTGTATTCCTGCTGGTGGGCAGTGCCCAGGACATGGGAGAAGCCAATCATCAGAAGAAATCCTTGGGAAGCCAAGGATACTCTGTGTAAATAATTCAATAAGAATTTCTGTCCTCCATGAAATTCAATTCTTACAACACAGAACAGCAGAAAATCTGGCCTAGAGTGGATATCAGGGTTGGAGTGGATTTCCTTGCAGGGGATTGTGTTGACTGTCCTGGATAAGAGTCATTCTTAGTTTTACTTTATTCAAATATTGTCTGTGAGAACAAATCAATTCTAGAGAAAGGCTCGTGTTGAAAAATCTTGGGTTGAAATTCTGTGTCACCAAGGTGGAATCCTCTTCCCAAATCTATGTGGTGTGAAAAGATAATCAAGGAAAAGAATATGGAGAAAACAGCTAAGAAAGATTTGAGGTTTTATTCAATGGATGGGAAGGAAGGGATGAATGATGGGGGATGGATGATGGATGGATGATGGATGGATGGATGGATGGATGGATGATGGATGGATGATGGATGGATGGATGGATGATGGATGGATGGATGAATGGATGGATGGATGGATGATGGATGGATGGATGGATGGATGATGGATGGATGGATGGATGGATGGATGATGGATGATGGATGGATGGATGATGAATGGATGGATGGATGGATGATGGATGGATGGATGATGGATGGATGGATGGATGGATGGATGGATGATGGATGGATGGATGGATGGATGGATGATGGATGGATGGATGATGGATGGATGGATGGATGGATGATGGATGGATGATGGATGGATGGATGGATGATGAATGGATGGAGGGATGGATGGATGGATGGATGGATGGATGATGGATGGATGGATGGATGGATGATGGATGGATGATGGATGGATGATGGATGGATGGGGGATTCCTGCCTGGGTAAAGGGACCTGAGTTGGGCTCAATTCTTGCCACATTCATTCCCAGTCCCATCCTCAGGCTGTCCCATCTCTAAGGACACTGTTCAGGGTTATTTATATTCCTGCCAGGATGTGAAAACAACAGCCTGCACAGTTATCTTCCCCTGTTATCTTTATTGTTTGCACAGTGCAGATTTCCCTCGATGCACTTAGCGGGGGTTTTATTCTCCCTGGTAAACAGCCTGGACTTGGTGCAGGGAGCACAGCAGGCTCTGGAATGTATTTCTGGAGCTTGTTAACCTCCAACTCCACTGCTCTGCCCTGATGACCCCCCCCATCATCACCAGGGACCCCCATGAGCTGTGAACCTCGGCAGTTCTTCATGGATTTGATCAGGATTTGCTTTGAAGTTACATTTCCCTTTCCATTGGCAGGGATCTCTTTGGGTCTGAGTGAAAAAGAAAACAAAAACACAGGAAAAGGTCCCCCATCAGGATAAATGAAATTCACCATTTTGATGTAATCTGGATGTTTGGGGGCTGCTGCAGTTCTGGGCTTCCTCGTGAAAGGAAATTCCAGCAGCTCTGGAGTGGAGCTCTCTGACCTCACCCAGATATTTTGATTCGATCTTTTTATCCAATGCTGAAATTTGCCAAAAGCAATTCCCCAGAGAAAAAATTCTGCTTTGATGTGCAGGCAGTTTCCAAGAGAGATATTCTGCATTCCCAAACATTCCCCAGCCCTAATTGTGGTGTTTCACAGGATGTTTTCATTGAAGCCCAACTTTCCAGGCAGCAGTGTGTCACTAAGATGGAGATAACCTGGATGGATGATCCCAGAAAGGCAGGAATGACTTGTGCACAACACATTTGGAGAGGATCAGATGCTTGGTTAAATATCCAGGCACCAGAACAAGGTCCAGGAGAGTCAGGCCTCCTACCAGGCTCTAAAACTGAAAAAAAATCTCTGAGAAAATGGGAACGTCAATTGTTCAGTAGGTTCATTTTGTAATCCATGGGGAATCAGGATAATCTCATTGGGAATCTCATCCCAGGGGCCGCTCCAAGAGCTCTCCAGTGCAGCCTTGAGCTGTCTTCTACTGACAGAGCCATAAGGTCTGATTTTAGCAGAACAGCTCCAGCCTTTGCTCACTGACATCCAGTGCCCTTCTCTGTTCCTCCTGATGCCTCATTCCTCCTGTTGTGGGGTTCTCTTTGTGTGTGCAGTGAAAATCCAGAGCCAAACAGCCATGGGCATGATCATATTTCCTCTTCCAGGGAATGCCTCAGCAGAGGATCTCAGAACATTCCAACCATTAATAAACCATAAATAACCTGCCTTGGCAAATAGGCAGAGTCCTCCCTGGTTGGTGAAGTCAAGGACAGGGACATCAGCTGGTTTGCCAGAGGTTATAAAAATCTTTGTCCTTGCACAACCCTGTGCTCTGCAGGTGATGTCTGGCACAGGTTTTTGGAGCGTTGTGCAGGTGCAGTGACTGACACTCAAATTCAAAACAAACCCTATGGTGTTTGCTTGGTCTTCCAGCATTTCTGGAAGCTCTTCTGCCACCTCATGCTTTGGGGAGAGCACGGTGAGAGGGTCCCTGTGTCCACCAGAGCTGTAAAAAGCACCTGGGAGCTTTTCCTCAGCCTCAGCAGCAAGAAGGGGAGTGTCCCACACAATGATTCCTGTGGGGAGGGAGGGAGGGATGAGTTCTCTGAGTTGAAGAAACACAGACTGAGCTGTGCTCAGAGTCTGCCTCTTCCTTCCTGCACTCCAATGTCTGCTCTGAACCCAACACCAAGTGATGGACATAAATACCAGGGGATAATTAACATTTCCTTTGTCTTCCAAGGTTGGGAGCTGTAGATGATCCTTTTAAGTTGCTCTGCCTTTCCTGCTCTGGTCATCAATGCCCTGTTGGGCTTGGCATTGTTCCTCCCAATAACTCATCTCAAATATTCTTAGTGCTGTTTAAGATTGATGATGTTTTCTCCTTTCCTTTCTCTTTATATTGTCACTTAACTGCTGCGACTCACAGAGCTGTTAATCTTTCACACACATGCTTACGTTAAGCTGCTTAAGAGCACTGCAACACTTCATCCTCATAAAGATTGAACTGCCCTGATATGAAACTTGTAGCCCCAGAATAGAACAAAATTTACGTACACAAATAAAAGCTGAAGGTCAGGGACAGACAGAGAGGCTGTAAATATTTCTGGGCCCAGATTACAGAGGATTTGGAGAGAGGGGATGGGTTGGTTTGCTCCCAGCTGGTTCTGTGCCCTGAGTCAGCAGGAGCTGAGTGGACAAGGAAGAAGGTGCAAGGAAATGGCCACAAAGCTTGCTCAGAGAGGTCAGCTCTAGACCTCTGGGGCTCACCCCATCCCAGCCTGGCAGGACCTGGGTTAGAGAAAATTCCTGAAGTTTTTTTCTGCCTGGGGTGAAAATGAAAAATGAAAATGATTATGAAATAAGAAGATTAAAATTAAAAATGAAAATGAAATGAATGAAAATTGAATATAATCTTTGCTGACACAAGCTCCAAGGTGAAAGCCCTGGGGTGAGCAGGAGGTTTGACTGAGCCATTGGCTCTGCCCCTTGGTGGGCACCAGACAGAGCCAGGAGTGCACCACAAATGCTGAGCCTGGCTGCAGCCCCTCCCTGCAGGACAGTGCCCATGGCTGCAGGAGTCTGTCTGTCAGTCTGTCTGTCAGTCTGTCTGTCAGTCTGTCTGTCTGGCTGGCTGGCTCTGCTGGGAAGTCAAGTTTTGGGTCTGGCCCTCCTCGGCCATTTCCTCTCCTGGGGATTTGAGCAGGAGCACCACTCTGGTTGCAGAAATCCTCCCTGCTCGCCCTGTCCTGCACCAGGAGAGGCTCCACGGCCTCTTGGTCACTCCCCTGGCCTCGTGGTCACTCCCCTGGCCTCTTGGTCACTCCCCTGGCCTCGTGGTCACTCCCCTGGCCCTCCCTGGTGCTGGGAGCCCTGGCTGCTCCTCCTGGGCTGGGCTCTGGCCCAGAGCTGGCACCTGGGGAAGGGGAACCTGCCACAGCAGCCTGAGAACGGTGGGGAAGGAGCAGTAAAAGCTTTCCAGAGCTTTCTGTCAACCTGCTGGGAGCCACTGAGGTGTACAAGTGCCAGTGTGGGCCCAGTGAGCCCAGTTTGGGGCTCAGTGGGAGAAGGATGCAGGATTTCACAGGGTGTAAGGGCAGCTCCATCCCAGACTTAACCATGGGAAGTTCAGAGTAAATCTAAATGGTGTCATAGGAAATATGAGATGGGCCCAGCACAAGGAGCATTAATTACTGAGTGGTTTCAGTTAATTAACTAAATTACCCAGACCTGGTGCATTTGTTCAGATTTTCTCGTGGTCTTCTAGAACCACAAGACCTTAAACCAAGGGACCTTAAAAATTGTGTAAATCCAGCTCCTCTGCCATGGGTTCCACATTCCCAGGGTGCTCCAAACCCTGGCCCCCTGGCCTTGGACACTTCCAGGAATGGCAGCCACAGCTTCTCTGGGCAACCTTCTGCATCACAACTGTTCTTCCTGGAGCCCAGGAGGTGGCCAGGAGAGGCAGCTACTTCTAGGCCTATTCCCAATGGCTAAAGTCAAGTCAAGACATATTTATTCCTTCTCTGTTTTTGGAAGGTGTTTGTGTCTTTGAGGATGTTTGGAATCACCCCTGGCTCAGTGCCTGGCAGCACTGGCTGCAGCTCTCTGGGGTTTGCCCTCTGCTCCCTGTACTGCTCCAGGGAAGCAGCACAAACCCCAGGCAGCCTTTTGATGGATCAGTGATAGGCTGGACTCGCCCTTGGAGCAAGATTTAACTCCTTGCAGCGGCTGGGCACAGCTCAGGATGCCTTAGGGGCTGCAGGAGCAGGTGCTGCTGCACACAGAGACAAGCCCTGATAGAGTGAAAGGCTCTGGGACCTTTCCTAGTTGGGATTTCTTTACTCAAAGTGATTTCTCTGTGCTGGGCTGCTCTGCTACGGGGAACCATCACATCTGGTCCTTGTCACAATGCCCCAAATCCAATCCATGGTCTCCAGTGCTGCACCCCTGGGTCACTCTGTCCAGCACTGCCTGTCCAGTCCTGCTGGTATTTATTTCCCAACTCCAGCTGTGCAGAGCTGGAGAGGAAATGAAGAATAATATGCAGAGCAGCTCTGAGAAGGTCACACATCCCAGTGAAGGTCTGGCATGGTGGCATAGCCTGGCCTGTGCAGGGCTGTGGAGCACAGGATGGACAAATCCATGGATTCCCTGGTTCTTTCCTTGACCTGCAGCTCCCTGCCAAAACTTGATCCCATTTCCTGGAAAGCCCTGCAGTAAACAGGAGTGAGGGCAGTGCACCCCTCTTTTCCTACCCAATATTTCCTCTCAGATCTCTCCAGCAGTGATTCCTCTCTCCTCTTTTCCCTTCCTGCTGGGAAAGGGCTGTCAGTGAATCCCGACTGCCTCGGGAGCCGCAGTGAAAGGGTTAACCTTTCCTAGGGCTTGTGGTGGGGATGCAATTTATAATTGTGTTTTCCAGGAGAGCCATAAACTTGTCTGCTATCAGTTCCCTGGCTGAGGCGGCGGCTCATCAAGAGTTGCATCGGGGATGAGGTATAATTCAACCAATTATAACTGGCAGGTTATGCTGCACTTGTAAAGTGCGGGTTTTAGAGCCTGCAATTGCTGATAAACAGGGCTGCAGGCAGAGCAGAGCAAAAGCTGCTGGCTGGGAAAGGAGGGCTGTGTCATTTAACCCTTTCCTGCCAGGGGTTGGGGTGTTGCTGCCAGGGATGCTCTGCAGGTGTCGTGGGGGCAAGGCAGAGGGGTTTGGGGCTGCAGTGCTTGGAACCCACAGCAGGGGTTGGGAGGTGGGCTGGGAAAATCCATCTGCAAACGAGGATTCCTGCCCTGGATCTGCAGTGTGGGCTCATCCAGGCCCTGGCTGTGCAGCACAGAGGAGCCCTTGGGGACTTGTGTCCTCTCCTCCTGGTGTCAAAGCTTTGTCTTTTCATCCTCCATTTAGATCCAAAATTCAGTGAATTCAGCAGGAATCAGTGTAATCTCACTGCTGGACATTTGTTCTTTATTCTGGGTGCAGCTTCTGTCAGATAACACAGAATTACATCACGGAGATGGGAACAGGCTCTGGAGTGGGAAACAGCAAACATGAGCCAAACTTCCATAAACACTGGGACAGAGAGCAAAAGTTGCTTGCGCTGAAAAATAAATCCCTTTCCCTGCTGCTGCAGAGGCTCCAGCCCCACAGAGCCACTCTTTGGGCATTGAAGCTCCCCAGAGCCACCATGGGAGGAGGAGGAGGAGAAGGAGGAGAAGGAGGAGGAAGAGGAGAAGGAAGAGGAAGAGGAGGAAGGAGGAGAAGGAGGAGGAGGAAGAGGAGGAAGGAGGAGGAGGAGGGAAAGGAGGAAGGAGGAGAAGGAGGAGAAGGAGGAGAAGGAAGGAGGAGGAGGAAGGAGGAGAAGGGGGATCTTAGCCAGGTACCGAAGGCAGTGACCCTGCACAGTTTCAGGGGTTAAACCCCTTTGTGAAGGAAGGGGTCAAGCAGCTCTGGGGCATCATTCCCGAGGCCAGGAGGGACATTTGGGATCAGGGCCACTAGAGGGCAAGCTGGCATTGCCACAGACCGGGCAGGCAGCGCCCGCAGCCCTGCGGACCCTGCAGTGTGCGGGACACGGAGCCGGCTCGGAGCTGGGCAGGAGGCAGGGATCTGCCCCTGGAATTCTGCAGCTGCCAGGAGCCAGGACCATTCCTCTGCACATGTGTCCTGGTTTGGAGGACAGGTGTCTGCTGAGAAAGGCAGGAGCCTCTCTTTGAAATGGAGAATGTAAACCCCCTCCCTCCAAATTATTATCATTTTGAAATCAAGGGGCTCTCAGGCAAAGATATGGGAATAGGAATAACAGTTCTTTACTAGGGAAATTAAAATAGAAATACAGCACTACAAAGAACAAACCCCAAACCCTGACACAGTCAGAGTACAACCCGTCAGTCAGGCAGGGTGTTGGCAGCAGTCCCATCCCATGGTGGCTGCATCCTCCTGCAGTGACAGATGTGGCTCAGTTGGAGCAGTGCTCCTGTACAAGGTGCAGTTTCCTCCCAAGCTCCAGTGGTGATGTGGAGCAATCCCGTTTCCCTCTGGAGTCCAGTGGAGAAAGGGGCTCCCTTAGTGTCCCAAAACCTCTGTTTTTATCTTGGTAAGAAATGTTGGGCTCTTCCCCCTGGCTGGAGCAACTCCCAATGGGATGCAGTAATTTTATCAGTCCCACAGTGGGACTCAATGGCCATGAGCAGAAAATGACTGGCTGGAGGAAGGATGGGTTGTGAAAAGATAAAGAACACTGCCCCAGCTGGTTTCAATGGATGCCCATTAGCAGAATATCTCCCACAGAGATCAGGATCACTGCCCCACCCTCAACAGATGGTGACAGAATAGATACCTTTTATCATATCCTGTATTGTAAGCCAGGACAACATGTTAGTGCAAATGCCAGGACTTTTGTGACTGCGGAGGGTTGCAGGAAATTCTTTTTTGTCATTCATATTGTGGAATAAAACATCACCCACAGTGGTTGGGTTTTGTCTGGTGACCCTGGAAGGGGCAGCTGCGACAGCAAATGGGGGCCCTGTGTCCACACCCTGTGTGTGGCCTGTGCCCAGCGAGGACAGGACAGCAGGGAGGGCTCTGCCCCTGCTGGAGCTGCAAACACCACAAAGCCCAGCCCTGCTGGTGCTCACTGAGCTCTCCTTTTCTCCAGGCTGCAGGCAGGGGTTTGCTCTGTAGAATTTCTTCTGGGTATTTCTGCCCACAAACTCTCCAGTGTTCTGATTTCCCATTTGTTGCCCTTGGCTCGCTCAGGGAGCAGAGCAGGGCCCTGTGCCCATCCCTGCCAGCAGCAGTGCCTGTCCTGGCTGGGATGCTCCTGCTCCTGGGGCACTCAGAGGGTCCACGCTGGGCCAGCAGCTCTGATAAATGCAGCAGGGCAGCAGGAACGCCTCTGGTACCCCTGGCAGGTATTTCCTTAATGTCTGACACTCCCAGTGATGAAAACTCCACATTTTACCCAGTGCTTCCTTATCCATGCTGCCAGAAGCACTTTCCAGGTGCTGCCAGGAATCTCCCCTGTGCAGCCTAAATTCCTTCCCTGCTGCCTGAACCACCCCAGGCACACCTTTGTCCTGGCTGTAGCTATCCTCTGCATCCCCTCAGATCGATGGTAACACTCCACCTCTCCCTGTCTCCCTTTGCAGAATGTCATCCCAGGCTCTGATCATTCTTGTCGCTGTCCTCGGGGTGATCCCCAAGTGCTGCACGGCTTCCTCGAAGAAAGGAACAGCTCAGAGCCAGTGGGACCAGGGTTGTGACCCCCCTGCTCCGCCAGGAAGGGCCAAGAATGCAGATTTTTTATGCCTTGGCCAGAATAAATGTGAAGCAAACAGAGAGGAATGGCACAAAAGCAGCGTCTGTGCAGCCCCCGCTGTCCTCAGCCACGATAAGGCACAGAAATGTTATCTGAGAGCTTAGGGAAAAAAGGGCTGGGTGGGTGAATAAATAAAAATAACATCAAATGCTGCTGTGAGCCCTTTTCAGTTAATAATCCCAAGTACCCAGGATCAGGCACTTCCCACAACACCTTTGTGTTTTCAGTCATTTTATGGAATGACAATATCACAATAACAACATGACAATGGCTCTGAAAGGACAATGGCACACACAGCTCACATGTGAGCAGCAGCTATTTTTTTTGCCAATGAAGTTGCAGTGAATTGATCCATAAACTAAAATTAAAAAAAAAAAAAGGTAAATAAAAGCAGGGTGGTTTTCCTGAGGAATTTCTAAAGTTAAAAATCAAATGCTTGGATTCAACAAGAGGAAATTCTGAGTGTGGGTTGCCCCAAACCTGCACTTCCCAATCTTTGAAACAAATGGATAATGAGAGGGTTTGGTGATTTCTGCCCATGTTTTCAGGGAGGTTCAGGAATCCCAGGAAATCCCTGTGCCCTGGGAATGAGCTCAGTGTGTGGGTGATGTGCTGCAGGGTGGGAAGGCTCAGGATTGCTCCTTCCCAGCTGAGGGCAGCTGCAGGAGCATCCTGCACCCCACAGGCTGCTCTGGGGACAGAGGTGGCATTTTACACGGCCTGAGGAAAATTTCAGCTCCTCATTTTCTGCTGCACATTCTGGGTTTGGCTTTCTGTTTATAACCAGCAACAGCTCCTTGACTCTTTCCTGCTCAGATACACAATTAATGCTGAGACTCCCAAAATATCTTTAAATTGTCCTAGTACAGCAATGTGTGGAGCAGTGGTTTTATTTCTAAAGGGTCAAAGTTGGAGGAAGGAGCTGGACCATGTAAGAATGGAGTTATTTGCTAAGGAGGGAAATTCAGTCTCACAGGCTGGGGGTAGGGGATGCATCAGTCTGTGAGGTCACAAATGAGACTTCTGATGATTTTTGTGAGTTGGGGAGAACAGCAAAGCCAGGAGATGTCAAAGAGTTGCAGGGAGAGGGCTGGCATGGCTCTGCCTGTCCTTCCAGGCCAACAAACACTGCCAGGAGCCCTCCCAGAGCAAGGTGAGGGCCAGCATCGACCCTTGCTCATGTCCATTCTCTCCCAGGCATCCCCCCAGCAGGAGCTTTGGGGCTCTCCTCACCATGGACCCTGCTCAGAAATGAGAATAAATTCTCCTCATGAGCAATCAGCATCACCTCCATTCCACAGGAGAGGGGGAATCAGCCCCTGGGTTTCTCATTGCATGGACAGTACACTGTCAGGGGACAGAGCTGGAGGTGTGCTGCCACTGCAGCCACCAGAGTCACCCAGGCAGTGATTCCAGCTCTGTTCTCCTTGGTACAGGAGCCAAAGGAGTCCCTGAGCTGTGCCAGTGGGATTCACTTCTCTGGCCAAGGAGCTGAAATGCTCCAGCTGGGTGGGGAGCACTTGGCTGGGCCAGCCCTGGGGATGTGTCCTGTCCAGGGGCAGGAATTGGGCTGCTCAACGTCCCCAAACACTCACAGTTATTTCCAGCATGGCCCACGGGCCCCAGTCCAGCAGATCCCAATTTCCTGGGCCCTGTGAGGTGGCTGCTCTGAGTGCTGCTCACTCAGCACCTCCAGCAGGGCTCTGACCCTGCTCTGCCCCAGCCAGGTGGGTCAGTGCTCGGGGACCAGACAGCTCCAGGAGTGACAGCAGGAGTGACCCCAGGTGTGACAGCAGGTGTGACAGCAGCTGTGACACCAGGTGTGACATCAGGCTCAGCCCAAACCAGGCACTCTGGGAGCTCTGCAGTGCCACCAGGATGTGCAGGCTGCAGTGACCCCTCTCTGACACGGCCACCAGGATGTCACAGCTCTGCCTCTGCTGCCTCAGGAGCTGTCAGGGTGTGGGGGACATGTGGCAGAAGAGGTCCCAGGCTGGTTGTCACCTCCTGTTTGGGGCCAAACCCTGCAGTTATCATGGTGGGGGTTGAATACCTGAGCTGTCCTGTGTTTCCAGGGGAGGGTCAGTGGCCCACATGGGATGTCACAGTCTCATATTGGAATGATAAACTGGGCACCAAGTGGCCAACCTTGCATTGCTGCAAAGCCAGACCCACCCCTGCCCTCCTCCAGGCACACCTGGAAGCCCCTGGTGATCCAGGTGTGACTGTGCTGTCCCCAGAGCCTGAGCTCTGGTTCTTCCAGTTTAAAACAGTCTTTGGGGAGAAGCTGCTGCCAGAGCAGCCCTGGCTCCTTTTCTTTGTGTGACACAGAGGGAGCTGCCTGAGAGAGCCCCAGTTTGCCCACTCTGGCCTCCCTGTGCCACCACAGCCCCAGCAGGGCAGGGATGCTCTGGTGTTCTTCCAAGGGAAATCAGCAGCTGGGCACCACCTACACAGGGAGCAGCTCTAATTGGCTTTCAGGTGACATTAAATCCACTTGCCAAGGCAGCCACTGGCCTGAGGGGCCTGTCCCAACATGCAGGGTGGGGTTTGTGTGCTGGGAGCACACAGGAAAAATTCAAACAGATTTCCCCAGGAACTGGCTCCGTTTGGCTCCTTTGTGGTGAACTGGAAACGAGAGGCAAACACTGGGGTGAGATGCAGAGGAGAGGATGAGACAGCACTGAGTGCACTGAGAGTCAGGAAAGGAGCTGGAAGGCCAAGAGGTTGTGACTTTGAAGGCAAGGTAGGGAACATCGAGGGGAAGGAATGGTGGGACATGGGAGAAAGGACAGCAAAGAGTGAGCCAAGCACAGGACCCTCAGCTCTGGTGGGCTGGCTGCTCTGAGGAGCAGATTCCATGGCCACAGCTGCAGAGGTGACAGAGGTGACAACCCACCCGTGGGAGGAGGCACCATGCCACTAATGACTGCCAGGCTGGGACAAGGCTGGAGATCAGGGAAAGGTTCTTCCCTCCCCCAGAGGGTGCTGGCACTGCCCAGGCTCCCCAGGGAATGGGCACGGCCCCGAGGCTGCCAGAGCTCCAGGGATGGACAGGGGGGATTGCTGGGGGGGCTGGGCAGGGAGAGGATCATCCTTGGGGTTCCTTTCCAGCTCAGGATATTTCTAAGAACAAAGGGGATGTTCCTGCAGAAGGTATCTGACCTCTGAAATCCCTTCAAACCAATTTTTTTCTATGATTCAATGATTTTGTGATTTTATTTTGGCAGCTGCCATGGGTGCAGCTGAGACCTGAACGTGCACCACTGTCCTGGGCAAACACTGCTGCTGTTTTCTTTAGGGCTTTGGTTGTTATTTCTTCCCTCTTTTACTCATTTATTTTAAAATAAAACCTATTTGACTTTTGAACACCACTGCTTCTCATGCTGGGGAAATTAATGGTGCCCACAATGACTGTGCTGATTTGAATATTGAATATAAATGTAGGGGCTACAAACTGTACAGAAACAGAAAGTCAGGGCTGGAGATGGGGCAATGAACTTGGTCATGTTTCAGGTTCATAGGCCGAGACCAGGCAGCAAAAACTTCCATAAATCCCATAAATCCATAAATCCAAAATCCCTTCTACCCAGTCCCTAAAGAGCCAACACCAAGGGCGCTGCAGTGTTGGAACCCTAAACCCTGGGAGTTTTGAACTTCCTGTGCTTTCTGACTAAAGGCCTTGGAGAAGGCTTCTAAATTTGAGTGATAAAGTTAGAATCACTGGTGTATAATTAAAATAGAAGTGTGTAATTTCACGTGGTAAAAGGTTTTGAATTGAGGGTTTTAGAATATAGTAATAAGTGTAAAACAAAATAAACATTTTTAGGCATTGTCTCTTTCTTCCTTGTTGTTCCTTCTTCTTCATGATTTCAAGTAGTAGTTTTTAATTCAATAAAAAGTACTGCAGTGCAAGTCACAGATGTTTAGTTATTAAGTCAAAAGTATAAATAATATAAAAGTTAGTTTTCCATTGAATAGTTAACTAACTAAATACACCTCCATTTTCTCACTTTTAACTTGATAGCTAAAAGAGCTGAAAAAAAAAATTAAACAAACAACCAAGTCCAAACAAGAAATCCGTTTCTCAAACATTCAATCCTAACTCTAAGTAAAGGAAAAAAAAATTAAAAATAAAAATAAAAAAATAAAAAATAAAAAAAAAACGATTTCACTGCAGTCCTGCCCAGGGCTGTGCCCTGCACACCCCCTCCCTCAGGGCTCTGGGCACACGTGGAGTTCAGCAGAGCTGCCAGGAGTCTGTGTCTGCCTTGGGAGGGTTTGGGATGGGTGCAAACCCTCCTGCAGTGCTTCATTGCCTGGCTCTAGGCTCAGCTCAACTCCCAAAAAATCCTGTAGCAAAACAAGGGCAGTGCTGAGAGGAGAAGGGATGAGCTCTCAACATTACAGTAATATCACAATTATAAGCCACACTAAAATTTTGGTCTGAACCCAAAGTGTGGCTTATGATCAGATGTGGCTTATATATGGACAAAGAACAAAAAGTTGCTGTTTTAGTTTGGAGGACAGATGTGTGCTGAGAAAGGCAGGAGCCTCTCTTTGAAATGGAGAATGTAAATCCCCTCCCTCCAAATTATTATCATTTTGAAATCAAGGGGCTCTCAGGCAAAGATATGGGAATAGGAATAACAGTTCTTTACTAGGGAAATTAAAATAGAAATACAGCACTACAAAGAAACAAACCCCAAACCCTGACACAGTCAGAGTACAACCTGACACCCGTCAGTCAGGCAGGGTGTTGGCAGCAGTCCCATCCCATGGTGGCTGCATCCTCCTGCAGTGACAGATGTGGCTCAGTTGGAGCAGTGCTCCTGTACAAGGTGCAGTTTCCCTCTAAAGCTCCAGTGGTGATGTGGAGCAATCCCGTTTCCCTCTGGAGTCCAGTGGAGAAAGGGCTCCCTTAGTGTCCCAAAACCTCTGTTTTTATCTTGGTAAGAAATGTTGGGCTCTTCCCCCTGGCTGGAGCAACTCCCAATGGGATGCAGTAATTTTATCAGTCCCACAGTGGGACTCAATGGCCATGAGCAGAAAATGACTGGCTGGAGGAAGGATGGGTTGTGAAAAGATAAAGAACACTGCCCCAGCTGGTTTCAATGGATGCCCATTAGCAGAATATCTCCCACAGAGATCAGGATCATTGCCCCACCCTCAACAGATGGTGATAGAACAGATACCTTTTATCACAATCTGTATTGTAATGTGCGGCTTATAATCGTGAAATTACTGTAATTACCAGCCTGGCTAACACCTTCCCAGGCCTGCAGCCACATTTCCCACTTGCTTTTTATCCTGGCACTGCTGGAGAAGGGAATGGAACCTGCCAGGCTGCTGGGAGGGACGCGGGACATCATCCATGTGCAATTATCTTGTGAAGCAGCAGGAGCTGGGATGTGAGGCCCTTCCTCTGCTCTGGTCTCTGCTCCTGGGCACAGGGAGAGCCCTGGGGCTGGGCTCTGCTGGTTGGGCTGGACAGCCCCTGTGGAGATAAAGAACGTCCAATTCCCTGTGCTGGTCACTGGGAGTGCTCCTGTTCTGCTGGGATTGCTTCATTTCACTGGAATAGCTCAGAGCCCAGTGAGGAAAAGTCAGAATTTCATTGTCCCCTGCCCCATGCACTCAGTGCACACTGTGACCCCAAACTGGCCTGCTCCTGCCTGCCATGGGATCGGAGTGCAGTGGGATCAGGGTACAGTGGGATCACAGAGCACAGTGGGGTCATTTTGCCATGGGATCAGGGTGCAGTGGGATCAGGGTGCAGTGGGATAGGTTTTCCATGGGTTCAGTTTGCAGTGGGATCAGTGTGCAGTGGGATTGGGGTGCAGTAGGATCAGTTTGCCATGGGATCAGTCTGCCATGGGGTCAGGGAGCAGTAGGATAGGTTTTCCATGGGATCAGAGTGCAGTGGGATGGGTTTTCCATGGGATCAGTTTTCCATGGGGTCAGTTTGCAGTGGGATCGTTGTGCACTGGGATCAGTGTGCCATGAGATCAGTTTGCCATGGCATCAGTGTGCAGTGGGATCAGTGAGCAGTGGGACAGGTTTTCCATGGTGTCAGTTTGCAGTGGGATAGGTTTGCCATGAGATAAGTTTTCCCTGGGTTTAGGGTGCAATGGGATCAGTGTGCAGTGGGATAGGTTTTCCATGGGGTCAGTTTTCCCTGGGATTGGGGTGCAATGGGATCGAGGTGCAGTGGGATTGGGGTGCAGTGGGATCAGTTTGCCATGGGATCAGTCTGCCATGGGGTCAGTTTGCAGTGGGATGGGTTTGCCATGGGATCAGTTTGCAGTGGGATCAGGGTGCAGTGAGATTGGGGTGCAATGGGATCAGATTGCCATGGAATCAGTTTGCAGTGGGATCACTGTGGAGTGGGATAGGTTTTCCATGGGGTCAGTTTGCCGTGGGGTCAGGGTGCAGTGGGACAGATTTTCCATGGGGTCAGTTTGCAGTGGGATAGGTTTTCCATGGGGTCAGTTTTCCCTGGGATCGGGTGCAGTGCGATCCAGGCTGGCATCCCGGCGGTCCCGCACCGCTAGAGGGAAGCACGAAGCCGCTGTCGCTGTCGCTGTCGCTGTCGCTGTCGCTGCCGGCTCCGGAGGATGGCGATGGATCCCGGGGACAAAAGGAAGGAGCTGCGGGGCCGGGGACAGCCGGGTCCCCTCCCGCTCACACCTCCCGTGGGCAGCTCCGCCTCAGCCGGAGTAGTACAATGAAATCTGAATTTCTGAACAGCCCAAATCTCCGTTCCTAGAAGGTTGCAGGGTGTCCTCGCCATCCTCTGCACAGCCTGGGGCAAGGTTGGGGCTCTGCTGTAGCAGCAATCAAACACGTGGGGACAGCGGGGGGATCATCCTGGGGGGGATCATCCCGGGGGAATTCCCGGCTGGGGGGCTCCTGGCACGTAAGGAGGGCGAGCTGAGAGCTCGGCTGAGCCTGCAAGGGGCAGTCCGGTGTCCGAGGATGGGGAAGAGCCAAGAGCCGACCCCTCTGTGCCATCCCCGATCTTTGCCCAGGTCCTGGCAGGGTCACTCCGTGGGGACACAGAGAGCTCGAGGGCCAGCTGCTGTCACACCCTGAGTCCCCAGGCAGGGCTTGGTGCATGTTTGGAAGCACAGAAAAGCTCTCCATCCCTGCCCCCAGGGATGTGACCGGTCATCTTTGTTCCAATGGCCAGTCTGGCCCTCCCTCAGCCGCCCTGGACACCCTCCAGTGTGGAGCTGGGCTGGCAGGTCTCTGTTCCAACCTGGTTTTGTGTTTTTAGGAGGAAAGATGCTCCTCCAAAGCCCTTGAAGGTGCTGTTTGTTCCTAAAGCACCCCACACACCCCTCTCCCATCCCTCAGACTCAGCTCGTTACAAGAGGAAAGATCTGATGAACAAGGATCCCAAAACACCCCCAAATTAACCCCTAATGCTGGGGTATTTCTGGGATGGACTCACCTCACCAGCCACCTGGCTTGGGCAGGGATCAGTGACTTGGAGTGGCTGTCACACTGCTGGGGACTGCAGACACCTCTGTGATGGGAGCAAGGCTCCCCCAACCCCCCCAGGCCATTTGGGCATTTAGGCCAGTGAGAAAAACAACAAGGCTGTAGGAGAGCACAGAGGAATTCGGGTGCATTGAGTCCTTCCAGCTGCAGCAGGTGTGGGGATGGGGCTGGTGGCAAAAACCCCTTTTGGTGGCAGAAACCCCTTTTGGTGGCAGAATCCCCTTTTGGTGGCAGAATCCCCTTTTGGCCAGCCCCTGGGTGTTTGTGGGACCCACAGCTCAAAGGGGGTTTCACCTCTCCTGCAGAAGAGCTGAAACTGAGATTTGATACCTGATTCCTCTTTTTGGTGGTTTGTTCTCGGAGAGGCCACCTTCACCATCTTCATCCCACACCAGGGGACACAGGGCAGGAGTTTCCCGTGGGGAGGGCTGTCCTGGACACCCTCAGGGGGAGGTTTGGGCAGTGTGAAATCCCCAGGGGGTGCTCAGGGTGGGCTGTGGGACATCCCTCACCTGTGCCAGCAGGTGGGAGCCCAGGGCCACTGAGGGCAGGACAAGGCTGAGGGGACAGGACACTGGGGCTGTGAGGGGTGTCCAGCTCCTCTGGGCCACACCCATGGGCAGAAGGATGTGCTGGGGACACTCTGGCCTCCAGGAAGGCTCCTCTTTATGGGGTTTCCACCACACAGCCTGGGAAAAACACTTTGCCTGGTGCCTGCAGCTGACAAATCCTCAGCATCAAACACCCAGAAATAAGATTTCATAAACAAATTACTGAAATGGGCTGAATGTCCCCAGCCTGATCCAGCCCCAAACCTGCAATATAAAGGCAGGAATGTATGTTTGGGACTGGTTCTGCTTCTGTCCCTGCTCCCAACCACCCCATGAGACAGGTCATCCTCTAAAGGGGTTTCTGGAGGTCCAAAAACATCCTGGCAATGGCACAGACAGGAAAAAGACCCAGGAACTGAACAACTGAACAGCTCCAGACTGGAGTGGAGACAACAGCGTGGGTCAGGTCAGGAACAAAGCCCTGCTCATAGCAGCTCCCCCTTGGAGCTGTGAGAATCCTCTAAATGAGGCCTTGGCTGGGAATGTCCTTGTCAAGGTGCCTGGAGAAAGCAATTCCCCTTCCCTTATTGCAAAATCGTGTGGCAGAGGGGTGAGACTTCACTGCCCTGACCCACAAGAGCCTGGGGAAGGGGTCACAGGGACAGAGACACATCAGGGCCTCTTCCTTGGACATCACAGGGTGCCCAGCTGCAGCTCTCCATGTGTTAATTCTTCCCTTGCTTCCAGTCCTCAGACATTTCATTTATTTCTGGAAAACTCTGCTGGGAGGATATTTCAGATCCTGTTTGAACCAGAGCCCATGAACTGTTCTCTCTCCACTTGCTGGCTGGAAAAATGGGGGTCTGAGCCCACGTGTCTGCATCTGTTCCTGGGAATGCCTGCAGGCATCTCGTGTTCGTGCACTCACTGCAGCCTCAGCCTGGCTGCTGAGCCTCCCTAAATCACAGGATGACAACAGGCTCCATCTGCAAGGGAGCAGGGACAGCTCTGTGCTCTGGCTGAGCAAGTGCAGGGACCCCTCTCACTGGGGGGTGCTGGCAGCCAGGGCTCAGGGGTCATGGAATCACCGAATTTCCTGAGCTGAAGGGACCCCCAGGATAATCAATCCCAAACCCAAACCTGCCCAGACCCCCCAGCAACCCCCCCTGTCCATCCCTGGAGCTCTGGCAGCCTCGGGGCCGTGCCCATTCCCTGGGGAGCCTGGGCAGTGCCAGCACCCTCTGGGGGAGGGAAGAACCTTTCCCTGATCTCCAGCCTGAGCCTGCCCTGGCTGTCTGTGTCCCCAGGAGCTGCCAGCACAGCCAGGTGGTGACAAGGACACACCATGGCTCCTCTGAGTCTGCAAACCCTGAGCCTGCTCTGCCCCAGGGATGTTTTACTGCTCTTTGTCCAATGTGCTGCTCTCCTGGACCTGCCAGTGGAGGCCACAGCAGCATTGATCCAGACTGCTCATCTGAAAAACCACAACAGGATTCTGGAGGAAACTGCAATCAACTCCTCTGCCCAGCATCCTGCCTTTAACAGAGCCTTTCACTGAGCAAGAGCTGCTGTGCTCAGCATCCAGCAGAGCTGCTTTCCTGGCTGAGGTCTCTTCATAAAGTCACAAAATGGTTTGGGTTGGAAAGACCTTAAAGTTCATCTCATCCCACCTCCCACTGTCCCAGGTGCTCCCAGCCCCAATGTCCAGCCTGGCCTTGGGCACTGCCAGGGATGGGGCAGCCACAGCTGCTCTGGGCACCCTGTGCCACAGCCCCACCACCCTCACTGGGAAGAATTTCTTCCTGATATAAAACCCAACCCTGCCTCTGGCAGTTTGAAGCCATTCCCCCTGTCCTGTCACTCCAATTCCTGGCTGCAGCACATCTGGGGACAGGGGATGGACACTGAGTGTCCTGGCTTGCTGCAGAGGTGCCTCCCCCATGGGATACTCAAAGCAGGAAAGGTTTGGTGGGCACAGCCCTCACCTGCCCCTGCTGCAGGCTGTGGCCCAGGGCAGCAGCTCTGCTCTGTCCCCTCTGAGCTGCAGAGCACGTCCCAGGCTGACCCTGGCAGCCCCCACAGCAGGGACACGCTCAGCCCAGGAGGGAGACGAGACCTGAAAGAGCAAAAACCCAACATAATGAGGCTTTTCAAAGCAAAGAGGGTCAGGAGTGCTCGTTGTGTCTAATTGGACATGGCCTGGGATCAGGGAGATGGGGATCAGATGAAGGCTCTGGGTCAGGTGTGAGTGTGACCCTGGGACCCTGCAGGACAGCAGGGCCAGGCGAGGGTGACAGCCAGGCTGCACTGCAGGGGAATGAGATTGTCAGAGCCTGGAATGCTCTCCCAAAGCAAGCAAGACTGTTAAAAAAATGCCAGGTGTGTTTTTTCCCTCACCTTAACCCAGCTCCTGAGGAAACTGGGACGTTTAAAGGATGGAGTGGGAGGAAGAAGAATAGAGAGTTACTGAGTTGTCAGCTCTACCTCTGGCTCTTGATACCACCCTGGGCACGTATCCTGCCAGCTCTGGGCCACAGTGGGGTGGAGATGAGCCTGCAAACCTTCCCTGCCTCCCAGAACAGGGAATCAATTCATGAGCCTCAGGAGAGCTTTGAATCTGCAGGCAGGAGCTGTGAGAGAAGAAATGCTGGGCTCTGAAATTCAAAGTCATGTTCCTTTTCATTTCTTGCACAGCCAGCCAGGCTTTGAGGGGCTGGAGCATCAGAGAAGAACCCAAACTGCAGAGCCCAGCACCTCTGTGTCTGCAGCAGGGATTCCTCTCCAAGTCAGGGAATGGGGTTTGGCTTGGGAGGGCTGGGAATGGTGGGACCTGCTGGGTGGGTGCAGTCTGAGCAGCCCCATGAGTGGCAGCTCCCAGAAATGCCAGAAATCCCAGAAATGCCAGAAATCCCAGAAATCCCAGAAATCCCAGGTGCTGCTGGGGCTGCCTGTCCACCCTGCCCAGTGGAGTGAAAACAGCTTTAGAGGGTCCCATATCTTCATACCCTGCTCAGTGGATGAAAAATAGGATTAGGGGGTTCTGTGTCTTACCCCAAAATATCCATTGTCCACCCTGCTCAGTGGGAGAAAAACAGGGCTGAAGCCTTCCCAGAGTATCCATCATTCTGCATCTCCCAGCCCTCCCAGGAACCCCTCAGCACTTGCTGCAGGTTCTCAGCATTCCCAGGTGCTGCAGCCTGGCTCAGGAATGGCTGCAGGAATGGCTGGTTTTGGACAAATTAAATCTTTAAGGAATGGATTTGCCTCACACTCTCAGGACCAGGTCTGTAGCAGCCCTTCCCTTCTGCCGAGCAGATTCTGCCCCAGCAGTCAGCCCAGGGTCACTCCACCAGCCCAGCCCAGGATAGTTCCACCAGCCCAGGATAGTTCCACCAGCCCAGAGTTGTTCCACCAGCCCAGAGTTACTCTTCTAGCCCAGGATTACTCCATGAGTTCGGGGTTATTCCCCCAGCCCAGGGTTATTTTCCCACTCCAGAGTTATTCCCCCAGCCCGGGGTTATTTTCCTACTCCAGGTTATTTCCCCAGCTCAGGGTTATTCCCCCACCCCAGGGTTATTCCCCCAGCCCAGGGTTATTCCCCCACCCCAGGGTTATTCTTCCACTCCAGGGTTATTTTCCCAGCCCAGGGTTATTCCCCCACCCCAGGGTTATTCCCCCAGCCCAGGGTTATTCCCCCACCCCAGGGTTATTCTTCCACTCCAGGGTTATTTTCCCAGCCCAGGGTTATTCCCCCATCCCAGGGTTATTCCCCCACTCCAGGGTTATTTTCCCACTCCAGGGTTATTCCCCCACCCCAGGGTTATCCCACCAGCCACAGGAGCTGTTGCTGGTGATGCTCCCCCAGCAGGTCTCTGCCCTGGTATCCAGGCTGGTCCTGCCCTGGCAGTTCCAGGGGATGCCTCGCTGGTCTCTGAGCTGGCAAAGCTCAGGCAGGAGGAATGCAGCTGTGCTGGGCGAGCCCTGGGCCGTGCAAACCCTCTGGAACGGGCTCATCAATGATTCACAGAGCTCAAAAAGCAGCACGGGCCGCCTGCAGCTCGCCCTCCCTCACCTCTGCTCTGTCTCAGGACGTGCTCAGGCGGCTGTTCCAGGGCAGGGAGGATTTCAGGAGATGTCTCAGGCAGACCCCGAGCCCAGAGCACGCCCGGGGCTGGGGAGGGCTGTGCTGGCAGCCACAGCTCAGCTCGTTGGCAGATGTGCCCTGTGCAGTTATAGCCCCTCTGCCAGCACAGCCTCTGCTCCTTGCCAGAGGGCAGAAGGGTTGGGAAAAGGTCGGGAGCTTTCCTGGAGACATCTGCCCTGCTTTGAGATCATGAGGAGCTGGGGGCTGAGGCCAGGCACAGATCTGAGCCCTCCTCGTGGGGTGGGCTCCCTGCAGAGGAGCTCTCACAAATCCCTGCAGGATGAGCAGTGCCATGACCGCTCCTGCAGGAGTCAGGGGCTGCAGGGCAGTGCCAGGGCAGTGCCAGGGCAGTGCATCCACACAGACTCAGCCCTTCTGCCCCTGGCTGTGTCCCTGGCCTGGCTGGGCTGTGGGAAGGGGCAGGTTGGGCTCCTGCTGCCCTGAGGAAGTGCCACAGCACGGCTGCAGAGCCAAGGAGGGTTTGTTGTCATTTCTGTCTTTGCCGTGTCACGCACAGACCCTGCCCTGCTGTGCACTGCCCAGATGTGCCCAGCTGTGTCCAGCACAGGGGGCACACCCTGGGAGCTCAGGAAGGGGGTGCAGGATGGAGGAGCCCAAAAGCTCTGTGCATGGACACCTGTGAGGGGCTGTGTGCTCCCAGCAGGGCTGGAGGCACTGAGGGGGGTGGGGGACAAGGACCTGCAGTGCCACGGGGATCAGTGCCCTTCCTAAGTCTGCAGCAGGATTTTTCCTTCCAGTCCCTGCAGATCAGGTTCCCCTGGGTGGGAGCAGACAGGGAGCCAGCAGAGGCAGAGGCTGGGAGATTCACTGGGGAGTGGCAAATCCTGGCACCCCAGAGCCAGTGTGGGCACTCTGGGATGTTCCTGGGCTCTCTGGGAGGCTCCTGGGCACGCTGGGATGCTCCAGGATGCATTGGGATGTTCCTGGGCACTCTGAGAAGCTCCTGTGCACGTTGAGAGGCTCCTGGGCACTCACTGCAGGGGTGGCAGAACCCCACTGCCCAGGTCCCTGTCACTGCAGGGGTGGCAGGACAGCACTGCCCAGGTCATTGTCACCACAGGGGTGGCAGGACCCCCCTGCAGAGCTGCAGAGCTTTGGGAGGCTCCGAGGCTGCTCATTTGTAACAGGCTCCGTGTTCCCGCTGTGGTCTCCGTCTCGGAGCACTCACTGCCTTGTCATCAGCCAATTCGATCCATCAGCTTCTTGACAGGCTCGGAGAATAAAAATAACCACCCATTTCTAAGTGCCTATTATGGCACTTTGAAAAATGCCTCCGCAGGCGAGCCTGAATTATTCCCAAAGTACTCATTTTTTAAAAACGTTATTTTAATGTAATAAATTATTTGTACTGAAGAGTAAAAGATTATCCGTGTACCCTGCTAGCTCTGCACAGTGAGGGGTGCGGGCTGGGCCTCCCGTGGGGATGGAGCTCTGGGCTGGGGGGGAACACCTGAGAGAGCAGCCCCGGAGCCCAGGGGGTGCCAGCACAGCACAGCATCCTCTGGGGGCTCGGGACAGCCCAGCTCCACGGCAGGGCACTGCCCCTGGAGATGCCAGCTCGGCACTTCCAGGCTGGGAAGGTCCCAAATGTCACCACAGCACCCGGCTGGAGCTGGGGAGGGGCTCAGGGCTGTGCTCAGCACGGGGATGAGCATCCCCCTCTGTCCCCATGGCACCGGGATGAGCATCTCCCTCTGTCCCCATGGCACCGGGATGAGCATCCCCCTCTGTCCCCATGGCACCGGGATGAGCATCCCCCTCTGTCCCCATGGCACAGATTTCTGTGCATCCCTTCAGCCCTGCCTGGGCCAGCCGGGATGGGGTGGAGGAAGGAAATGAGGAAATTCCGCTCTGGGTGCGGGGATTGCTGAGCCGGGTCCCTGTGCTGGGAAGGGGCTCCTGCAGAGGTGAGGGAACTGGGAATCCTTCATCTGCCAGCAGCCAGCCTCCCCTAGGAGCACGGAGCCCCCTCCCCTGGGAGCATCCTGGCTCCCCTCCCGCAGCTCTCCCCACCCTCACACAGCCAGCAGTGCGCTCACCCACCCTGCACGGGCAGCACTGCCCGAGGTGCCACAGGGCCTCCTTCCTGGAGCAAAAGAGCCCAAAAAATAAACAAACACTGAAGATTTTTAGCAGGATATTTTTGGTCTTTTTTTCTTCCTGTAGTATTCCATGATTATTTTAATACCTTGTTTTTTTCTCTTTTCTTAAAACTGCTTGGGTTTAAGCTGAACTCCAAAATACTTGTTCTTCACAGTCTTGTCATAGTCTGAAAAAGAAAAAAAAAGGAGGATGAAACCTTATTTTGGAAGAATGTTTTGGGTGAACCCAAAGAAGGATATATATTTTTTTAATCACAATAATTTGTAAAATATGCTTGAAAGAGGAGGAAGCTCCAGCTCCTGTTCAAATTACTCTGCTACCCCAGCATCAACTGGGGCTGCTGCAGAGCGAGGGGGATGGGAACCATCCTCACAGGAGATGTGAGGACACGGCCCAGGCAGGGTGTGATTGCAGCCTCAGCCACAGGGGAGATGCTGGGAGGAGACCCTGCCAGGGTTTCCAGATGTGCACCTGCCTCCAGGAGGGACCAGCAGGGTGGGGAACACTGCTCTGGGCTGTGCCAGCTCTGGGCTGTCCCAGCTCTGTCCCCACAGCTCTGTCCTGAGCTTGTGCCTGGAGCTGGGCAGGTCCTGGAGCTGGACAGGTCCTGATGTTGGGCAGGTTCTGATGTTGGGCAGGTTGTGGAGCTGGGCAGGGTCTGGAGCTGGACAGGGCATGGATGGAGCTGGGCAGGTCCTGATGTTGGGCAGGTTGTGATGTTGGGCAGGTTCTGGATCTGGGCAGGTTTTGGAGCTGGACAGGTCCTGATGTTGGGCAGGTCCTGGAGCTGGACAGGTTCTGGAGCTGGGCTGGTTGTCATGTTGGGCAGGTCCTGGAGCTGGGCAGGTCCTGATGTTGGGCAGGTTCTGGAACTCTGCAGGTTCTGAGCTGGGAAGTCTCTGGATGGAGCTGGACAGGTTCTGGAGCTGGACAGGCCATGGATGGAGCTGGGCAGGTTCTGATGTTGGGCAGGTTCTGGAGCTGGGCAGAGTCTGAAGCTGTGAAGGCTCTGGAATTGGGCAGGTTCTGGAGCTGGGAATATTTTGGAGCTGGGAAGGCTCTGGAGCTGGGCAAGTTTTGGAGCTCTGAAGGCTCTGGATAGAGCTGTGAAGGTTCTGGAGCTCTGAAGGTTCTGAAGCTGGTCAGGCTCTGGATGGAGCTGTGAAGGCTCTGGATGGAGCTGGGCAGGCTCTGGAGCTCTGAAGGCTCTGGATAGAGCTCTGAAGGTTCTGGAGCTGGGGAGGCTCTGGATCTGTGAAGGCTCTGGAGCTGTGAAGGTTCTGGAGCTCTAAAGGTTCTGGAGCTGTGAAGGCTCTGTAGCTCTGAAGGCTCTGGAGCTGTGAAGGTTCTGGAGCTGTGAAGGTTCTGGAGCTCGGAAGGTTCTGGAGCTGTGAAGGTTCTGGAGCTGGGCAGGCTCTGGATCTGTGAAGGTTCTGGAGCTGTGAAGGTTCTGGAGCTGGGCAGGCTCTGGAGCTCTGAAGGTTCTGGAGCTGGGCAGGCTCTGGATGGAGCTGTGAAGGCTCTGGATAGAGCTCTGAAGGTTCTGGAGCTGTGAAGGTTCGGGAGCTGGGCAGGCTCTGGAGCTGTGAAGGTTCTGGAGCTGTGAAGGTTCTGGAGCAGGGCAGGCTCTGCAGCCACTCTCCACCACCCTGCTGGAGCCCATCCCGGCCCGGGGCTCCCCTCCCCAGCAGACCTCCCCCCTAGTGCCTCGCTGATGGGGCAGCCATTCAAATCATTTTAATGAGCTCCGAGGCTGCCGTGAGGCACCAGTAACTATGGCAACTTCATTGAGAGGTGCCTGCGGTGCCTGGCAGGGTTTGTGTTCGGGAGCTGATTGGAGCAGCCCGGCAAAGGTGGGAATTCCTGCGGGAATTCGGGCTGCTTGGCACCAGGGACTTCCTCTGAACTGCAGGCAGGTGGGACTCTGGGGGACAGAGGTCCGAGGCAGCCAAGTCCCCTTTGGTCCAGGGACACCCTGCCCACAGTGCCAGCACACCCAGGGTCCCCACGCCGTGCCAGAGCCTCCCCCTCTGTCCCAGGATCACCTTGGGCTGTTCAGGGACACCCTGCCCACGGTGCCAGCACACCCAGGCTCCCCATGCTGTGCCAGAGCCTCCCACTGCAGTCCTGGGGTCACCTTGGATAAACTGGACTCGAATCCCAGCAGAGCTGGGCCCTCCTGACAGCCAGGGAAGCCAGGCTGTGACTCCTGGCTGGTGCTGGAGCTCTCCTGGGCTGGGAGCAGGATCCAGCCCACGCTCCTGTGCTGCTCAGCCTTTACCACCCCAGCCCTGCTGCTCTTCTCACACTTGAGGCACTCCCAGAAATTTCAGGGTTTGTGTCTGCTCCGTGCTGACCCCAGGAGAGGCAGAGCAGCATTTCCCTGGTAAACCACTGCCATCCCACTCTGGGCTGGATTGCTCAGGGAGGGAATAATTCCTGTATTCCAAACATAAAAGCTCTGTCCAGCTTCCACAAACATCTGCAGCCCCCAGCATTTTGCACCAGTGAAATAATCAGGGCATGGCATGGGTGGCATCACTGCACCCACGTCAGCCTGGGGGTTTTGCCTGGATCCAGCTGGAATTCTTCTGGAATCCTCCCCCAGTGCAGCTCTGGGGAGCCTTTGATCCCAAAGCTGGAGCCAGGCTGGGAGAGCTGGGGGTGCTCCCTGGAGAGGAGAAGGCTCCAGGCAGAGCTCAGAGCCCCTTGCAGGGCCTGAAGGGGCTCCAGGAGAGCTGCAGAGGGACTGGGGACAAGGCAGGGAGGGACAGGACCCAGGGAATGGCTCCCACTGCCACAGGGCAGGGCTGGATGGGATCTTGGCAAGGAATTGTTCCCTGGCAGGGTGGGCAGGGGCTGCCATGGAATTGCCAGAGCAGCTGTGGCTGCCCCTGGATCCCTGGCAGTGCCCAAGGCCAGGCTGGACATTGGGACAGTGGGAGGTGTCCCTGCCGTGGGATGGGATTTAAGGTCCCTTCCCTTCCAGTCTGGGAGTCTATGATAATATTTGGGGATTTTGAGCTTCAAATAACTTTTTTTTGGTGTGATCTCCTGTGTTGAGGCTTCACCTGTCCAAATCCCTGCCCTGTGAACCCAAGCTGGCTCTTTGGCTGTGATGGGAGGGGTCTCCTTCCCTTCTGCCGAGCAGGCTCTGCTCAGGATGGGCATGGCAGGATCCCTGAAAAGCCAATTTTTGGGAGCTCTGTGTGCCCCATGTGCCTCAGAGCTGCTTTCCCATCCCTGAGCTGTACTCATCCCAGTACAACCCCTGTGGTTCATCTGCTGGATGCTGGGAGCAGGAAAAGCTTTGGCACCTTGGGCTGGGTGGTGGCTCCAGCTGTGTCCCCTGTGACACCTGAGCCCAGTGAGGAGAATTGCAGAGGATTCCACCACAGCCTGTCCTGGAAAATCAACATCTTCAGGAGCTGAGCCTCCCTCCCAAGGCTGATTTCAAAGTATTCATCTCTCTGAAATGTTTAATTATAATTACCTGAAATTTCAAAACAAGAGGTCATCTGGACTGGAAAATAGATTTTTGGTTTTTGGGGTTTTTTTTCTCCTTTGAGAATGTCAAAACACTTCATTTTGACAAATTCAGAACCCATTCCAAATTTTTTTTCTGACTCAAATTAATCAAAACCGACCTCTTCTTAAAAGAAGTGTCAGCTTTGGAAAAATCAGCATTTTTCAGTGGAAAAAATCCCACAATTCATCCAAAAATTACTGTGACTTCTTGTCTCTGTGTGTCTCTGTGCTGCGTTCCCAGTAACTGTGATCCTGCTGGATTAATTACACTGGGCAAGGAGACAAAATCAGGAACAGCACCTGAGTGGGAAACTTTTCTTCTTCACATTCAGGGATAAGTTTAAAACATTTCTCTTTTTGTTTACTTCTACAAGTCTGAGGCTGAGTAGATTTCAAGGTGGGGTGGCCCATGGGAGGTTTCTCTGCTGCAACCTGTGACCCTGGAAATTCCCACTTCCCACCCAGCCTGTGCTCTCTGTTCATTCCCATTTTCCCAAAAAGCAGGAGTCAGCTACCCTGCCTTTAAATATGGATTTATTGCTGGTGCAATCCAGGAGGTGCCTTAAAAACATCCCTCACCTCGTAGGGGAATTCAGCTGGGACCAGACCTTGCTCCAAGATACACAAATGAGTCTGGAATAACTTCACCAACTCAACTCCCAGTGGGAATGTGATGGAGGAGGAAAAGTGGAGTTTATAGGAGAACTCTGGTTTCAGAGAATAATGGAATCACACAATGGGTTGGGATGGGATTTAATCCAGTGAAATAAATATTCCATCCCATCCCATCCCATCCCAGTGCCACCCCAGGGACACCTGCCACTGTCCCAGGTGCTCCCAGCCCCAATGTCCAGCCTGGCCTTGGGCACTGCCAGGGATCCAGGGGCAGCCACAGCTGCTCTGGCAATTCCATGGCAGCCCCTGCCCACCCTGCCAGGGAACAATTCCTTGCCAAGATCCCATCCAGCCCTGCCCTGTGGCAGTGGGAGCCATTCCCTGGGTCCTGTCCCTCCCTGCCTTGTCCCCAGTCCCTCTGCAGCTCTCCTGGAGCCCCTTCAGGCCCTGCAAGGGGCTCTGAGCTCTGCCTGGAGCCTTCTCCTTTCCAGTTGAACACCCCGAGTTCTCCCAGGCTCCAGAGCAGAGGGGCAGACACAGCCCCACTCCTGTCCTGTCCTGGGGGCAGAGGGGAGGATCTGAGTGCAGAGCTGTGGGCAGTGTCAGGATCTGAGCCCTTCCCCTGAGAACCTCAGCTGCTCTCTTTGGAGCTGCACAGGTCAAGGTTTGTCCCCTGCAGGTGACAGCCAGGAATGCTCCCAGGGCTGGGCATGTCCCTGTGCAGCAGATCTGTGTCAGCAGAGGCTGTCCCAGGCTCTCCCCCTGGCCAGGAGCAGCAGGATTTGTGGGAGCAGGATTTGTGTGAGCATGATTTGTGGAAGCTGCCAACCTCCCTGCTCCCTTCCAGCCCAGAGTGCTCCCACAGCCCCCAGCTCTGCCAGCTCCAGCCACAGAGCTCTCCTCCAATCTGCCTTTCACTCACTGTGAGGGATTCTGGTTTCCTGGAGGGATTTGACCCTCTGGCTCCCCCTCTGAACTGGGGGCTTGGCAGAGCCACAGCTGGAGCTGGGAACAATCCTTGGAAGCAGCAGTGGAGGATTTGGGCTTGGAGCAGGGTCAGATGGGCAGGGCAGCCTCCAGGGCACAGAGGAGGTGTTTCACCCCAAAAGGAATCCAGACAGGCAGAGAGGAGGTGTTTCACCACCAAATGAACCACACAGGCACAGAGGAGGTGTTTAATCCCAAAATCAACCCACACAGGCACAGAGGAGGTGTTTCACCCCAAAAGGATGCACACAAAGCAGAGGGGGAGGGGTTGCCCCCCAGAATGAACCACACAGGCACTGAGGGAGGTGTTTCAACCCAAAATGAACCACACAGGTACAGTAGGAGGTGTTTCACCCCAAAATGAACCCACAGGCACAGGGGGAGGTGTTTCACCCCAAAATGATGCACACAGGAGCCACAGCAGTGCAGATGTTTTGCCTCCCCAGCCCAGGACAAACCCCAGGCAGGATGGAGGATGTGCCACCAAATCACATCTGGATTTCTGCAGCATCAGAGCCGCGGGACCAGCCAAGGGTCAGGGGTTTGGAAGCTTCCTCAGGTCTGGGAAGGTTTTATTTGCCTGGGAAGTGGCTGAGTGCTGAGCTGTGCCAGAGTCACTGCTTGGCTGAGGAGCTGAAACCAGCCCCACTGAAATCCTGGGAATGCTGCAGCACTCCAGAGAGCAAAACCACCCCGGGGTCATGCTCAACTGGAGAGGAGAAGGCTCCAGGCAGAGCTCAGAGCCCCTTGCAGGGCCTGAAGGGGCTCCAGGAGAGCTGCAGAGGGACTGGGGACAAGGCAGGGAGGGACAGGACACAGGGAATGGCTCCCACTGCCACAGGGCAGGGCTGGATGGGATCTTGGCAAGGAATTGTTCCCTGGCAGGGTGGGCAGGGGCTGCCATGGAATTGCCAGAGCAGCTGTGGCTGCCCCTGGATCCCTGGCAGTGCCCAAGGCCAGGCTGGGACAGTGGGAGGGGTCCCTGGGGTGGCACTGGGTGGGATTTGAGGTCCTTTCCAAACCATTCCATGCCTGCAGGACACCCAGACGTGCTGGGTGCTGCTGCTCTGACCCTCCTGTGCCCTCCACGTCCCAGAGGGGACCCTGGGCAGGTCCTGGCAGCTCTGTGGGTGCAGGGGCTGGGCTCACCCGGAGCTGCTCGGGGCAGGGATCCCTGCAGGTCCTGGAGCAGCGGGAGCAGGAGGGCTGTAATTACAGAGATAACTCAGCCCGTGTCACCCAACAACGAGACACGACACTGCTCCACAAACCCGGCTCTCTGCTGCTCTCCATTTATCTCTCTGCCTCTCCATTTATTTCTTCTTCCACCCTCTCGCCCGGGACCGAGCAGGAGCTGGAAATGCCAGCTGCTGGAAATGCAATTTGTTTTGATTCAACAGCATCTCCCAAAATATCTCTGTGACCTCTCGATACTTTTTTTTTTTCTGGCCGTGAATTATGATAATGATGATTTTTACTTATATTAACAAACTGCACTAACTCAACAGGGCCAGCAAATACATACATATATATATATAAAATATATATTTAAAAATATATATAACTATATATATATATATAAAAATACATACATACATATATATACATATAAAAATACATACATAAAATACATATATATGTGTGTGTATATATATATAAAAAATACATACCTACATATATATATATACACATATATAAAATACATATATATGTGTGTGTATATACATATATATATATATAACCCCACCAAATATACATATATTACTTCTGGTTCGGTTTTTGGGGGTTTTTGTGTTGTTGGTTTTTTTTTTTTTTTTAATTAAGTAGGCCTTAAAGCAGTATCAAGCAGGGCGGGTTTTCTATCTTCTCCTTTTAGAAAAGACATCAGCGCCAAATTCCTACCCTAATTATAACAATGCTCGTGCTAATGAAAGAATTCATTTGCCTTCTCTAATCAGCTGGCAGGCTCAGGAATCGCAGCTGATCACCGTGGAGGAGGGGCCGCCAGGAGGAGGCAGCTCGCAGTTTCCAAGGCACCCCCGAAATTGGGAATTCGGGAGGTGGGAATTGGTGCTGCTGCCCAGCCCTGCTGCTCCTGCCCCCGGGGAATCCGGATCTGGAGCCCGGAGCCTTCCCTGGCTCTGCTCCCAGGAGGGGGAACTGAGAACCAGAAACGATGGGAAGAGATGGCAAAGGCCACTGGGCTGCTCCTGGTTGGGTTATTTCATGGGGAAAACGAAAAAAATTAAAAAATTAAAAAATAAAATAGATATGTTGAGCCTAAAATGTTCTTCTCCCAGCTCCAGGGAGGTCCAGGCAGCAGAAGTGCAGGGAAGCCCAGGGGAAATGGGGGATTTCTCCTCCCTGTGTAGAGCTGCACAAGCCCCTGTCTGGCTTTGGTGTTTTCTGCTCCTTGATGGGTTTGAGGGATTTATCCTCTTCCATGGTTTTGGGGTTTTCTGTTCTTCCATGAGCTTTGAAGGATCAGTGCTCTTCCATGGTTTTAGGATTTCTGTTCCGTTATGGGCTTTGAAGGATTGATGTTCTCCCAGTGTTTTTAGGGTTTTGTGTTCCTTGATGGGTTTTGAAGGATTTATCCTCTTCCATGGTTTTGGGGTTTTCTGTTCCTTGAGGGGCTTTGAAGGATCAGTGCTCTTCCATGGTTTTAGGATTTTCTGTCCCATTATGGGCTTCTCCCACTGTTTTTAGGGTTTTCTGTTCCTCGATGGGTTTTGAGGAATTTATCCTCTTCAGTGGTTTTGGGATTTTCTGTTCCTTGAGGGGCATTGAAGGATTGATGTTCTCCAACTGTTTTTAGGGTTTTCTGTTCCTTGATGGGTTTTGAGGAATTTATCCTCTTCCATGGTTTTGGGGTTTTCTGCTCCTCGAGGGGCTTTGAGGGATCTGTGTTTGCAGCACCTGCCCCACACTGGCTCCTCAATGAGTTTTTGGGTTATTCCTTTTTGCTCCTCAATAGGCTCTGGGGGTTTTGGGCTCCTCAGGAGGCTCTGGGACACCCCAAACTGGGGGTTGAGTCTCTCACTCTGCCTTTGGACAAGGGGCACTGGGTTTGGGGGCTGTGTGTGGGACAGGGCTGTTCCCCCAAACCCATCAGCCCTGTCACTGCCACTCGGGGTCTTGGCTCCCCAGGTTGTTCCCTGCTGCTGGAGGGGCTGGGACAGTCCCCAGCTCTGCAATAGGATCCCCAGATTCCCAGAGTCCTTACCCAGCTCCATCCAGATGATTTGTGGGGCAGGGGAGGCACAAACCAGGGGACAGGAGGTGTGGTGGTGATCACACCACCCCTTGCAGAGTTCTCAGGACCCCTGGGTGCCAACCTGCCTAAAGAGGAGCTGAGCATGGATCCCCTGAAGGCATAGAACAGGCAGTGGACACGAGCAATATCCATCAGATGGTGACAAAGCCCTCAGGATGTAACCCAGAGGTCCAGGTGATGGAATTCTTCACACAGCCCTGGCTTGGACCCACTTTGTGCTGCCACAGAAGCCATTCCTGCTCCATGGGCTCCTGGAATGATGTCATTCAGTGCACTACAAGCCATTAGGATATCTCATTTATATAAATATTTCTGCTCCCTGGTGGGCTTTGGGGTATTCAGGGACCCCACAGCTCAGGTTTATGGTCTTGGAGGAGCAGTGACAGCAGAACAGGGAGGAGCCGCCTCCTACACTGCAGGAAACTCAGATTTCCACAGCCCAGCAGCAAGCTGTGCTCAGACTCTCATGCTGGCTTACTCAACAGGAAAAAGCATCAGGAGGTGTGGGACCAGCTCCAAAGTGTGGAGAACTGGGAGTAATTCCTGGTACGAGGGAGCCTTGGGAGAGCAGAGAATTTGCTGAGCACTGCTGGGAAGTTCCTGCCCGTGAGGCTGGGTCTGTGCTGGGCAGGTGTGGGTTCAGCACCGACCCCGTGCCACCCACCAGCAGCACGGAGCTTCCAGGCTCCACACAAAGGTGTGGAGGAGCTCCCAGAGGGGACATTTCAGTAAATGTGGCCTCCTGAGCCTTGGGACTTGAAGAGATGGGGAGGGGTTCGTGTCCCAGTCTGTTCTGGCCCAGGCTGGGGTCAGTGCTCAGAGATCCTGCAGGCTCTGGGCACCAGGAGGGCTCAGGGATGCAGAGCTGGGTGACAGCTGTGGTGACATCACTGCACCCTTAGGAAAGGTCCTGCCCTTCAGGGACCCTCCTGGGGCTGGCACAGCCCATGATTTACAAGGCTGGGCAGGGAGGGATGTTGGATCCCAGCCTTCCACGTGGCTCCTCAGCAATCCCAGAATGTTGGAAGGGACCTTAAATCCCACCCAGTGCCACCCCAGGGACACCTCCCACTGTCCCAGGCTGCTCCAAGCCCTGGGACACTGACCTTGGACACTGCCTTGGACACTGCCAGGGATCCAGGGGCAGCCACAGCTGCTCTGGGTACCCTGTGCCAGGCCCTCAGCACCCTCCCAGGGAAGGATTTATCCCTAATATCCAATATAAACCTACTCTGGGTTTGAACCCATTCCCCTTATCCTATTCCTGCCTCCTCCTGTGAGAAGCTCCTTGTCTGTCAGCTCCCTTCAGGTACCCAAACCCCCTCTGAGGGCACTCCAGAGCTGTCTCTTCTCCAGGCAATCCCCCAGCACCACTCAGCCATCCTGCTCTGACCTCTCAGACCCCTGAAGTGCTGGAATTTTCATGGACACAAGCCCTTCCCTCGTGTTGTCACAAGGTTTAGGGGGGTGCAAGAAGAGCAGGAGCTTCCAGAGTGACTGGCAGGGAGCAGCAGCTCGGGATCCCTCTGGCTGGGGCTGACCTGGGGATAGTCTGGTGTTCAATAATGCAACTTTTCAGCTGCACAGTGAAATAAGCCAAAGGCTTCAAGCCCAAAATTAACCAAATACAGCCAACAGTGCCCTAAAATTCACACTGACCTCAGGCTCACAGCACAGCCACAGCATGGGCAAGCACAGAGAATGAGGAAAGTCCTTTAAGGCACATGGAATGCAGAGATCAGCCAACACCCCCCGTGTGTGTGAGCTCTGCAGTGCCCATGGGGACAGGGACAGTGCCAGCCCCTGCTCCTGCTGCCTCCCCACAGCTGTGTCCTCCAGGTCACCCTCCTGCAGATCTCCTGCACACTGGATCTCCTCCTGGATCTGCTCCTGCCTGGCTGTCGCTTGTCATACCCCAGGCTAGAGCAAATTTCCCTTCAAGGTGTGGGGCTGCTGTGGCTCAGGAAGGCCCTGCCCTCTCACACCCCTCTGCTCAGAGGATCTCGCTGTGCTTTTTACCCTGGAGGAACCTCTCACCCTCACAGCAGCACCCAGCCAGGCCAGGAAGGGGCTGGCTGGAACAATCTGAATCTCACCTGAACATAATGAACATCTTCTGTCCGATACAACCATGTTTTAATGTTTAAATATTAATTTATATCATCCTAGTTATAGCACCACAAAGCAGCTGGAAACTGGCCTGGAAAAGAGGTCACATGTGACAGGGCTTGGAGCAACCTGGGTTGGCAGAAGGTGTCACTGCCCATGGCAGGGGGTGGCACTGGATCATCTTTAAGGTTCTTTCCAACCCAAACAGCTCCAAGGCTCTGGGATTGTTTCAAAAGCTGTCCCACAAGAGATAAGGAAGCAGCACCTGAGCAGGTGGCACTGCACAGGGACACTGCCACATGCCTGTCCCCTGACAGCCTGGGAAACAGCCAAGAGCTCCAGAGAGCCCTGCATAGAGATCTCACAGCACACCCTGGGGACACAGCACTGCTGTCACCCCTGCAGTCCCAGGGACACCTGGGGAGAGAGCTATGACACCTGGGGAGAGAGCTATGCTGTCACCTGCACTCCCAGGGACACCCTGGGGACAGAGCACTGCTGTCACCACTACAGTCCCAGGGACACCTGGAGAGAGAGTTATGACACCTGGGGAGAGAGCTATGCTGTCACCTGCACTCCCAGGGACACCTTGGGGACATCTCTGCACTCCCAGGAACACCCTGGGGACACAGCACTGCTGTCACCCCTGCACTCCCAGGGACACCAGGAGAGAGAGCTATGACACCTGGGGAGAGAGCTATGCTGTCACCTGCACTCCCAGGGACACCCTGGGGACAGAGCACTGCTGTCACCTGCACTCCCAGGGACACCTTGGGGACATCCCTGCACTCACAGGGACACCCTGTCGTGAGTGGGGACAGCAGCACAACTGTCACACCAGCAATAACCAGAATACCCGGGCTGGGCAACAACATTCCTGTGGCACACACCAAGAACACCCTGGGGACACAGCACTACTATCACCTCTGCACTCCCAGGGACACCCAGAGAGGGCACAGACATTCCTGTGTCACACCTGCAGGTGGTGTGTGCTGTGCTGTGTGTGTGTGCTGTGTGTGTGTGCTGTGTGTGCTGTGTGTGCTGTGTGTGTGCTGTGTGTGCTGTGTGCTGTGTGTGCTGTGTGTGCTGTGTGTGTGCTGTGTGTGTGCTGTGTGTGCTGTGTGTGTGCTGTGTGTGCTGTGTGTGTGCTGTGTGTGCTGTGTGTGCTGTGTGCTGTGTGTGCTGTGTGTGCTGTGTGTGTGCTGTGTGTGCTGTGTGTGTGCTGTGTGTGCTGTGTGTGCTGTGTGCTGTGTGTGCTGTGTGTGCTGTGTGTGTGCTGTGTGTGCTGTGTGTGTGTGCTGTGCTGTGTGTGCTGTGTGTGTGTGCTGTGTGTGTGTGCTGTGTGTGCTGTGTGTGTGTGTGTGCTGTGTGTGCTGTGTGTGTGTGTGATGTGTGCTGTGTGTGCTGTGTGTGCTGTGTGTGTGCTGTGCTGTGTGTGTGTGTGTGCTGTGTGTGCTGTGTGTGTGTGTGTGCTGTGTGTGCTGTGTGTGCTGTGCTGTGTGTGCTGTGTGTGCTGTGTGTGTGTGTGTGTGTGTGTGCTGTGTGTGCTGTGTGTGCTGTGTGTGTGCTGTGTGTGCTGTGTGTGTGTGTGATGTGTGCTGTGTGTGCTGTGTGTGCTGTGTGTGTGTGCTGTGTGTGTGTGTGTGCTGTGTGCTGTGTGCTGTGTGTGCTGTGTGTGCTGTGTGTGTGTGTGCTGTGCTGTGTGTGTGCTGTGTGTGTGCTGTGTGTGTGATGTGTGCTGTGTGTGCTGTGCTGTGTGTGCTGTGTGTGTGTGTGTGTGCTGTGCTCTGTGTGTGCTGTGTGTGTGTGTGTGTGCTGTGCTCTGTGTGTGCTGTGTGTGTGCTGTGGGCTGTGCTGTGTGTGCTGTGTGTGTGTGCTGTGTGTGCTGTGTGTGCTGTGTGTGTGTGCTGTGTGTGCTGTGTGCTGTGTGCTGTGTGTGCTGTGTGTGCTGTGTGTGTGCTGTGTGCTGTGTGTGCTGTGTGTGTGTGCTGTGTGTGCTGTGTGTGTGTGCTGTGTGTGCTGTGTGTGCTGTGTGTGTGTCCTGTGTGTGTGCTGTGTGTGTGTGCTGTGTGTGCTCTGTGTGTGCTGTGCTGTGTGTGCTGTGTGTGCTGTGTGTGTGTGCTGTGTGTTGTGTGTGCTGTGTGTGCTGTGTGTGCTGTGTGTGCTGTGCTGTGTGTGTGCTGTGCTGTGTGTGTGTGTGCTGTGCTGTGTGTGCTGTGCTCTGTGTGTGCTGTGTGTGTGTCCTGTGTGTGTGCTGTGTGTGCTCTGTGTGTGCTGTGCTGTGTGTGCTGTGTGTGCTGTGTGTGTGTGCTGTGTGTTGTGTGTGCTGTGTGTGTGTGTGCTGTGTGTGTGCTGTGTGTGCTGTGCTGTGTGTGCTGTGTGTGTGTGCTGTGTGTGTGTGCTGTGTGTGCTGTGTGTGTGTGCTGTGTGTGTGCTGTGTGTGCTGTGTGTGCTGTGTGTGCTGTGTGTGCTGTGTGTGTGCTGTGTGTGCTGTGTGTGTGTGTGTGTGCTGTGTGTGTGCTGTGTGTGTGCTGTGTGTGTGTGTGCTGTGTGTGTGCTGTGTGTGCTGTGCTGTGTGTGTGTGCTGTGTGTGCTGTGTGTGCTGTGTGTGCTGTGTGTGCTGTGTGTGTGTGTGCTGTGTATGTGCTGTGTGTGCTGTGTGTGCTGTGTGTGTGTGCTGTGTGTGCTGTGTCCCCATGCCGGTCCCGGTGCCGGTGCCGGTCCCAGGGCTCTCTTTTCCCCTCTCAGAGCAGCTCTCTCCCCACGCTGGTACCCACACGTGTTCCGGTTTTGCACAAGCTCTGCTCACTCTCGGTAATGACATTGGCGCTGGCAGCTCCCGTCCCCTCCCGCTGCCGCCCGCCCTCCCAGGCACCCCTGTCATTTCCCTTCCCTTTATCGACAGCCTTTAATGGGATGAGGCTTTTGCCAGCAGAGAGGAGCCAATGTGTTCTCAGCGGCTGTCAAAGGCACTTGGGCTGCATAAAGAGCCTCCCATGTGGTCTCACAGCTAAAATATATATACAGGCACCAGACAAAACTGTCACCAGCATGCCAGAACCATCATTATCACTTGATCTTCTCAGCGCAGAGGATATGCCTCAGCTAGTTATTTTCATCCCAAATCCCTTTTTTTGTTGTCGTTGCTCCCATTTTATTTTGGGATCTGGGCTGGGGAAGGGGACTTTGTTTTCTCTACACCTCTTGGAAGAGGCAGCGCAGGCCTGGTGGGCACAGCATGTTCTCAGCAGGGAGCTGTGGCATCTCTGAGAGAGGTTTTAGAAAGCATCAGACAAACTCCCAACCTCCTGCACCCCTGGCATCCTCGGGGTGAGCTCTGGGTGAGACTGAGCCTGAGGGAAGGGAAGGGAAGGGAAGGAAGGGAAGGGAAGGGAAGGGAAGGGAAGGGAAGGGAAGGGAAGGGAAGGGAAGGGAAGGGAAGGGAAGGGAAGGGAAGGGAAGGGAAGGGAAGGGAAGGGAAGGGAAGGGAAGGGAAGGGAAGGGAAGGGAAGGGAAGGGAAGGGAAGGGAAGGGAAGGGAAGGGAAGGGAAGGGAAGGGAAGGGAAGGGAAGGGAAATGCACGGAGCATCAAGAGGAAGCAATCATGAACAAGGCAAGGAGCTGATTTCTCCAGTTTCTCCGACTTCTCCGATTTCTCCAATTTCTCTGATTTCTCTGATTTCTCTCATTTTCGATTTCTCTGATTTCTGCTTTCTCAGTGGGAGGTGTCCCTGCTTATGGCAGGTGTGGAACAAGATGAGCTTTAAGGTCCCCCTAAACCTAAACCAGTCTAGGATTCTATGAAGTATTCCCACAAGTTTCAGGCAAGATCACATTCATCAGCTTCCCCATGCAGACAGGTTTTGGAGGAACATTTCCCTGTGCTTACAGCAACAGTCTTGGTCCTCCTCCACTGATGCTCCTCTCTGCCCAAGCAAATCTCCTGCCAAGCATCTTTACACCCAGAAATAGAAAAAGAGACCCAGCACCAACAGGAAATTCTCTTTAAGAGCCAGTAGAGCCCCTGCTAGGTCCAGCATGCCCTGGCTGCCCAGCTCTGGAAGCATGATCAGATAAATAAAATTATTTTTGGTTGGGCTTGATAATCTGAGAGGTCTTTTCCCACCTTAATGACTCGATGATTGCAGCAGCTTCTCCTGGCCCTGAGGGTGTTCAGGGATGTTCAGGGATGTTCAGGGATGTTCAGGGATATTCAGGGATGCTGAGCCTGGAGCAGGGCTCCTGCTGCTCACCCAGCACCAGGCACAGCATCCTTGGAGCTGGATGTGGGCAGTGGATCCTCTGCCACCCCTGGGAATACCCACAGGAGCCACCTGCAGCCTCCTCTGAGCCCGTGCAGGATCAGAGCAGAGTGATGAATTCATTGTGCAGTTTCACAGACAGAAAGAGAGGCTAAATTCATCTCCTGAATTATTCACTGGGAATTGGTGCTCTGTTCTAGCAGACACACATCCAGCAGCTCCATAATGGGGAAATTCAGTATATATCATAGTAGTTAGACACGTATCCATTACACACAGCAGTTGTTAATCTCCAGTGAATGTATTTAATAATAGCTATTTATGTACCATACATTAACTACCCCTTTTAAGCTGAAACTGAATGCATATTTGAGATCCTTAATTCAAAGCACTACTTAAAGCTGAGACTCTGAGTCAGGATAATAAGGATTTCACAAGGGGGGTGTTTAAGTACTTCAGAATAAAGAAAACCTATTTTAAAAAAGGGGAAAAAAAACCAAAACCCCAAAGCATATAAAGAGATTTCTTGCACTTGAAATCCCTCCTGGGTGCAGATTTGTGGCTGAGAGGGGCACCATGGGCAGAGGAGAGTGTGCAGCACTGAGAGTCCTGGGTGCCCTGAAGGCACCAGAGCCCCAGGAGTGCAGAATTCTGTGGGGAATGAGTGAAGGACACCCTGGGAATGTCCTGCTGGCAGCACTGGTGCCAGGGAGGGGAAGCACAGCAGCACCTCCAGCCTCACACCAAACCCACCACAGATCTGCCCAGCGAGGGGAAGAAGAAAACTGCAGAACTCAGGATGAATTCTTCAGGATGAATTCTTCAGGATGCTGCTGGGGTCCCCCCAAACCCACAGGAGTGACCAGAGCACTGGGATTGTGACACTCTGAACTCACCAGCCTGAGCCAGGGCTGCTGCTGGGCTGGGACATCCTGGTGTTTATTTGTGTCAGCTCCTCCATCCCTGGTAAAACACAGCCCTCAGAGCAGACAGAGGGGCAGCAGGAGGTGGGAGAGGATCCAAGTGGGAGCCAGTGGTGGGTCAGGGGCACTGCAGCCCCCAGAGGTTGTGGGGGGACCCCAGTGCCTTCCTCCTTGAACCCCCCTGCAGCCCCCACTTCTCCTGCCCCACTCTGCCCTGCCACCCCAGCCTCACCAGTTTTTTCCCATTTTGCTGGGAATAAGTTTTCCTGTGGGCAGTGGTCTCTGCTCTTCTGTGGATTCATGGAGACGGAGAAGCCATCAAAGCGTCCTGAGGGTTGAGAGTCGTCACTGGAGTCCTGTGGGGATTCAGTGGTGTCACATCCTCTGCTCTGGATCCTATTGCTTCAGCCTGGGGCAGAGAAGGCTCCAGGCAGAGCTCAGAGCCCCTTGCAGGGCCTGAAGGGGCTCCAGGAGAGCTGCAGAGGGACTGGGGACAAGGCAGGGAGGGACAGGACCCAGGGAATGGCTCCCACTGCCACAGGGCAGGGCTGATGGGATCTTGGCAAGGAATTGTTCCCTGGCAGGGTGGGCAGGGGCTGCCATGGAATTGCCAGAGCAGCTGTGGCTGCCCCTGGATCCCTGGCAGTGCCCAAGGCCAGGCTGGACATTGGGGCTGGGAGCACCTGGGACAGAGGGAGGTGTCCCTGCCATGGGATGGGTGGCACTGGATGGGATTTGAGGTTCCTTCCAACATGAACCATCCTGGGATTCCAAGATTCCGTTTTTCACTTTATGAGGGCACTGAATTCCCCTTCCCATTCTATTCCACCTCAGAATCTTCAGACATTCCCATGGAATCTGAAAGCCAAATCCCTGAGTCCAGCACCACCAACCTCTCCTCCAGAGCAACACCAGGGTGTGTCAGAGCAGGGCCAGCACACTGTGACCCTCCCCTGATGTCCCACCACCGCTCCTGTCCCAGAGGCACCTTGCAATCCAACACCCCTTGGTGAGTTTTCCTCTTCTGAGCATTCCTGTGGGGTTGGACATTTCCACCATGGCCATGTGAGGTGTCACCTCCTGCTGAGCATGGCCATGGCACCCACCAGTCTCTGGGACAGTCCTTGTGGGAAGAGACAGGATCCCACAGCAGGCTGATTTCCTGTCTGCTGTCACCCATCCCTCAGGAGATCTGCCAGAAGTGCCCAGCCTTGCTGGCAGAGCCCCCCAGGGATTTCCACAGGGGGAGACTGACCAGCTGGGCTTTACATTCCTGGGCTTTATTCCCTTCATGGTAATTCCTAACACTTGATTGCTTTTTCGAGCCACTGCTGAGCACAGAGCTGACATTTTCAAAGCTGCCTCTGTTGTAACTCTGAGACCTTGTTCTTTAGCACTGACAGGCAGCTCATGGGGCTTTATTTAATTCATAAAGTTAGGAGCTGTATTTTCCTGTTCATTTATCTCCTCGGAATTTTAATCTGCCATTTTGTCACCAGTCTCTTCCTATCACCAAGTTTTTCTGCAGCCCCTCACAACTGGCCCTTGTTTTGCTCCCAAAACAATTCAGCATCTCCAGCTGAAGGTGTTATTGCAAAAAAAGAAAATTGTTATTGATAACCCATCCATAGTGGCCTTCAGCACAACGAACCCAGGTCAGCTCCAGGAGGGGGGTGGGACCAAACCTTCACATTCTCCTTGGTAGGATACAAATTTCTCTGGTTGAACATCTCCCCACCTGCCCCTCAGCCCAGCTCCCTGCCCAAATCTGGGCCCCTCAGACTCCCCTGGGTGCTGCTGCATGGAAAGCTCCTGATAAACCCTGGGGCTGGGCAGAGGGAGGTGCAGGGAGCTGGGACCGAGGGAGGGGCAGAGGAGACTGTGCCTGGTGCTTGTCCCTGCACAGGGGCTGCTGGCTCACCACAGTTCCCACCTGAGGGGTCCAGCCCTGCCCTCAGAGCCCAGAGAATGTGGATTGCTGCAGAACTCATCCCAGGGCACGGCAGTGCAGGGAGGAGCTTGTGCCATGTTCACTCCAGGCACCTCTGACAGGGCTGGAATTTCATCCTGGGCCAGCACTGACTCCTGGTGGTGCCAACACCAGCACAACACAGAGGGCTTCCCCTGAAAAACTACACCCCAAAGGGAAAGCCAGGCTGAGAAGAATAAAGGAGGAACATTTTCAGCAGAAGGATGTGGAGCTGACCCAAAGTGCCTTGCTGAGAGCATCAGAGCACGGCAGGCACAGGCAGGAGCAGAGCCAGCACCAAGCTGTCACCCTCAAGGTGTTCTCTCCTGCTTTTCTGAAGGAAATCCCTGTCCAAGGGAATCCATGTCCAAGGGAAGCCATGTCCAAGGGAATCCATGTCCAAGAAATCCATGTCCATGGGAATCCATGTTCAAAGGGAATCCATATCCAAGGGAATCCATGTCCATAGGGAATCCATGTCCAGGAGAAATCCGTATCCAAGGGAATCCATGTCCAAGGGAAATCCCTGTCCAAAGGAAATCCATGTCCAAGGGAATCCATGTACAAAGGGAATCCATGTCCAAAGGGAATCCATGTCCAAGGAATCCATGTTCAAAGGGAATCCATGTCCAAAGGGAATCCATGTCCATGGGAATCCATGTCCAGAGGGAATCCATGTCCAAGGGAATCCATGTGAAAGGAATCCATGTTCAAAGGGAATCCATATCCAAGGGAATCCATGTCCAAGAAATCCATGTCCATGGGAATCCATGTCCAGAGGGAATCCATGTCCAAGATAAATTCATGTCCAATGGAAATCCATATCCATGGGAATCCATGTCCATGGGAATCCATGTCCAAAGGAATCCATATCCAAGGGAATCCATGTCCATGGGAATCCATGTCCATAGGAATCCATGTCCAAAGGAATCCCTGTCCAAGGGAAATCCATGTCCAAGAGAAATCCATATCCAGGAGAAATCCATATCCAAAGGGAATCCATGTCCATGGGATTCCATATCCAAAGGAAATACATGTCCCAGAGAAATCCATGTCCAAAGGAAATCCCTGTCCACGGTAAATCCATGTCCAAAGGAAATCCCTGTCCAGAGGGAATCTATGTCCAAGGGAATCCATGTCCAAAGGAATCCATGTCCAAGGGAATCCATGTACAAAGAGAATCCATGCCCCCAGGAAATCCCTGTCCCTGCTGCAAACAGGAATTTTCCTGCCTTTGGATCCATGAGCCATTCCAGCTCTGGCAGCTGCACTTTGGTGCTCCTGCTTTGTTCATTATCCCAACATCCATTTCAAGGTTTTACTTTCTCACCTATCTCTGCAAATCCTCAGATTTTTCCTCAGATTTTTCCTCAGATTTGGAAGGGTTTTTCAGCCTCTTTTGAAAAACACAGCAATTGGAATTTCGTAATTTTTGTGCAACAAGAGCTGCATGCAGAAAAAGATTTCTCTCAGTTCATTTGCAAACTGTGCATTCATTTGTTTGTTTTTTACATTATTCAAGCCTGGAACAAAGATAAAGGTTTCCCAAACTATTGCCAAATTGATTTTCAAAGGGTTTGGAGTCAACATTTCATTTGACAGTATCAGAATACTTCACTTCAATCAAGCTTTTGGATTTTTCCAAATTAAATGAAAGGGAGTTTTTAAACTGGAGAATGTTTCAGGCCCAAAGAATCAAAACATTTAATTCTGAACATGTCAAAACTGGCCATTTTAAACGCTTTCACATGTTTGGGTTTTTTCTCCAATAAACAAAATTGGGCAAATTCACCATCATTTTACAAAATACTTCAAAAGCTGACACACTTGTGTTTCCACCATAAAGAAATTGCATGGAACAAAATTTGTTAACCTCATCTCCCAAAATGGCTTTTGGAGGGAAAAAAAATAAATTCCAAGAATGAAAACATGGGAATTCCAAGGCAAAAATGAATCCATTCATTCTCCTGATAAGCAACCTTTTCCCACTCCTAATTTTTTGTTGCTGAATTGCAGCCACGTGGTTGGGACACACTCAGGTGTCCCTGTGGAGGCAGATGGGCAGGTCCCCACTGGTCTGCACTGGTTTGAACAGGGTTACAATGCAGGATGTGACCAGGGCTGTGTATTCTATCACCAGCTGTTAAAACAGCTGGGGCAGTGTTCTTTATCTTTCCCACCCCATCCTCCCTCCAGGAGATCTCTCCTGTTAATGGGCTATGTGTTAAAATCAGCTATGGCTGTGTTCTTTATCTCCAGGAGATCTCTTCTGTTAATGGCCATGGAGTCCCAGTGCATGACTGATAAAATTCCATCATCCCATGGGGAGATGCTCCAGCCAGGGGGAGGAGCCAAACATTTCCTACCTAGATAAAAACTGAGATTTGGAACACCAAAGTAGTGTTCTTTCCATTGGATTCCAGAAGAAAACTGCACCTTGTACAGGAGCACTGCTCCAACTGAGCCACATCTGTCACTGCAGGAGGATGCAGCCACCATGGGATGGGACTGCTGCCAGCACCCTGCCTGACTGACGGGTGTCAGGTTGTACTCTGACTGTGTCAGGGTTTGGGTTTGTTCTTTGTAATACTGTATTTCTATTTTAATTTTTCCTAGTAAAGAACTGTCATTCCTATTCCCATATCTTTGCCTGAGAGCCCCTTAATTTCCAAATTACAATAATTTAGACAGAGGGGGTTACATTTTCCATTTCAAGGGAGGCTCCTGCCTTTCTTAGCAGACACCTGTATTTCAAACCAAGACACATCCCCTCCATGCCACACCTGGGATATCCCCACAGAAAACTGTCCTTCCCTTCCTGCCTGGGAGACTCCACCAGCCTCATTCCACTGAAATCCTCAGGTGTGATGTAAAAACATCCTGGCACAAATCTAAACTATGTGTGGGCTCCATGGGCACCACAGGGGCCTTTCCCTGCCCATAAAATTCATCCCCACAGCGGGGTCTCACTCCCAGGGCTGGATCTTTAGGATGGAAAGGCTCTGGAATGTTCTGCTCCTGGTGGGATGGGATGGGATGGGATGGGATGGGATGGGATGGGATGGGATGGGATGGGATGGGATGGGATGGGATGGGATGGGATGGGATGGGATGGGATGGGATGGGACGGGATGGGACTGAGCACCCTCCAAATATCAGTGCTGTGTTTGAGGTTAATTATCCCCCACAAACCAGTACAAGGCTGGCTTAAGGCATGGGAGTGACCCCTGCCAGCTCTCCAGGGATTCACAGGATCATGGAATATCCTGAGCTGCAAGGACCCCCCAGGATGATCCAGCCCAGCCCCAGGCCCTGCCCAGCCCCCCCCAGCAACCCCCCCTGTCCATCCCTGGAGCTCTGGCAGCCTCGGGGCCGTGCCCATTCCCTGGGGAGCCTGGGCAGTGCCAGCACCCTCTGGGGGAGGGAAGAACCTTTCCCTGATCTCCATCCTTCTTCCCCCCCCGGGCTCCCCAGTGTCCAGGGGCACGCTGTGGCAGAGGGGACAGAGGCAGGGGACAGAGGCAAGGGACAGATCCCCCTCCCCAGCCCCACATCCCTCTGCAGGAGCTGCCCAGCTGTGCCCAGCCAGCGCGGGAGGAGCTGATTCCCTCTGCTCCCCAGCTCCCTGGGTGATTTATGGAGTGTGAGATTAAGGGCTGGAGCTGGTAACAGCGAGCTGGGAAATGAATGAAATTGCAAAGAGGATTTATGGGTGTGACTGAGCCACTGTGCCAGTGACACCAGGCAGGGACTCTGGGCTTTGGGGAGGACAGAGGGGCACCCCAGCTGCAGAGAGAGCTGTGACCCCATGCCAGGTGTGAGTGGGATGGACAAGCAGAATTCCATTCTTTTCCTGGTGGGCAGTAAAAGAAATTACAGAACTGTAGAATATTCTGAATTACAGAACTGTAGGATATTCTGCCCTGGAAGGGACCCCCAAGGATGATCCAGTCCAACTCCCAGCCCTGCACAGACACCCCAACAATCCCACCCTGTGCACCCCTGAGAGCAGTGTCCAAACCCTCCTGCAGCTCTGGCAGCCTTGGGGCTGTGCCCATTCCCTGGGGATTTTGGTGAATGACCAATACAGGCAAGGGGATGTCCTGGGATACCCTGGACTTGCCTTGATTAATTCAAGGTGACTTAATGGATGTGAGAACCTCTCGTTTTGAGGCTTTTGATCCCTGCTGTGCTGTGAGGCCACCCTCAGGAACTGAACAACATTGGGTGGGTTTGGAGCCACCAGCACCAAGTGTCACGTGTGTGCACAGGCCCTGTGTCACTGTATGCCAGCAGAAACATTGGAAAACACTTTCAGTTCATACATCTGCTTCTGATCCCTGAGCAGTGGGGTCTCTGCTGGCCTTGGAACTTCCTGATGGTTTCCCTGGAGGAGTGGGACATCCCCTCTCATTCTTCACCTCCAAGGAGACTCTGCAGTCCAACATCTGCCGGTCCTGGGAGCATCCTGGAGCCACAGGTGGTGGCAGTGGGAGCTCTGGCTCTCTCCCTGGTGTGTCAGGGATTCCATTTTGCCCTGAGCTCCTCACTGAAGCAGGAATGTGTGCCTGAGGGTTTGTTTGACACTGGGCAGCTGAACATGAGCCCGAGGTTTCCTGTGTTGTTTGAACCATGCCCAAACCCAACCTTTCATCACTTCTCGTGCACTCTGTGCCTTCCCTTAAACTGCAGCAGCACAAGCCCTGGGGTAAATTTTGCTCTTGAATTCCTGTGGATCATATAGATGGGGAAAGGAGTGGATTTAAGTACTTTTGAACCAATAAGGAGGGATTCCAGCTACCCCGGGAGTTCATGGCATGGGGAAACCGCTGCTTTCCCCCCTCCCTTGCAGCAGAGCTTCAGCACAGCTGGAGGGAGCAGCACCGGGACCACGCAGGGCTCCCAAAAACCAGGGATTCCATCCTGGAGCAGGAAGGGAGGGAGGGATGTGCCTTTCCCGAGGGGCAGCTCCCAGGGGGGCACTCAGAGCCCATCCTGGACCAGGCAGGGATGGAGGGATGTGCCTTTCCCGAGGGGCAGCTCCCAGGGGGGCACTCGGAGCCCATCCTGGAGCAGCAGGGATGGATGGAGGGATGTGCCTTTTCCGAGAGGCAGCTCTCCCCGAGGCACTCAGAGCCCATGGTGGAACAGCAGGGATGGAGGGAGGGATGTGCCTTTCCCGAGGGGCAGCTCCCAGGGAGGCACTCGGAGCCCATCCTGGAGCAGCAGGGATGGAGGGATGTGCCTTTCCCGAGGGGCAGCTCCCAGGGAGGCACTCAGAGCCCATCCTGGAGCAGCAGGGATGGAGGGATGTGCCTTTCCCGAGGGGCAGCTCCCAGGGAGGCACTCAGAGCCCATCCTGGACCAGGCAGGGATGGAGGGAGGGATGTGCCTTTCCCGAGGGGCAGCTCCCAGGGAGGCACTCGGAGCCCATCCTGGAGCAGCAGGGATGGATGGAGGGATGTGCCTTTCCCGAGGGGCAGCTCCCAGGGAGGCACTCGGAGCCCATCCTGGAGCAGCAGGGATGGATGGAGGGATGTGCCTTTCCCGAGGGGCAGCTCCCAGGGAGGCACTCGGAGCCCATCCTGGAGCAGGCAGGGATGGATGGAGGGATGTGCTTTTCCCGGGGGCAGCTCCCAGGGAGCACTCGCAGCTCAGCCCCGGCACAGCGGGACGCGCTGATCGAAGCCCAATGGATCGAGGGAGATCAAAGCTCGCCTTTTATCTCAGCCTCCCTTCTGCCTTCTTCCACAGCTGGAGGGCGTGTGTTCCCCTCCTTTGTAGCTGCTCCATCACCTTCTTTAAATCTTCACTTAAAGCCTTCCTTTCTTCTCCAGCAGGCAGCCGAGTCCTCCCCGAGTGCGCCGCTGTAATGCCCGTGGAGGATCCTATTCCAGAGGCATAAATTACACGGCCCCGTGTCGGCTCCTCTCCCCGAGCATCTCTGGCAGGTAACACCTCGTGTTAAGTGCACACGAGCTGGTGCCGAGCGGCTGCAGCAGCACAAAGAGCGGCTCGGGGGTCCCCTGTCCCTCTGCTCATTAGGATCGATGTCGGGATGAAGGCTCAGCCCCCCCGTGCTGCTCCCGGGGCTGCCACTGCCTAATTGGATCCAATGTGCGGTATTAGAGACGCATTAGGAGATGACACAAATTGGGCTTGGCTCGTTCTCAACGCACCGAGAGGCCTCGGTGGTTGTGATGAGCACAGTGAGAGGGGAGTGCCAGGGTGTCCCTGTCACCTCCTGGCACAGGGGACCTCGGCGCTGGAGACCCAAAACCAGTCCTGAGCTGGGCAGGAGGTGCTGCTTTGGCAAACCCCCCACAGCAGAAGGGCTCACAGGTGTGCAGGGCCATCCCAAACCCCATGTGCTAGTCCTGGTCATGAGGGATGCACAGAGACAGTTACAGGGGCCTGGCTGTCCCAGGAAAATGCCAGAACATCCCTGGGTCTGGCACTGAGGGCTCAGGCACAAAGCCATCAAGTGGGAGACCCACAGGGCTGCAGGGATTGCTGCCGAAGAGCAAAGGTGCTGCAGCCAAGCCTCAGAGAAACAGAGCTCCAGAGGCTCTCTTCCCACTTTGCTCTACCCAAAAAACGCTCATCACCTCATCCTACCACTGCCTTGGCCTTTTCCCCGGGATCCTGCAGATCCAGAGAGCTCCTTTGGGCACAGAGGTCACAGGGCTGGCCTGGCAGAACTCAGGCACACCAGAGCTGGAGGTGCAGGATGGACAGAGACTTTCATGAATCCTTAGCATGGTCAGCCAGCCCTCGAATCCCTCCTGGGGAAGCTCTTTGCTACCCTCAAATCCCTCCTGGAGAAGCTCTTTGCTACCCTCAGATGCTCTTTTCTGCCCAGAGGCACAGGTCAGTCTGTGTGGTGCAGAACAGGGTTAAAGTCCTTGATCGTGCTCGCAGTGGCTGCAGATGCTGCTGCTCACAGGCACCCCCAGCCTATTTTAATATCTCACAGCAATGAGCTCTGCAGCTGAACCACAGGCTGGAGAAAAAACTTGTATCAGTTCAGAATTTACTGCCTTTTAATTTCCTGCATTATGATTTTCTGCATTTCCTGAGCTTAATTTCTTGCAATTTTTATTTTCTCATTGCTGTCAAAGAGCAGATCTGGGGTCTGTTGTTCGTGCTGCTGAGACCAAAATTACCACACAGCCAGCAATTCCCTGCAATACTTTGCAATACATTTTCACCTTCAGCACTTTGTCCTCCCCGACCAAAAATACCCACACAACTCCCCCCCAAAAAACCAAAAACCACTGAAACAACACACACAAGAAAAAAAAATCATAGCAAAAAAGTGAAGGAATATTGAACAATCCCAAGTAAAGCTCTGCAGATCAGCTTCTGAAGGTGAGTGGAGAATTAGAGTTTCTGCTTAAGGTGCTCCTCTTTGAGGAACAAAATGCAGAAATTGGGAGTGTTTTGAGCAGACACAGCACTGCCAGGACCTGTGTTGAGAGCCACTGGTGTCAGGCACCAGCTGCCCTCAGCCTTCCTGCTCTCAGCACCACAATCCCCAGCCAGGGCCCCTCCTTTGTTCAGTTTTAATAGGGGAGCACCAAGTGGTGAGCTCAGGGTCTTCATGGCACCTTGTCCTGGAGCACAGCACGGTCCAGGACACAAGAGAGGCATCGGTGAGTGGTGGCACAAGGGTGGCACAGCCAGGGCAGGCAGGAAATCTCTCCCTGGAGCAGAGAATTTGTGATCACAACATTATTTACCACGGCCCCAGGGTTGCCAGAACTCAGGAACGTTCTGACAACGCTCCCAGGCACAGGGTGGGACTGTTGGGATGTCCTGGGCACAGCCAGGAGCTGGACTGATCCACCCAGCTCAGGATATTCCACAATTCTGCGGTTCTGGGCCTGTGAGCTGGCAGGGAGATGCAGATTTGGGCTGTTCCCTGCGAGGCCAGGCTGAGGAGCAGGTCCTGGAGCTGGCAAGGAAGATGAGGGTCCCCTGCTGAGCACTGTGACACTTTGCTAAAGTGTTCCGAGAGCTTTCCTTCCCAAGCCAGGCAGCTAATGGCTGCTTTATGTCCTGAAGCATGAGGGTTTAGGTCCCCTGCAGATTTTTATCCCATTTAATGTAACTGTAGATATCCTCTGTATTCATATAAATGAATAATCCTTTCTGAATCCTTCTAAGCACTTTGCCTTAGCAGGCTGGATGTTATTAATCATAATGCTCTGCACTTAGACAGCGTTTTACCTATTCACAGCGCTGAACAAACACTGCCTAATTAACCCTCCCCATGCCAAGGGAGGTGATTATCACCCCTGTTGCCTGGGGGGAGGTGGCACCAAAAGTGTCACTGAGTGGGGATTTGGGGTCAGGGCTGCCTCTGTCTCCTCTTTTCCCTGTTCCAGTGGGCACAGGTCAGTCTCTGTGGCTATGGAGCTACTTAAAACTTCAGTTTCCTTCCTGAGAATTCATAAAAACACAACATGGAAGGACTTTAAAGCTCATTCAATTCCTCCTTCCACCATGGACACCTCCCACTGTCCCAGGCTGCTCCAGCCCCATCCAGCCTGGCCTTGGGCACTGCCAGGGATTCAGGAGCAGCCACAGCTGCTCTGGGCACCTGTGCCAGGGTTCACCACCCTCACAGGGAAGAGTTTTCCCCTAATTTTTAACCTAATCCTACTTTCTGTCAGTGTAAAGCCACCCCCCTTGTCCTGTCCCTACATTCCCTTGTGAAGATTTTCTCTCCCCCTTTCCTGTAGAACTCTGGGACAATATAATTTAATTTCCCTTCAACCAAGTGGCTTTTTGCACTGGAAGTGCAGAGAGCTGAAAACTAGAACTAAAACCATTTAATTAACTAAACAGAAATCAGCACTGTGAAAACCAAGATGTTCTTGGGGGCAATTTTTGTCTCATCAAAGCAATGGGGAGTTGGGGTGGGTGGAAGGAAATGCCACCAGAGCAGCTCAGGCTGGGTTTGCTGTGCAGCCACCACCAGCAGCAGGGGAATAGTGATAACAGTAAAAATAATAATAATAATGATGATGCTAATGATAATATTCCTGTGCCTGGGTTCCCTGCAGCATCCTGAGCAGACAGATCCCAGAGCACATGAGAAATGGGGCTGCTGCTGTCACTCCTCCTGCTCAGGCTGGGTTGTCACAAATGCCACACAGCTGAGAGCCAGGCTGGAGCTGAGGCAGCTGCCAGGAGCCCCCGGTGTCCCCTGGGGGGACTGAGGCTCTGGGACAGCCCCAGCAGGGCTGGCACAGCCCCTGTCACACCCTGTGCCACCCAGCAGCTCCTGAGTCCCTGGGACAGCCCCAGCAGGGCTGGCACAGCTCCTGTCACACCCTGTGCCACCCAGCAGCTCCTGAGTCCCTGGGACAGCCCCAGCAGGGCTGGCACAGCTCCTGTCACACCCTGTGCCACCCAGCAGCTCCTGAGCCAGTGCTGTGTGCGCTCCAAATACATCCCAGACTGGTTTGGGTGGGAAGGGACCTGAAATGCCATCCCATCCCACCCCTGCCATGGTAGGGACACCTCCCACTGTCCCAGGTGCTCCCAGCCCTGCCCAGCACTTCCAGGGATGGGGAGCTCATAACCTTCACAGTTCAGATATTTGCTGCTTGTGCAGTGTGACCTAAGGGACGTTGCTGTCCTGTGCCTCAGTTTCCCCGAGTGATGACATGGATGGAGGCTCTGCTCTACAAAGGAAAAACCCTTTGCAGGGAGCAACAAAACAGAATCTCCTGGGCTTTGGAGGTGGTGCTTCCATGTCATTCCCTATCCATACCAGGGAATTCAGTTGGGATGCCCACACAGGGGAGAATCCCCTCTGGCCTTGGCTGCTCCGTGGTTTCCCCGGGAGAGCAGAGGAAGGTGATGAATTGCTCAGGAGGGAAGGCAGTGGTGCCCTTTCTGCTTGTGTGGAGTGTGTCTAATATACTGATATATGCTGCATTCATCCCTTTTAAATATAAATCAATAAGCTGCTGTATTTCACACGGGGAGCGAGCGCAGGGCAGTCAATGTGCACTGGGAATGTCTTCATCCCCGGGGTGCCCCTGGCTGGCCTGGAGGGCTGCAGCTCACAGGCACCCAGGGACAGCAGACGTGCTCAGGCTTTTCCAGAGCTGTGCCAAGAACCCAGGGAAGCCGTGGTAGCGTTATCCCCACGTCCTGAGGCTGCCAGGGTGTGCTGGGAGCAGCAGCAGGACAGAGCCAGCGCCAGGCCTGCCCTGCAGGGCAGCACCTGCACCCTTGGGAGCCAAACAGGCCCAGACACGGGAGCAGAGAGCTCATCCCAACCCTGCTGAGCAGCCTGGGGCGTTGGCAGCAGCACAGACCAAGCCAGCAGTGTCTGCTCAGAGCCCAGAAAGCCAAAGGTGTCCTGGGCTGATCCCACAGCATGGGCAGCAGGAAAGGGGGGATTCAGGTGAGACCTCACCTGCAGAGCTGCTCCAGCCCTGGGAATTCCAACATCAGCAGGGCCTGGAGCTGCTGCAGAGAGCCCAGAGGGATCCAGGGAGCTGCTGCAGGGCTGGAGCCCCTCTGGAGCCAGGCTGGGAGAGCTGGGGATGCTCCCTGGAGAGGAGAAGGCTCCAGGCAGAGCTCAGAGCCCCTTGCAGGGCCTGAAGGGGCTCCAGGAGAGCTGCAGAGGGGACTGGGGACAAGGCAGGGAGGGACAGGACCAGGGAATGGCTCCCACTGCCACAGGGCAGGGCTGGATGGGATCTTGGCAAGGAATTGTTCCCTGGCAGGGTGGGCAGGGGCTGCCATGGAATTGCCAGAGCAGCTGTGGCTGCCCCTGGATCCCTGGCAGTGCCCAAGGCCAGGCTGGGAGCACCTGGGACAGTGGGAGGTATCCCTGCCATGGCTGGGGTGGGGATGAGATGATCTTTAAGGTTCCTTCCAAGCAAATCCCTTTGGGATCCCTCCTTTCCCTCCTCCCTCCCTGGTGCCATGGCAGAGGGCTCTCTCTCTCTCTCTCTCTCTGTGTGGGGCCTGGCCCAGGCTGTGATGCTCAGGTTCAGCCCCTCACACTCTGCAGGAGGAGTGGGGGCCTCACCTGCACCTCTGGCCCTGCTGCTGCTCCCTCCATCCTTGTCCAAAGCTCCCCAAGTGCCAGGGGTGCATTTGTGGCCCTGGGCCATCCCTTCTCCAGAGTCTGTTCAGTCCCACCTCAGTCTATCCTGGGAATCCCCCTGGGCTCAGGCTGTGGCTGCACAAGAAGCCCCCAGAGCAGGGCAGACCCACCCAGCTGTGTCCTGCAGTGCTGGGTGAGCCCCAGGCATGAAAATCACCCCGTGCCAGACTCGTTCTGGCTCCAATAATCTGTGCCATAAATTCAGATTTCCCTCTCTGGTTTCCTGCCCATGCCCACACAGGGTGACCCCAGCAGAAACCCCCTCCACAAACCAAAAATAAATCCAAATGATGCCTCCAGCCACACCCACCCCTCGTGCTCCTTCACCTGCTGGGAGCTGGGCAATAGCGCTGCTGCTGTGAGAGTTTAAAAAAATTAAAACAAAATCTTCTCCTCACAATTGCAGAATGGTTTCAGATCCAAGGACTGCTAATTATACAACAGTTTCAGATCTAGGCTATTATTTATGATCAAAAAAAGTCAATTTGTATAGACTCCAACATTTCACCTACTAAAAAGCTCACCCATTAATTCATGTTGCATTTAAATGTTCATTTTAGGCCAGATTTCTCTGGTTAATGCACATGATTCTCTTTCAAGTCCTTTGGAAGCCAGAGTTGAAGTTGAAAAGGAGAAGCAATCCCTTTTCTGGAATCTTCTGCTTGGAGAAAAAAAAATGTTAATTATCCCTCAATATTTTATTAATAATCAATTTCTTATGATTATTTTTTTAATGAGATGTCATTACATAAATGCCCTCATTTTCTGGAGTGCATGTGGTATTTGTAAGAGCCTGTGATACAGTTTGCATGAATAATTCCCATTCAATTGACTATTCCCAAACTGTTCCCTTCAATCCTCTGCTATTTATTACTGGAGATGTGTGGCTGGCCACTCCACTTGCGGGGTTTAATTGCTAATTGGATGAGTGGAGTTCTGCAAGGCAGACAGATTTGGGGTTAGTGGGCAGCACAGAGGGAAGAACGCAGCCACCAGGTGGAAATATGGATAAAAACTCAGCTCTGGGAGATTTCAGGAGCAGGAAACATTTCCCTGCAGCTCTGGGTGTCATTTGAGAGGCACAGCAAGAAAACTGCTCCACTCTAGGCCAGGGGAGCTGCACTGGGAGCACTCCCTGCAGCACTGACTCCATAACCTGGGCCAGATTTCCCTGCTAAAAACACCATTTGGGGGATTGAATCCTTTCAGGACTGGGTGGCCCAAAGATAAACAATAAAAATAAAATAAAATTAAAATAAATAAATAAATAAATAATAAAATAAAATAAATAAAATAAATAAAATAATAAATAAAATAAATAAAAATACAATCAAGCCCTGATGGATTTCTGGAGGGACACAGATCTCCCTGTGTGATGCAGCTGCAGCTGTACCCAGGAGTCTGTTGATAAGAAAATCAAATCCTGTGCCACAGGGCATGGGCACATTCTTGGGGTCAGGGAGCCCCTTCCCATCCCAGCTGATGCTGGGCTGCATCTACAGTTCATTTTTCACTGAAGATGAGATTTCCAGCCGCTCTGCCACTCAGGGCAGAAGCCAATTGACCCTGTGCTGGCTGCTGTGCACACCATGTCAGGAAGCTCTGGATCATTTCCCTGAACCAAACCGCCCACTGGGAGACAGCTCAGGAGCAGGGCTGGGGTGAGGGCACAACCCCAGGATGGTGGCACATCCCCAGAGCCAGGGCACATCTCTGGGACAGTGGCACATCCACAGGACAGTGGCACAGCCCCAGGGCAAGGGCACATCCCCACGATGATGGCACATCCCCAGGACAGTGGCACATCCCCAGGATGGTGGCACATGCCCAGGACAGTGGCACATCCCCAGGACAGTGGCACATCCCCAGGATGGTGGCACATCCCCAGGACAGTGGCAAATCCCTGTGACAATGGCACCTCCCCAGGACAGTGGCACATCCCCAGGGCCAGGGCACAGCCCCAGGACAGTGGCACGTCCCCAGGATGGTGGCACAGCCCCAGGACAGTGGCACAGCCCCAAGGCCAGGGCACATCCCCGGACAGTGGCACAGCCCCAAGGCCAGCACATCCTCAGGACAATGGCACATCCCTGTGACAGTGACACATCCCAGGACAATGCCCCAGCCCCAGGACAGTGGCAAATCCCCAGGATGATGGCACATCCCTGTGACAATGGCACATCCCCAGGACAATGCCCCAGCCCCAGGATGATGGCACATCCTGTGACAATGGCACATGCCCAGGACAATGGCACATCCCCAGCACGATGCCCCAGCCCCAGGACAGTGGCACATCCCCAGGACAATGGCACATCCCTGTGACAATGGCACATCCCCAGCACGATGCCCCAGCCCCAGCTCGATGCCCCAGCGTGCCCGGTGAGGATCTGCAGAGCGCCTGGAGGTGGGAGGGAATCCCTGCATTCCTGCGGGGAGGGGGAAGGAGCTGTGGGTGATAAGACCCTGGCAGAGCTCAATAAGTCTCCGAGCCTGCTGCCTAAGTGAGATGTTGACAGAAACAAAAGAAACCCCGTTAGGAAATCTCTCCCCCTCCTGGAAGAGGGCGAGGGTTTTCTTGGAGGGGGGAGAGGAAGGTTTGCATACATTTCAAGGCTCAGCCAAAATACAAAGTGCTTTTTGTGAATTCAAGAGAAAAGGACCGTGAAAGCAGGCAGAAGAGGAGAGGAAGAGAAGGGGAAGGATGCCTCAATACAAAAAAGCTTAGCCTGATAAAATATTTAGGACGGGTCTCACACATCAGAATATTAATGCTCTGCATTCCTTGTGCTTGCACTCTGTTGATCTTCATTCTCCAGGACCCTTGTTTACAGTATCTGAATTATGCAGTCTGCATTTTAATAGGCCCTAGATAGAAGGTCTGAGACACAGCGCCTCGCTGAACCACTTCAAAACCCTGCTCCGACTGGTTGGAATTCTGGAGGATGGGATGCAGCTCCGGGGTGCCTGGTGCCCTCCGAGGAGAGACCCTCCGGAGGGGACAGACCCTCCGGACAGCCCACCCGGGGCAGCCGCGCCGCCTCGGACCGGCAAACTGGGGCAGCGCCAAAGGCTCCCTCCCCATCCCAATCCATCCATCCATTCATTATTCCCCTTCCCACCTCCTCCAAGGCTCGGAGGAAGCCTGGCTGCCCCGCAGCCCCTGCACAATGGCTGAGCCCTTCTCTTCCTGCTGCCATCCCCAGGTGACCACCCGGGACGTGGAGCGGCTGCTCCCCACGGGCTCTGCCAGCCGGATTTAAGCAGCTGCGAGTGCCGGGGAGCCACGGTCCCCTCGGCAGGCAGCGCGCCGGGCCGGAGGCAGCCGCCGTCCCCCGCAGCGCCTGGAGAGCGACGCGTGTTCCCGGACCTGGATTGCCTAATGGGCTGTGAAGGGTCTCAGCAGGCAGAGCCCAGGCTCGGGGGGATGTGCGGGAGATGGAGCAGGCAGCGTGTTTGTCACATCTGCTCCCTGCTTCTGCCGAGATGCGGCCGGAGGTGGGGAGGGTCGGGAGCCCTCCCGGGGGATGCGGCCAGCTCTGCCCGCCGGGCTGGGCCGAGCTCTGGGCACGGGACTGCGATGGCACGGGCATCCTGCTCCGCTCCCTGTCCTGCTACCATCCCCATCCTGCTCTGATCCCTGTCCGGCTACCATCCCCATCCTGCTCTGATCCCTGTCCGGCTACCATCCCCATCCTGCTCTGATCCCTGTCCTGCTACCATCCCCATCCTGCTCTGATCCCTGTCCGGCTACCATCCCCATCCTGCTCTGATCCTCATCCAGCTCCGCTCCCTGTCCTGCTGCGGTCCCCATCCTGCTCTGATCCCCATCCTGCTCTGATCCTCATCCTGGTCTGATCCTCATCCTGCTCCGGTCCCTGTCCTGCTCCCATCCCCATCCTGCTCTGATCCCCATCCTGCTCCGGTCCTTGTCCCATCTGTGGTCCCCATCCTGCTCTGATCCCCTTCCTGCTCCGGTCCCTGTCCCGCTGCGATCCCCATCCTGCTCTGATCCCCATCCTGCTCTGATCCTCATCCTGCTCTGATCCCCACCCTGCCCCTGTCCCCATCCTGCTCTGATCCCCACCCTGCTGCCGTCCCCGTCCCGCTCCCGTCCCCGTCCCCCCAGCAGAGGGTGGTGGCAGCCCGTGGACACGCCAGGGCTGGCTGGCGCTGGATACGAGTGGGGACAGCTCGGGCTGGTGGTGTCCCGGGTCCTGCAGAGCTGCTGGCAGGAGGCAGCTTCTGGGGGAAGCCTCGCTGTCCCCAGGGACAGCCCTGCCCTCTTTGTCCCTGGAGAACGCGCTGCGAGGGCGGTGCGGTGCCCGGGCACGGCTCAGTGTGCCCACAGGAAAACACAGCAGGGCCTCCGGGGAGTTTGGAACAACCTCCTTGAAATCAGATCCTGGAAATGAGCTTGGTGCCAGTCACACCCTGAAATACCCAAAGCATCCAGAAGGTGGGGGAGACCCTTCCCTTATCCCACCCCACTCCTGATGGGTTTTGGGACACCTTTCCTTTATCCCACCCCATTTCTGATGGGTTTTGGGACACCCTTCCCTTATCCCACCCCATTTCTGATGGGTTTTGCTTTCAGAAGAACCAGAAACGTGCCATGGTTTGGAATGGCAGCCACACTCCCTCCCCCTCACCGGCCACTCCATCTCTCCTCTCTCTGGCCCCCGGGCGAGTTCGATGTCGTGCCATGCCTGGCGTGTCCCCGTGGTGCCACAGCCAGGGGACTGTGAGAGCAGCGTCCTGGAAAGGCACTCCAAGGTGTGTCACAGCATGGGCACAGTGCCAGCAGCGGGAGGCAGGAGAGAGTTTGTGTCCACACAGCACTTGGCACGTTTTTACTCCAACATAAATCATGGGATCACAGAATATCCTGAGCTGGGAGGGACACACAGGGATCATCAAAGGACACCTCCGAAAGGAGCTCAGCTCAGTCAGTGAATCCTCATGGAGACTCTGGGAGGGAAGGGAGGATTGGGTTTTTCTGTTCCACAAATGGGAAAATATTATCTGTAGGCTCTGGCAAAGCAAAGGTGGAAATGTGGAGCAGATTCCTTCCAGTCTTACCTTTCTCACCTCAGCATCCACAGGGCCGTGCAGCCAGCTGGGTGTTCCTGCTCCTGCACAGCTCCTGGAGACCTCCCCTGTGTCAATCCTGCTTTTTCCTGGAAAAAGCTCAAGTCTCTCCCCTGTATTTGAGGTGCTCACAGAGGAATATCTTCAGGGCAAAGCATGCACCTTCTGAGAGTCAACAGCCCTGTGGCACCAGGTCCTCTCCTGGGGGATGGTGGTGAGCTCCACTGCCTGCTGCTTCTCCCCTGAGAAAAGGGAGGAGTTTGAGAGGCTCCAAGGGCTGCACCAGAGCATTGAGATCTCCAGCAAAGCAGGGAAAACGTGCAGCTCCAGCTCAGGGCTGGTTCACTGCCCTGACAGAGGTTCAGAGATGATTTTCACGAGCAGCAAGGGACATTCCTCCTCCCGAGTGACCTTTCTTGCTGCCCTGAAGAGTTGCAGGCACAGGGGTGTGTTCTGTCCCTGTCTCTGCTCAGCATCTCCTGCCTGACTGGGCTTTGTGAGCAGCTCGGTGCAGGTTGGGCAGGTTTGGCCCCAGAGCTCCTTCCTTCCTGGGCTCTGTCCTTGTCACCTGCTCCCCTCCCACCCCTGCCTTTTTTTAGGATGCTTGAACTGAACTTGAATTCTAAACTATTACAGGAGAGATCCTGCACATTCTCTTGCAGTTCTGGAGATAATTTCCTCCAGTACAACCCTTGCCAGACACATGTGGCTGCAGGAGACCTTCCTGGAGCTGCTGAGAGCCGAGCTGGGTGTTCCCATCACCACCAGTTCAACCCCTGAAACTTGAGGTCAACTCCAGACCTCTTTCCCACTGTGAAATAAACCTCAGCACTCTGAAACTACATTTTTAGAAGTGCCTCTCAGACAGGGACCCACAGTCATTGTGGGGACAGATTGAGGAAAGCCACCAGCCCCCACTCTGAGATGGCTGGGAAAGATGACAGTGTGCAGAGCTCAAGGCTGACTTTTGTTTCCAGTTCAAAGCTTTTGGCACAGTCCCAGTCTCTATTTCCAACTTGGCTGGGCACCATCAGAAGGGCAAGAGTGTGGCTACTCATTAAGTAAATCCCAATTCTCCCTGGGCTCTGTAGCTTGGCTGACAACACCAAAATCCCAGGGAGGTGGGGTTCCCTGGGAAAAGGCAGAGGCAGCTCACAGGGACACCGAGCAGGCTCTGGGGCCAGGCTGTGCACACAACACAGGGCACAGCCCTGACACAACTGCTCCCTGTTGAGGGCTCTGTGCCCTGGGAGGTGCCCCTGGGGCCACCACTTTGCCCAGAGATGCCATTTGGGGGAGCAGGATGAGGCTGCAGAGTACTGGGTGCTGGGATGGGGAGGGGGAGGCTGATGTGTCCTGGAGCCTGTGCAGCTCTGTGAGCATGGAGTGTCTGTGAGGAGCTGCAGATCCTCTGGAGGCTCATTGTGCCTCTGCTGAGCCCTGGGAGGCGTTTTTGGGGTGCAGAGGTGCAATCTCCAGGGAAAGAGGTTCTTGTCTGTGGGGATATGAGGCTTTGGAGCCTCAACAGCTGGGAAATTCCCTGGCCCCTGCATGCCTCAGTTTCCCCACCTATTAAAAGAGGCCACCATCCCACCCATTCAATGAGGCCATCCATGCATCTTCCTGCACCATTTGGGGTCTTTTCCCTCTGTGCCAGCTGGTTCCCCCCTGTGATGGGGCACAGGTTGGATATTGGGATCAGGGCAGGTGATGCCAGCCTGTCCCAGCAGCCAGGAGCCAGGGTAGCTTGGCACAAGTGCCTGTGCTGGCACAGCCTCGGGGCTCTCTCACAGCTGGAGCACAGCTGGACACAGACTCACCCCCTGGCTTTCCTTAAAGCTCCTGATCCCCTTGCCCAGCCCCGGAGCGTGGAGCTGGGGCAGGGAGGTTCGGGACGGCGCTGCAGGGCCAGATGTGCTGAGAGCGGAACTGTCCATCACATCTGTGCCTGATCCCCTGCTCTGAGGGTCTCAGCCTCACCCCAGCTCCTGGGAATGCCAACACCCACCAGCAGAGCCCTCGGCAGGCAGCTGGGAGCGGAGAGGACGCTGCTCCCCCAGCCTCAGCACCCGCACGTTCTCCAAACTGGAGCTCTGGGGACACGAGCCACACCCACGGGTCACACCTGGCAGGGGATGGGAAGGAGATGTGGGTAAAACCTGAGCCCCACCTCTGTGAGGACTGCTCCAAGCCAGCCCAGAGGAGCAGTCTGGGCATTTTTTTCCTGCCTCGGGGGATGTGATGCTCTGTGCACCCCGATCTGCTCAGCGCAGGCTGAGCCCCAGTGTGAGAAACGCAGGGAGAAAAGCATTTCCATGGGGAGCCTGGGAAAATACCGGGAACAGCTGCTTTGGTGCCTGTGTGGGTGCACCCCCGAGGCAGGAGGGTCAGTCAGGGGCACTGGGTCCAGGGAAGGGCCAGTCGGTGTCATTGGGTCTAGGGAAGGGTCAGTCAGTAGTACTGGGTGCCAGGGAAGGACAGTCAGGGGCACTGGATCCAGGGAAGGGCCAGTCGGTGTCACTGGGTGCCAGGGAAGGGTCATTTGGTGGCACTGGGTGCCAGGGAAGGGTCAGTCAGTGGCACTGGGTGCCAGGGAAGGGTCAGTCAGTAGCACTGGGTGCCAGGGAAGGGTCAATCGGTGTCACTGGGTGCCAGGGAAGGGTCAGTCAGTAGCACTGGGTCCAGGGAAGGCCAGTCAATGGCACTGGGTGCCAGGGAAGGGCCAGTCGGTGTCACTGGGTCTCACAGAAGGGCCACTTGGTGGCACTGGGTCCAGGGAAGGGTCAGTCCGGTGGCACTGGGTCCCAGGAAGGGTCAGTCAGTGGCACTGGGTGCCAGGGAAGGGTCAGTCAGTGGCACTGGGTCCCAGGAAGGGCAGTCAGTGGCACTGGGTGCCAGGGAAGGACAGTCAGTGTCACTGGGTCCCAGGAAGGGTCAGTCGGTGGCACTGGGTGCCAGGGAAGGACAGTCCGTGTCACTGGGTGCCAGGGAAGGCTCTGCCCGTGCCAGGCTCCCCTCGCCCTCCCAGCCCCCTCCCCACCCCTCTCCCCCGGCGCTGGCAGAGCCCTGGCTGAGGGCTGCCCGTGATTTATTTCGGAACATTTCTTGCCTGTTGAAAGCCTGACCTCAGATATGGGAGAGACGACGTGGGGAAGATGTACGAGTGTCTCTCCGCAAAAGTGCATCAGAGAAATTGAGCGTGAGCTGCCATCAATCTGCCCGGGAGCCGCGGCCCCGCTCGGCAGCGAGGGACGGGAGGGAGCCGCGAAGGTCACCCGGGAGCTGAGTCAGCCTCCATCTCCCTGCCATCCATCAGCCTCCATCTCCTGCCATCCATCCATCAGCCCCGAGCCGCACGGAGCTGCGGCTGCCGGCGATCTGCGCCCAGCGCTCCCGCAGCCCCTCCGCCGGGCCGGCCGCAAATGTCACAGGGGCACGGGCGGCGGTGACCTTTGGGTGGCTGTGACGAGCCCTGGCAGCTCCGAGGGGACAGCCGTGCCCCCCCTGCCCCGCGGACAGGGCAGGGACAGAGGGGACAGGAGGGATTTTCCCTCTCGGTGGCTCCGCTCGTGAAGCAGTTTGGATAAAGCTGAGGAGCGTCCCCTCAGTCTGGGGAGCACTAGAGAGGAGCTGAGCTCTTCTTAGAGCAGAAAAAATGAATCAGGGAATCCCAGAATCCCTGAGGTTGGAAAACATCGCCAAGACCATCGAGTCCAACCTTTGACTGAACCATCCTGTGCCCATGGAACCCTGGCACCACATCTACCCCTGTTTTAAACACATGCAGAGATGGTGACTCCACCACCGCCCTGAGCCGCCCATTCCAGTGATAACTCCACTCTCAGAGAGGAAATTTTCCACCACATCCACCCTGAGCCTGCCCTGCCCAGCCTGAGGCCGTTCCCTCTGCTCCTGTCCCTGTTCCTGGAGCACAGCCCGACCCCCCCGGCTGTCCCCTCCTGGCAGGGAGTTGTGCAGAGCCACAAGGGCCCCCCTGAGCCTCCTTTTCTCCAGGCTGAGCCCCTTTCCAGCTCCCTCAGCCTCTCCTGGGGCTCCAGACCCTTCCCATTCCCTGCCCTGGCCATGCTCCAGCCCCTCAGTGTCCCAATCTTTATCCCAGCTCCCACCAGAGAACAGCAGAGACCTCAGCGCCAAGGGGCAGAGAATCCCAGTCCCTCCCTGGCCTGATCCAGGCTGATCACCTTCAGCTCCCAGCCAAGAACACCTCCAGAGGGTGAGGGACAATTAAAACACCACATCCCATCACAAGATTTCCAGAGTTCTGGAGAGACCTGACTACGAGTCTCAGACTTTTGATGAGCGTCTTTGGAAAAGTTCTAAACAATCCACCTGCAAAACTCATTTAGTGGCTTCTGCCAGGTGCCTGTGCAGTGCCAGGCACGGGGATGCTTCCGTGGATCTGGCCCCAGATTACCTTAATAACTTTGCAGATTGGAAGCTGTGAGAGTAATTGATTCTCCACTTCATTAGTTAAACTGAAAAAGGAATTAAGAACTACCGAGGGTACGGCAAAGTGGTGGCCAAAGGCTTGTGTGCTGTGAGCAGGTAAGCTTATTTACTTTTTGTTTTTATCAGATGGGAATGATTTTGAAAAGAAAACATTAGGATTTTAAGTGGGGAATCAGGACCTCATTACTTTTCAGAATTTCCTGTTGCTAAATTGCTTCGGCTTTTCTGTTACTTTACAGAATTTTGAAGACAGATTCAGTCATAGCAAAATGTATTTTTTGAATTATAATTTTATTTTTCTGATGAATAAATTATCGAGGCAAAAGAATCCTCACAACTGCCCACAGCTGGTGTTGGTAGAGCCAAGAGGCTCCTAATTCACAGAGAACCCTTGAAAATCCTTACCTTTGGTTTTGTTCCATGCTCCAGAGCACTGGTGAGTAACAGGGTAATTCCTTCAGGATCAGGTCAGGGGACACCACATCCAACCCTGAGCCTGGAGGAGAGTCTGGCACCAGGGGTTGGGGTTAAGGGTGGGGGAAGTGCCCAGAAATACAGAGGAGGATGCTTCGTTTTCCAGGGGTCTTGCTGGATGGGACTGAGGAACCTGAGGAGTTGCTGGGTGGGGGAAGGGGCTCCCACTCTGGATGTTCATCCCACTGAGAACATGGAGAGAGAGCCCCAGAGGGGTCAGGGAGGGGCAGGTAATGCAGGGACACAAACTGTTCCCAGGTCATCTCTGGGAGGTGTGGACACCCCTCCTTGGTTCCTGCTCCCACCTCTGCACGTTTTCATCCTCCAAAACCACGAGGAGCAGCTGAGGGCACTGGGTGTGTGCAGCTGGAGCAGAGCACCCTGAGGGCAGAGCTCAGGGATCTGCAGCTCCTCCCGAGGGGCAGCTCCCATCTCTGCTCCCTGGGACAGGGACAGGGCCAGGGAAGGGCTGGAGCTGGGCCAGGGCAGGCTCAGGCTGGAGATCAGGGAAAGGTTCTTCCCTCCCCCAGAGGGTGCTGGCACTGCCCAGGCTCCCCAGGGAATGGGCACGGCCCCGAGGCTGCCAGAGCTCCAGGGATGGACAGGGGGGATGGCTGGGGGGGGCTGGGCAGGTTTGAGGCTGGGCTGGATCATTCTGGGGGTCCCTTCCAGCCCAGGGTGTGATTTAATGTGTAATTAGTCCTTTGTGCTGCTGCCCATCCTCCATGGGGGAGGGTTCCCCTCCCTCAGTGTGGGTGTCTCTGTCAGGTGTCAAAGTACAAACAAAGCTGGATCTCCTCTCTACAGACACTGCAGGGACACCAGAACCTCCAAAAAGCACCTGCAAGAGGCACTGAGAGCTGCTCTGGAGGTCTCAGCTCATTTCCACAGAGCAGAAGAGCACTTGGATCCACCTGAGCTTCCAAGGCACCTTTGCCAGGCAGGCAGTTGCCCAGGTGCCCAGCCCTGGTCTGGCTGCTGTGGCCAGGGCAGGTTGTGCTGGGAAATCCCAGCTCCTCCAGTGCCAGAGGGATCCTGGCTCCTCCTGTCCTGGGAAATTCCAGCTCCTGTCCTGGAGGACCCCAGCTCCTCCTATCCTGCAGGATCCCATCTCCTCCTGTCCTGGGTGATCCCAGCTCCTTCTGTCCTGCAGAATCCTGGCTCTTCCTGCACTTGGAGGATTTAATCTCCTCTCCTGGAGGATCCCAGCTCCTCCAGTGCCAGAGAGATCCTGGTTCCTTCTGTCCTGGGTGATCCCAGCTCCTGTCCTGGATGATCCCAGCTCCTCCTGTCCTGGGGGATCCCAGCTCCTCCTGTCCTGCAGGATCCCAGCTCCTGTCCTGGGTGATCCCAGCTCCTTCTCCCAGCTCCTCCTGCTTCCCTCTGCCCCGGAGCTCTGCTGGCTCCCAGGGCTGGGAGGCAGATTGAGCTGTTTGTTTTGCCTTGTCTGTCTCTTTATGCATCCCCAAGTCCCCAGTGACTCCAACAGCAGCTTCCAGCACGGGAGGCATCCTTGTTTTCATATATCTGTTAAATAAAATGTCAGCAGGTGACAACACAGCCTTCGTTGGTGCTGCTCCATAATTTAACTGACTTAAGAAGGGATCAGAGCCTGGCACCACATCGAGATTTAGAACCTGGTCTGGGCTCTATTTGACACAGACCCCAGAGTGTAGAGACAACCTGTCCATGCCCAGCTTTCCTCCTGCACTGCTTTAATTGGTGGCTGATCAAGCCCATGAGCCCAGCACACCCAGGCACCTCCAGCCTGGCACAGGGGGATGGGTGGGCACTGTCACCTCTCCAGCAGTGGTGCCACCTCTACAGCTGGGCCTGGAAAAGCAGGAATGAAGAACTTTTGGAGGTTTTTAGCACCACCAAAGTTTTTACTATCACCACCACCATGGGTTTTACTATGACCAAAGGCTCATTTTTCCTTTCAGCCACCCCAGTTCTGTTGCTGGCAGAAGCAAACACACCCTTCCTGTTGATTCCTTAGGATTTTAGCTTTCATATTTTTCATGCATTTGTAATCCTGCAATTCTTCAGTGTATAACTCCAAACTCCATATCCAGTGTGAGCTGCTGCTCTCCCATTTTGGGCAGACACAACAATTCCTCTCCAGGCTGGGAATCAAGGACACCTCACTGCCTCAGGCCTGAGAGATGGAAACAAAAGTGAGTTGGGGGAGCAAACCTGGGGTAAATGACTTCATCACCTGGAGCTGTGATTGGAAGATTAAACCCCAATGTGCAAATGGACCAAACTTATAAAAGTGTGAAAACCTGTGACCCATTGTCCATTTTGGGTGTAACCCCTGGGGGCTTTGTCTGCCCAAAATGTACCTGAAGGCCCTGCAACAAATGAACGTGTTTGTTATTCCCTTAATTTTATCTGGTGTTTTTAGGTACTCCCAAAAAGGCATCACTATTCACCTGAAATCAGTGCAGCACAACCTGGGCCTCCCTTGGATGTTTTACCTTTAAAATGGTGCTCACAGAACCACACAGAACCCAAAGCTTGGCTCAGAAGGTTCCCTGTGCTGGCACAGGAGGGGGAACGTGCAGCACGAGCCCCTCTCAGAGCTGCAGACCTGTTTGCAGGGTCTCATCCAGAGCAGCAGCACTGTCAATCACAGCCCATGTTCCAGGAAGACAAGACAGATTTTCTGCTATCAAAGTGACAGGTACAAAACCCATCCCTGACCTTTGCTCCCCTGAGCTCTGCCTAATGCTCTGCAAGATCCCCCCAGCCAATGGTGGTCTCCAGGTGAGGACTCACTATTGAAATCTTACAGTTTATAGCTGGAATTAAACAAAAAAAGATCTGTTCATTCTGTGTGTGGGGAGTGCTGACACCACCCTCTAGCAATCACTGCTTTCAGCTGATGCTGCTTATCGCAATTAAATATGAAAATTTAAATATCAAGATACCATGACCATGAACTTCATTTCGAGTATTCACATCTCTCCTTTTGTTCATTCTGCAGCACAGGAGCTGCTGGACTCCTGCCTGGTGGTGAGTGAACTGCCCTGAAATCCCCTTTAAAAACAAACAGAGACATCCCCTTTTTGCACATTTATCATTACACAGCGGGTTTGTGAAGTATCAATTAGCTGTGTTGATTTTTCCGTTCTTTAAACCACCCTGCAACCACAGCAGTGAGGGGCTTAACCCAGCCCTCACCTTCCTGCATCCTCTGCGGTGGGAATTTATTTCCAAGCAGGCTCTTTTGCAGAACAGGAGCTGCCATTTCATCTTGCTGAGCTCAAAGCAAGGAGCTGGGCTGGCTCTGACTCTTTAAAAACTTCTCCATGCTCTGGCCACACTTTCTGTTCTTTCACCACAGATGAAAACATGGGCTGTGACACCCCCGGTGACATCAGAAATTGTGAAACTCTGGTGGAAAGTAGTGGCAAACTAAACTCACAGTGTCTGCCACAGGCTGAAGGTGCACAAAGCTCTCTTTGCCAAGCAGCCCTTGCCAGGATCCTGTGGATGCAGCAGGAACAGGAGAGCATCAATCATCAGCCATTTCTCCCTGAAACTCTTCTCTGCAGGTCATGGGAAACGTCCCCCTGCGCCACACTCACTTAATTAATTTGTGTCTCTATGCACGGCAATAATTGAGTCTCTGCTTCTTTTCCCCACGGTGCTCAGCCAGTCTCCTCTCTGTCAGGCTGAGAGTGGCTCTGCTGTGGGCTGGGGCAGTTTGGGGAAAGCCCTGGCTGTGTCCAAGACCAGGCTGGATGGGGCTCAGAGCAACCAGGGCCAGTGGGAGGTTCCCTGCCGTGGGATGGGTTGAGCTTTACAGCCCCTTCCAACCCAAACCATTCCAGGATTCTGTGATGATTGTGTCTCTCATCCCATCCCACACAGACCTGTGAGCTCAGGTGGGTGCTGGATGTGACTCCCTGGGTGAGCACCACAGTTCTGCCCTCCCTGCTGAAGTCAAACTCATTTCCCAAAAGCTCGTTCTGGATCCAGAGGGATCCATCCCAGGGCTGTGTCCTGGCTCCCCATCACAGCCTGGAATCCCTCCAGTGATCCTTCCATCACCCCCAAAATTCCAGAATTCAGGCCAGGTCAGCCACAGGCTCCTCTCTGCATTCAACCCTTGTGTTGTGTGCAAACACCTCCCAGAGGCCCATCCCCATGGGAAGGTGCATTTCCATCTGCACAGGAGCTGCTGCTGCCCTGAGCTCTGTGAGCACTGAGGGAACCACCAGGGCTCCATCCTGCCCCAGCCAGGGCTTCATCCTGCCCCAGCCAGGCCAGTCCTGAGAGCCTCCCCCTGGGCTGGGCAGCAAAGCCCTGTCTGGCCCTGCAGGAGCTGCCAGGGCTGCCTTGACTGTCCCACTCCTTTCCTGGCTCTCTGCTCCCCAGAGGTCCCGTTCCTGCTCAGGCTGATTTGTTCCCCACAGCACGACCCTGTGAAGCAGCACTGCACTCATTCCACTGCCACACAGGTGCAAGGTTGGACCTTTCCCTCATCCCTTCCTGTGTCCCTCAGGAATCCCCACACAGGAGATGAAAGGAGCAGAGCACTTCAGGGACTTGTTTTATGTGCAAATACGACAAAAGGAAGTGGCTGCTTTGCTCTGCCCTAAACCAAGTTTGCGCTGCAGGAGAAACCCTGGGGTGGGTTTGGGAGGTGCCACAGCAGGGAAAGCTGCAAAGCTGGCACTTGGGGCTGTCTGAGTGCCAAGGTCACCACAGTGCAGCCCCCAGCCCCTCCTGCCAGCAGCCAGGGGCTGTGTGCATCCAGCCCGCCAAGCTGTCACCGTCCTGCAGTGACAGACACGGCACGAGCTGGGAGACAGACACGGCTCAGCACCCTGTCTCCTGAGCTGGGGCTCAGGGCACAGCAGGCAGGAGGATGAGCTCAGCTTAGGCTGGAGCAGAAACCAGGCCAGGAATGTCCCAGCCAGCCCAGCTGCCCTCTGCTCACAGCGCCCACCATGGCCCAGCTGCCCAGGAGCCTCAGGGGCTCTGCAGGAAGGGCTCTGCTCTCTCAACCTGCCCAAAGAACTCCAAAAACAGCCCTGCCTTAGCCAAGCAGGCATCACTTCACAGCTCTGGCTGGGAAATGTGGCTGTAGCTGCTGTGCCTGTCCCTGTGCCCCCCATGCCCAGGTCAGGGTGGCTCAGTTGGTCGGGCAAAGCTGAGCTTTGCACCTGCGGAGACATTTCAAAGGCAGCACCAGAAAATAAGGGTGTGAAAGGAGAGCAAACCTCCTGCTTTGAACCTCCTGGAGTTGTTCATCCTCTGGAAAGGAAAACAGAACATGAAAACACTTCAAAGAGAGCCCTCCACCAGGCAGAAGGGAGCTGGTGTGGAGCTGCAGAGGGAACTCGGGCATCCCCAGGCGTGTGAGCGGCTCACAGCGTCCCCACATCACAAACACCGTGGGAATCACACCCTGGGCTGGAGAATAAAGCTCAGGGCAGCCCCACACGGTCACCTCTGCACCATGTGTGCTGTGCTGAGCTCTGCAGCTCCAGCCCTACCCCCTGAACCGTGTCCGAGTGCAGCTGTACTGCGGGGCGAGGAGAAAATTCATTAAAACCCATCTCTCTGGAGGAATGGCACTGATATTAAGGGTCTATCAATAATGATTCACTAGGCCATGATAGCAGTGAAATTGCAGTGATAAAGGGTGACAAAATATTGTAAGATATGTGCATTGAGGCTGTGGAGCAAATTATCTGATGTGAGCCACAAGGTGTGATGATGTGCAGGGAAGCAGCTGCTGCCCACGGGTAAGGTTAGAGAAAGGCACAGGGAATTCACTGCTGCTGGAACAAGGATTTGTTCTGGGGGCAGCTCCCTGGGGATGGGGACTGACCCCAGCACCATGGCTGCACTCCTTGGGGAGGAGCCCTTGCTCTGGCCAGACTTCCCTGCAGTACATGCAATTAATCACTAATGACTGGTGATGAAGAGCAGTGTTCTTCCCCTCCAAATTCCTGGTGTGTGGTTATTTCCCATCCAAAGCACTGCTCTGGCTTCCAACAGCTGGGCTTGGGGTTGCTCCTGTCACTCCCAGAGCAGGCTCCAGGACAGGACAGGCAAACCCCAGTCAGTGACAGGGCCCCCAAAGCCAGGCTGGCTGCTGAGGAGGGATCAGGGAGCACAAGGAACCAGTCCAGCCCTCCACATCCTCCTGACAAACCCTCCCTCACCTTTTCCAGGCTCATTCTCTCTTCAAGACCAGGGGAGCCCTGGGCTGGCTCTGGCAGCAGCAGAATTTGTGGCTCTCTGGCTCCAGGGAATCCCCTGTCCCTCAAGCACTCCCCAGCCAGCAGAACCCCATTCCCAGCCCCTGGTGCCTGCTGTCATTTCCTGCTGCCATCCTTGAGCCTCACTCAGGATTGATGGGGTTTAGGATTGTGAGCAGTAAAAACGCAGTGCAGAAACTGCAGTGTATAAAAGCTGCCCCATAAAGAGCAAAGGCTTCTTCTTTTCCTCCCTATAAAACACCCAGTAAATCCCAGAGCCAAAGCAGCACACAGACCTAATCCCAGGAATATCCTGTGATGTGAGTGGTGGTTTCAGCAGGGCCCAGTGGAAGCTTGTGTGGAACTTGCTCACAATTGATGATTTGACTGGGGGGGATCTCAAAATGAACCCACCTGTCCAGAACTCTCTGCTCTGCCTGTTCCAAGCATTCAGGGATTGTGCTGCTGTTCCATCAGGCTGAACCTGTGAGCCTGAGGCTGGCTCAGGAGCCCGAGGGGGAGTGGGGAAGGAGAGTGGGAGATGGAGAAGGAAAGTGCAGTGGGAGCCACGCTGCTTTCCTGCTCTCTCCTTCCCTAATGCACTCAATAATCGACTGGCAGTAGGAGTGAAAGTGCTCTGGCCAGGCAGTGCATGGAACATCTGATCCCCTGCCAGGACCTGGGGAAGGAAACAGCCCCGAGAGGCAGGGATGGAGCAGGGAGCATCCCTGAGCAGCAGGTGGGATGGCTGAAGGGGGAACTTCACCCTCTGCCTCTCCTGCCCACAGCAGTGATGTGGGGCTTTCTGACATCCCTGCCTGGCTGATCCTGGCTCCCCTGGCCAGTCCCACCCCACTTGTGCCAAGGCAGCAGTGCCTTGTGGAGCTCCAGGGAGGCTGGGACCTGCCAGGGGGTGCTGCCAGCCTGGACACAGCTCTGAACAGCGCTGCCTGCTCAGGGGGGGAGACATGGGTGATCCTTGGAGACCAGCAACCTCTGAACGGAGGGGCCATGCCCCCTGTCCCCTGATCCCCCTTACATAAAGCACCTGCTGAGGTCACTGCTGTCCCCAGCTCCTCCGTGGTGGCTCCTGGAGGGCCTCAGTGACATGATTATCCCTCCTTAGCAGAGCATTTCCAAAGCCCAAGGAGGGCTTTGCTCACTAATCTGGCATTCAGTGCAGATAATAGGCTTTGAGATGAAGCCCTCCTCGAGTCTATTTTAAGGTGGTTTTGTGGCTTTGTCGCCTGTCACAGCAAGAGCCATCCTCTTACAGCACTCCAGGGACACTGCCACATCACAGTCACTGCTGTCCCCTGCCAGAGAAGCTCCTACCCATGTCCAGGTGCCATCCCCAGCTCCTGGGCCTCCCCAGCCCTGCCAGGCTCCTGGCCTCCCCTTTCCTAAAGCTTTAAGGGGTCTCCTTAGAGCTGGGAGTGGAAAGGGCAAGGCCTGGAGCAGGGCTGGACTGAGGTGTGTGTCCAGTGAGGTGTCTGTCCAGTGAGGTGTCTGTCCATGTCCAGTGAGGTGTGTGTCCAGTGAGGTGTGTGTCCATGCCCAGTGAGGTGTCTGTCCATGTCCAGTGAGGTGTGTGTCCATGTCCAGTGAGGTGTGTGTCCATGTCCAGTGAGGTGTGTGTCCATGCCCAGTGAGGTGTCTGTCCATGTCCAGTGAGGTGTTTGTCCATGTCCAGTGAGGTGTTTATCCGTGTCCAGTGAGGTGTGTGTCCATGTCCAGTGAGGTGTGTGTCCATGTCCAGTGAGGTGTCTGTCCAGTGAGGTGTGTGTCCATGTCCAGTGAGGTGTGTGTCCATGTCCAGTGAGGTGCTTGCCCTGTGTCCTTGCCTGCAAGGGGTTGAGAGGAACGCTGGATTTGTCTTTACAAACTGTGGGTCTGCTGGTAGATAAGACTAGCACTGAGAGACAGAAGAAACAATGGGATTGATTGCACTGATTGATGAATGGAAAAAGATATTTGCCTTTACAAACAAAGTGTAGAAATGAAACTGGGTATTGGAAGATGAAAGAAACAATGGGGGGGAGAACTATGAATTCCGTAAGAATTAAAAATTAAAAGGGAGGGTTATACATTAGAGGGAAATCTTAGGTATCAGGCATTCCAGGAAGTCTGTGCCTCTCAAGTACCTCAGCAATGGGGAAAAGAGAGGGAAATGTGGCCAGGAAATTGGGATAAAGGAGGCTGCATCCTCCAAAAATCTGAGAGACCCCAGGGGATGCCCCATGGCCTCTCCCTTTATTCAAATAAAGCAAAAGGGACTCCTCTGTCTCCTTTCTGGACATAAACCTCTGTGTTTGTGGATTAATTTTCCTGACAGGGTTGCCCTGGCAGGGGTGCCCTGTCCAGCCCTGTGAGCTGGCCTGGGCCAAGGAGCTCCACACTCTGGCCAGCAATTTCCCCAGTTTAGGAAATTCTTTATTTAGGGTAATAGCTGAGGCTATTTCAGAAGGGAGGCTCTGTCCAGGGCACCAGCTGGGGACAGACACACTGTGTCCCCCACACGGGGCTGCAGGGGCAGGGAGCCCAAGTCCCCCTGGCATGCAGAACACTGGGATGTGGGGATTCTCCTCTCTGCCACAGCACCCTCCAGCCTTTTCCTGCCCATCGCCCCTCTCACACCTCCACACACCCCACGTTGCTTTCCAGGCTTCCTCTCATTCCCTGTCACGGCCGGCAGCCAGGGGACATGTCCGGGTGGGTGCTGTGCCCCTGCACCCCAGCTCCTGCACAATTGACGTTTCCCCTCCTGCCCAAGCGCTGCCGATGCGCTCCCGGCAGCGTGCGGGATCCTGGGGCTGCTCGGCTGGGGACAGGGGTGACAAATCCTCCCTTTCTGTCCCCTGGGAGCCGGCTGGGCACTCACACAGCGGGGTCTCCTGCCAGCCTCCAAACCAGGGACAGGCTGCCCCCAGTGCCAGCCCTGCCAGGACAGCTCCAGGGGTGCCAGCACAGCCAGAAGGGAGCAGGGGAGGGTGAATCCCAGCCCGGGCTTCTTCCCACGGAGAACTCTCTGGTGGTGCCAGGAGGGCACTGGCAGGGAGCTGCCACAGGCTGTGCCTCTCCTGGGATGGGGGATCCAGGCAAGCTCATGAGGGGCGGCAGGGACAGGGCTGTGCAGAGATGGCAGGATGGGAGGCACCTGGAAAGGCTGTTCCAGGGACACACCTGAGGCACCTGTACAAGCTGTCCCAGTGTCCTAGTTTGGAGGACAGGTGTCTGCTGAGAAAGGCAGGAGCCTCTCTTTGAAAGTGGAGAATGTAAACCCCCTCCCTCCAAATTATTATAATTTTGAAATCAAGGGGCTCTCAGGCAAAGATATGGGAATAGGAATAACAGTTCTTTACTAGGGAAATTAAAATAGAAATACAGCACTACAAAGAACAAACCCCAAGCCCTGCCAGAGTCAGAATCCAAGCTGACAGCCGTCAGTCAGGCAGGGTGTTGGCAGCAGTCCCATCCCATGGTGGCTGCATCCTCCTGCAGTGACAGATGTGGCTCAGCTGGAGCAGTGCTCCTGTACAAGGTGCAGTTTCCTCCCAAGCTCCAGTGGTGATGTGGAGCAATCCCGTTTCCCTCTGGAGTCCAGTGGAGTAAAGGGACTCCCTTAGTGTCCCAAAACCTCTGTTTTTATCTTGGTAAGAAATGTTGGGCTCTTCCCTCTGGCTGGAGCAAACTCCCCAATGGGATGCAGTAATTTTTATCAGTCCCACAGTGGGGAACTCAATGGCCATGAGCAGAAAATGACTGCTTGCTGGAGGAAGGATGGGTTGTGAAAAGATAAAGAACACTGCCCAGCTGGTTTATAAACCATGGCATGAACAGGAGATATCCCATGAGATAAAGAAACACTGCCCCAGTGGTTTCAATGGATGCCCATTAGCAGAATATCTCCCACAGGGATCAGGATCACTGCCCCACCCTCAACAGATGGTGATAGAACAGAAACCTTTTATCACATCCTGTATTGTAACCCAAGACACCCAGGGACACACCTGAGGCACCTGTAAAAGTGCTCTAGCCCTTTGCAGGCACCCACTGTCTGGGCACAAGGAGCTGCCCCTTCCTCAGGGTTCAAGGATCTCCTTGTGACACTCTCCAGCCTTTTTCTGCCTCCCCTTTCACAACCCCATGTGCCCCCACCTCGCTGTTCAGGCCCAGTCGTGTCTCCTGTCACCACTCAGCTGGAGGATGGGGACATCTCCAAGGTGGGTGTGTGTCCCTGCATTCCCCAGCTCAGAGCTCTGTGGGTCAGTCCATGCCTGTTTTACCTGCCCTGTGTGTGCCAGGAGGTGCCAGCCCCTGGCACGAGCTGGGAGCTGGCAGAGCTCTGGGAGTCTCCAGGGCTCTGAGGTCCAGCCCAGCATGCACTGGCAGAGCTGCTGGGATTTGTGGACTGGAATAGCTTGAAATGATGCTGAAAATCCGGGTTAATCTGAACCGGCTCCAGAGGCCAGTTCTGCCAGAGCTGCCTCTTTATCTGCAGTGTGGATCTAAATCCACAGCAGGCTTAGCTTGGGTCTTGGCAGCTTTACATCAGCTCTGATTAGTTCACATCACCTTCTTTACAGCTCCCTGACCCTCTGCTGGGGAGCTGCCTCCACACTGTCAATATTTTATATTTACACCACAGTGTCACAGTCCCCAGGTGTCCCCAGGGCAGCTTCCAAAAATGTCCCCTGGCCTCCTGCCTCCCTGTGAGCCACATCCCTGTGACAGCAGCACATCATACAGGGTGAGAGACCACCCTGCACCCCTAAAGCCAGGCCTAAACCTGAGCCAGGCTTGTGGGACTGCCAGCAGAGGGGCTGTGGTGTGATCCCTGCCCTGGGATCCAGGCTCAGCCACCTCCCATGGGATTGGCAGCACCAGGAACACGAGGGGATAGTGGGAAGGTGTTTGGGGACATTGCCCCTGACCAGGATTTCAGAGAGAATGAGGGTGTGTTTGTAACCCTGCACTGGAGATCCTGCAGGAGAACCAACCCCAGCCTACAACCAGAACCGTCCTGATAAACCTGGAGGGAATTCCAGCCCCTGCCATGGGCAGGGACACCTTCCACTAGACCAGGGTGCTCCAAATCTGGCCTTGGACACTTCCAGGGATTCCAGGGGCACCCTGTGCCACGGTCTCCCCACCCTCACAGGGAAGAACTTCTCCCCAAAATCCCACCTAAACCTGCTCTCCTGCAGCTCCTCTGCCTCCTCTGTGTTAACCTCACAACTCCAGGTGCCAAGGCAGGGAACTCTTAGCTCAGACACACCCAGTGTCACACAGCTGGTGAGCTCTGTCCCTGTGCCACCAAACACCCAAGGCTCTGATTTCTCAGTGATTGGTGGCAGAGATCCCCTCCTCCATCTCAGCCCCAGCCTTTGAGGAGTCTTTTTATCTTTTTATCTTTTATCCCAGCAGCCAATGCCCGGGACCTGGAATTGCTGGTGGGGTCAAGCGAGCTGGGGACACAAAGAAGCACTGGTGGCCCTGCCTGCAGGTGGACACAGAGGAGCATTGGTGGCCCTGCCTGCAGGTGGGACACAGAGGAGCATTGGTGGTCCCTGCCTGCAGGTGGGACACAGAGGAGCACTGGTGGCCCTGCTTGCAGGTGGGACACAAGCCCCATGTGCAGCTGCAGTGAAAACAGACACAGACAGATGTGGGCTGGCACATCCCCATCCTCACACACGCCAGGACACCTGCTGGGGTCATAGAGACAGGAAGATGTGTCCCCAAGGGAAGACATCACTTGTGCCACACATGGACAAGCACAATTGCCAGGAGCTGAGCAGTGACCAAACAGAGAAATGTCCCACAGCCAGAGGGGGAGTGTGCAAACCCATCTGCCCCACTCCTGCAGGCCCTGCCTCACTTCTCTGCCACCAGAGCCCTGCTGGGCCCCATGGGTAGCTGGACTTTCCTGCAGGACAGCGAGTGACAGGAGCTGCAGCTGTTTGTGGGGCAGGGCAGGCTGGCAGGGGGGATTTGCTGGTGACCCTGAGCTGTGATCACAGGGAGCTCATCTAAGCCAAGCTGAAGTGGTGAGCACAGAGATTCTGGGACTCTCTGGCAGATCCCTGGAAGGAGGAGGGATGCTGCCAATGGCACTGCAAAGAACAAGAGGGAGAAGAGGAGAGGGGAGATGCTCAGGGGTTTCACCAGCCAGCACCACAGGGCACTGACAGTTCAGGCAGCCAGGACAGCCAGAAGCCCTTTCCACTGAAGCACAGCTGGGGAGAGGTGCTGAGGAAGGTCTGAAGGTTTGCACCAGATGCCAGCAGGAGCCAAAAAGCAGAGACTGTGTCAGCTGCTGGGATAGAAGGTGTAAATCCCTGGATGTTGGCTGAGAAAAGCCACATTGCTGCCCTAAATTATTTCTTCTCTCTTCACTGTTGTCCCCAGCTGCCTGTGCTGGGCCATCCCTGCTGCAGCAGAGGCTTGTAATGTGCTGTAATTAAGTGGGCACGAGTCTAATCAGTCTGCAGAGAGCTTTGGACAAAGGCACTGCTAATCCCTGCTATCCCCCTGCAGCAGGGCCAGGCAATGTGTCAGAGCAGAGCCAGCACCAGCCAGGCACACGCTGCTGTTGCCTGGTGACTTTTTCTGTTGCAGGCTGAGCTGCTCCAGCTGAAATCAGCTCTGTCTCAGCAGCCCCTGAGCTGGAGAAGGGGAGCAGCCAGAGCTCCTGCAGAGCCCAGCAAGGGGATCAGGGGATCCTGCTCTGGCCTCAGCACAAGGATCTGGGACAGGGAACATCCTGAGGAGAGCAGGATCCCCAGGAAGGGAACATGCAGCCCCAAGGAGTGCCAGCACTGCCTTTCCCAGGGACACTCAAGCTGGTGAAATCCTGGTCCAAGTTCAGCAGGAAGGATGCTGCAAGCACTGACTGTGCTGTTTGTAACAGCTGAGAGCATTCCTAAGAGCTCTTGTTCTTCCAGCGAGGTCACAGAGTCACAGAGCCACAAAATCACAGAGTCACAGAGTCCCAGAACCACAGAACCACAGAATCAGAGATTCATGGAGTGGTTTGGGTTGGAAGGGACCTTAAAGCCCATCTCCCATAGGCAAGGACACCTCCCACTGTCCCAGGTTGCTCCAAGCCCCATCCAACCTGGCCTTGGACACTTCCAGGGATCCAGGGGCACCCACAGCTGCTCTGGAATCTGTGCCAGGGCCTGTCCCCACCTCTGAGTAAAGAATTTCTTCCCAACATCCCATCTAACCCTACACTCTTCCAGTTTGAAGCCATCCCCCCTTGTCCTGGCACTCCATTCCTTGTAAATCATCTCTCTCCATCTTCCTTGCTGGCTCCTTCAGGTACTGGGAGGCCACAGCTGGGTCACCCCAAAGCCTCTGTTTGGGTCCTGGCTGCTCAAACAGGGTCAGAGCCCAGGAGGGAATCACTGTCCCTTAGGGCAATGCCTGGGGAAGGGAAGGGAAGGGAAGGGAAGGGAAGGGAAGGGAAGGGAAGGAAGGGAAGGGAAGGGAAGGGAAGGGAAGGGAAGGGAAGGGAAGGGAAGGGAAGGGAAGGGAAGGAAGGGAAGGGAAGGGAAGGAAGGGAAGGGAAGGGAAGGGAAGGGAAGGGAAGGGAAGGGAAGGGAAGGGAAGGGAAGGGAAGGGAAGGGAAGGGAAGGGAAGGGAAGGGAAGGGAAGGGAAGGGAAGGGAAGGGTTGGGTTGTGTTCCTGGGGTGTGGGGAACCCTGAACCACTCCTTTGGCCCCTGCCAGCTGCCCCTTCCCACCCCAGCAGGCCCGGGCACAGAGGAGTTAAGCTGAGCTCCCCACCATCCATCCATCCATCCTGCAAATCTGACGGCCCATCTCTCCAACAGCCCCAGATTGACTTTCTTGACTGGGAGCAATGAGCAGCTTCACATGAAAAATGAGGGTTTGTGGCGTCAATAGAAGTTCTAATTACAACTTAAATCCAGGACATTCTTTACAGCGCACACCAGATTTACAGCACTCGCAGGTGGGCGTGCAGCCCTTTCTAATTAAAAGCAGCACGCATTGCAGATTGCTCCCGACAGCCCCGGCCCGGCTCCGGCCCCAAGGGCACTGCTGGCACCGAGCTGGCCAGGGCACCAGCACCCCAAGGGCACTGGGGAAGGACGGGAAGCTCCAGTCCCTCCTCCCTCTCTTCTCTTTTCTCTCTTCTCTCTCTTCTCCCTTCTCTCTCTTCTCCCTTCTCCCTTCTCCCTTCTCTCTCCTCTCCTCTCCTCTCCTCTCCTCTCCTCTCCTCTCCTCATCTCCTCTCCTCTCCTCTCCTCTCCTCTCCTCTCCTCTCCTCTCCTCTCTTCTCCCTTCTCTCTTTTCTCATCTGTCACCCAGGGCTGAACAATCCTCCCTGCCCAGACTGATCCCCCTCTGCCCACCCCAGTTCTCCCTGGCACGTGCAAAGGGCAGAACTGGGTCTGACTGGGGCACACAGAGTCACAGAATCACAGAATATTCTGGGCTGGATGGGCCCCCAAGGATGATCCAGTCCAACCTCTGCCCTGCACAGACCCCCCAGCAATCCCCTCCAGGCATCCCTGGAGTGTCCAAACGCTCCTGGAGCTGTGGAGCCTCGGGGCAGTGCCCATTCCCTGGGGAGGAGCTGGGATCTCATGGGAAGCAGCTCCAGAGCTGCCTGGTGACCCCTCAGGGACCCTCAGTGTGCCAGGCCTTGTGTGAGGAGGCCCTGTGGGGTCACCCAGAGCTGGTCCCAAGGTGGTGGCCAGGATGTTTGCAGCTCTGGGGCTTTGCACAGCCCTGCTGCCCCGTGCCTCAGTTTCCCCGTATCTGAATTAGGAGAAAAGCCTTTCTGAGCAGGGCTGGAGAGCCAGAGCCTCTAGGAGGGCAGGGAGGGAGAGCCTTGTTGGCCAGGCATGACTGGGGGAGCTCAGAGGAAAGTGGCATTTCTGGAGGTGTCCACCCTGAGAGGTGCTGCTGGGGAGGTTCCCTGTGCACCTGCACAGTGTGCTCCACCTCCTCCAGCCCTGGGACACTGCAGGATCCCTGTGCCAGACCCCTGCCAGATCCTGGCTCCTTGGACAATGCTGAGTGTCCAAAACAACTTCCACTGGGGATCTGGCTGCCCCAGCCGTGGGAGCAGCTCAGCTCCTCACAGAGGGCTCTGGGATTAGGGAATGAGCCCTTCCTGCTGGATGGCAGGGTGCAGGATGACCAGAGATGTTGTGGTGGTGGTGATGGGGTCTCTCAGCTGTGGTTGGCAGCCCCAGCCCCACCTCAGCCCCTGCCCTGGGCACTCTGGTGCAGCCCTGCCTGCCTCTCCCAGGGCATCCCTGCTCCCAGCTCTGCTCCTGGAGTGGGAGAAATCCTCCCAAGATATTCCTTGTTCAGCACAGGATTAGTGGAGCTGAGCTGGGTTACAGGGAGCAGGGAGAGCTCTCAGATTTCCCAGGGCTGGAAGTTAAATTACTTCTGCCATGAGCTGCTGCTTTGCAGAACAGAAATCCCACCAGAAGGTGAGAGGAGAAGAAAGTGCAAAGCAGTAGGACTCTCCAGAAATCACCCCTGCCCCAGGTGGAGCCTGGAGAGCTGGAGCTGGGTTGAGAGGTCAGGAGATCAGGGGTGAGAATCATCTCCAGGGCCTTTTCCCTGGGAGCTCACAGAGGCAGAAACGTGATGCTGGAAGCTGCTGCCCAAGGATCCCACCTGTGTCCTGGATCAGAGCCTGGGACTGCTGTAATAGCAAAGGGCAGCACAGGGACCTGCCCAGGGAGCCAAAGCAGCCTGGAACTGGAGGGCTGGGCTGCTGCTCCTGCAGGAAAAGCCAGCAGCAGCCAGGGGACAGACTGACAGCTCCAGCAGGATGTGAGGATGTGACCTGCATGGAGCTGCCAGCCCCTGAGAGGCCACAGCTGCCGTGAAATGTGAGGAACTCTGTGCTGGGATGAGCCAGAAACTGCCCCCATGACTCAGCCAGTCTGGACCACAAACAGCTCTGGGGCCCAGGACAGGATGAGGGCAAAACCTCCAGCTCCTTCCTGCCTGAATTTCCTGATCAGAACAAGATAAACCAGGCTGTGTCATCCAGCCCCTGATGTGGCTGAGCAGCTCCCGAGCCCAGATGTGAGCAGCCCCATCCTGCCACGCCTGCTGTGCTTTATCAAAGCTGACCCAGTGCCATCAAAGCCCTGCCATGTGGTCCCTGTCCCTCCCTCGTGCAGCAGGAGGGTGCTGGTGCGTGACCCTGCTGGGATGTGAGCACACAAGAGCTGGAGGAGCAGGGCAGAGCCCCCGGAGCTGATGTGCCTCCAAACTCCCCATTTCTGCCCTTCAGAGCTAGAAAGGAAAGCAGGGAAATGGAGCATGGGAGGAGTTCCTGATCCCAATGCCCTATTCCCACAGCCCCCAGGGCCAGGGCTCATGGGGTCTGCCAGGCACAGAATTCCAGGAGACCACCAGGGTGCCAGGGCTGAATCCTGAGCACTGAGACTGCTCCCTGTGCCCCCACCCCCCAGACAGGCTCTGTCCAACTCTGGGCTCAGCCACATCACCTCGGGCTGCTGTGCCTGCTCCTTGGCATCCCAGTGGGGTTCCTCTGGGCTCTAAGAGGGGCACAAAGCTGCATCCCTGCCAGACTTCATCCCCAGAGAGGAGGAGAGCCTTGGGGCAGTGCCTTGGGAGGATTTTGCCTCTGTCCAGGACCCTGAAACAAACCCCTCCCGTGTTTGGACTCAGTCCACAAGGAGAGACATCAGAGAAGGTTTGGTCTGGGTTTGCTCCTCAGACATGAGGCTCTGGTGACTGCATCACCTGCAGTTCCTGTGGGGCTGATCCAGGTTTTGGGGGAGAGTTTCTGTCTTTCAAAACAGGAAGGTTTTGGTCCTGTCCTAACCAACATTTTTGCTTCTGCTGCTCTGCTGTGGAGTGTCCCATGTTGGGATCAGGGTCTGGCTCAGCCATCCCAGCAGTGACTGTGCCTGTCCCATGGAGCACCCAGAAACAGCCCTACAGGAGCCCCTTCCCAGGAAATCACAGAATCAGGTTGTGTTGAAAGGGATCTTAAATCCCATCCAGTTCCATCCCCTGACACGGGCAGGGACACCTCCCACTATCCCAGGGTGCTCCAAACCTGACCTGGGACAGGGATCAGGGATCCAGGGGCAGCCACAGCTGCTCTGGCAATTCCATGGCAGCCCCTGCCCACCCTGCCAGGGAACAATTCCTTGCCAAGATCCCATCCAGCCCTGCCCTGTGGCACTGGGAGCCATTCCCTGGGTCCTGTCCCTCCCTGCCTTGTCCCCAGTCCCTCTGCAGCTCTCCTGGAGCCCCTTCAGGCCCTGCAAGGGGCTCTGAGCTCTGCCTGGTGAGCACCCCCAGCTCTCCCAGCCTGGCTCCCCTTTGGATTCATCACAAGAGGCCAACGGGGAAGCACTGCAATAGGATCTTGTGGGTGGACAAAGGGATTTTTTGGAAGAAGTGCCTGGACAGCCCTCAGGCAGGACAGACCTGTGAGACTCTGTGGTAAGAGCAGGAGGATCCTTCCCAGCCGATGAACACATCAAGTGCACTCTGAACCCTGAAGGAAGAACGTGGGGTTTGAGGGGGAGAAAAAAATATTTTAAATCCTTGTTATCACGGATTCCTCGTGCTCCACATCTCCCAGCTGAAATCCTCCCCTCGCTGGGCTGTGCAGGAGCTGATAAGGAGGCAGGGAAGAGGCGCTGGATTCCTGCACACAGCAGCCAACGCCTGCGCCTCCCTCCGCCTCTGCTTTTATGTAGTTTGGAAGTGCTCTGAAACTGCTGGGCACAGACACTTCTGAGGCAGCAGCAACTTTGCACGGCGCGGTTGTTTTATGTCTGAACTGTACATACAGCAGTGAATAGAGCTCATAAAAGATGGATGTATTCTTGTTCTTTTTGCTGGTTTTGATTTATTATTTACTTCACTTTTTTCAACTCTTCCGAAGTGCTGTAAATCATCTAAATCATTTTTCTCCTCTGCTTGGCTAGTTTGGGGGAGCTGAAGCGAGATGATAGTGCCTCACCTCCTCGGCAGTGCGGGGTTTGCTGGGGGTTTTTCAGGAAGAGGCAGAAAAAACAGGAAATTTGAGCTCTTAACGTCTCCACAAAGTAGCTTGGAAGGGCTTAAAGGTCTTCTTCCCTTTGCAGGGCTCTGAGGCTCAGCCTCGGCTCAGCTCTGGGAGGATTCTGGCTCAGCATCCCTGCCCTTCTGGGGGTGATTCACAGAGAAATCAGTGCAGGGAAGGTTTGCACACCCTGCCCTTGCTGCAGGTCAGGAGAAAGAGGGAGCAGGGACAGGACACTCGGGGATGGAGTGACACTTTTAAACATGCTCTGCTGCCAGGGCTGGCTGTGGGCAGAGCAGAGGGGCTGGCTCAGAGCTGGGCAGCACCTCCAGATGTTCTCTCAGTCTGACACATTCCAGCACTCAGGATCCTCCAGCAAAGCCCCTGATCTCCTTCAGGCTGAGCGGGGGCTGCAGCACCCAGAACAGAAAGGGGAGTGTGTGCACAGGTGGAGCAGAGAAGCAGAAATTGCAGAGAAGCAGAAATTGCAGAGAAGCAGATTTCCAAGGGCACTGTGGCAGTGCACTGCTGTTGGAGCACCCCTCATGCACCCAGCCCAGCAGGATGTGACCCCACACCCCACTGTGACCCCACAAACCCCTGTGACCCCACACCCACTGTGACCCCACACCCCCTGTGACCCCACATCCCCCTGTGACCCCACACCCACTGTGACCCCACAAACCCCTGTGACCCCACATCCCACTGTGACCCCACAAACCCCTGTGACCCCACACCCCCCTGTGACCCCACATCCCCACTGTGACCCCACACCCCCTGTGACCCCACACCCCCTGTGACCCCACAAACCCCTGTGACCCCACACCCCCTGTGACCCCACAAACCCCTGTGACCCCACACCCCACTGTGACCCCACACCCCCTGTGACCCCACACCCCCCTGTGACCCCACAACCCACTGTGACCCCACACACCCCTGTGACCCCACACCCCCTGTGACCCCACAAACCCAGGCCAGAGACTCCTGCACACCTGGATTCTCCTCCCCCAGCATCCCCTTGCTGGTCCCACTGTTTTTCCTGCCAGCTCCCAGCACAGGCACAGGAGGGAGGGGATCATTCCCAGCACCTCTGGAGGAGGATTCAGGAACTTCCTCAATCCCCACCAAATCTGGATCTGAAGGGGTGGAATCTGTGGTGTCCCCTGCACTCAGGAGGCACCCACTGAGCAGGGAAGGAGCCCAGCAGTTGAACAAACCCAGCTGGATGGATCCAGCATCTCAAGGCCAGCAGGAGCACAGGGTGGCTGTGGAAACAGAGCAGAGCCCTGCAGGCACCCAGGGGTCCTGGGGAAGCAGTGGATGGGGCACAGAGGAGGGCAGTGATCCCTGCATCCCCTTCCAGAGGGGCAGGGCAGGGCCAGAGGGCTCCTCTCACCTCCCCACACTCTCCAGAGCCAGGCTCTGCATCCCCAGAGCACGCCAGGCTCGGGGCTGCTAGGCAGGGGCTCTGTCTCCTCCCTGTCACTTTGTGTCTCTTTTTTTTTAGGAGGAATTCAGCTGTAGGGAGAGAAAACGAGCAAGCTGCTAATGAAAGGGCAGCTGCTGCTCCATGTCAGGCATGTGAGACCCCACTGGGAGCTCAGCTGGGCGCAGTGGGTGGCTGGACACCGTTTATTTTTACATTAGAGCTATTTTCCTCTCACCCTGTCTGCTTTGTGCTCTTTATTTCTGAGGCAGTTCAGCCCCTGTCAGATGGACATCGATGCAGGATGAACAAACCTTCCCAGTAAAAGCTAATTTTGGGCTAATAACCAATGGGGGAGGGAGGGTCTTGGCTCAGCATCCCTTTGGCAGAGCTGTCCTTGGTGGGGCACTACCTGCCCTTGCTGCATTCAAAGAGGGAAGTGTGGGACACAGAGCAGAACCTCCAAATCGAATGCCACAAATTTCCTGTGGGTTTAGGAATCACAGAATCACAAGGTCTGGGTTGGAAAGAACCTTAGAGCTCATCTCATTCCACACCCTGCCATGAGCAGGGACACCTTCCACTATCCCAGGGTGCTCCAAGCTCTGTCCAACCTGGCCTTGGACACTGCCAGGGATGGAAGCTTCTCTGGACACCCTCACAGGGAACAATTTCCTCCTAACATCTAATTGAAACGTGCCTCTGTCGTTAAAACCATTCCCCTTGTCCTTCAGGTATCTCTGTGTATAAAAACTCACTCTCCCTCCTGGGGAGGAAGAGAGCCCTGGGCCTGGGAGAAGATGATCACATCCCAGGGTCCCTGTGCCCCTGCAGATGGGCAGGTGGGACAGCACAAGCTGTGCTTGAGGACATCAGCACCAGGTGTGACGGGGACAGGGTGGCTGCAGCCTCCTCACTGTGAGCTGGTTTTGTATTTTAAAAGCTGCAGCGTCCTTGGGAGGGAATGGGCCCTCAGCAGACAGACTGGATTCACTGGAAAGGTGAGAGATGTGAGGGCTCTGCAGGGCATCCAGATGTGGAGAATGCCAGAAACATCTGTCTCAGCAAAAGATCCCTGAGTCATTTCTTTGTCCTTTAGGAATTCCTTCACAGTGCCCTCTGAAGCTGTGGCTCTGTCCCTGCTCATTCCCAGTGCTGGGAGGCCCAGCGCTCCCCAAGGGCTCTGTGTGAGCTGATGGAGGTGACATTCCTGTCCCAGCCTGTGGCACTGGGACTCACCTGTGGGCAGCAGGGGGAAGTTCCTCGCTGTCCCTGCCTGTCCTGTCTGTGTTCTCAGCACAGCTGTGACCCCCCCAGAGCCAGCCAGGCTGGACACAGCAGCACTTTCACAGCCATGAAATTGGTGCTGATGAGGAGGCAGGGGGAGCCCAGCTCTGCTCTGTGATTAATCACAGGTTCAGGGTGCCAGGGGAGCACCCTGGACTCATCTCACCATTTCAGACATTTATCAATTTAAGGTCTAAATCTGAGTTAGTCCTTCCCAGATCCAGGCTGGGCAGGGAGGAATGGTCACTTCCAGAGGGTAAAATCAGAGCCAATTAGTGCTGCAAGGCTAACGAGCTCAGAGCTGGGCAATGGCATCCAGGAGGGCTGCACAGGGAAGTGGAGCACAGCAGTGATGATGATGATGATGATGAGGCAGTGGTGCAGTTGGGGACCTTGGGGACAGTGTGAAGTGCCCGTGGCTGTGAGCTCACTGCCCTCATCCCAGGGGTGCAGGATGCTGCCAGGCTGTGACACATCCAGCACAGCCCTGCCCTGGTGCCCACGCGGCTCTGACTGAGCCAGCCTGACAGCAGAGCAGTAACAGACTCAGACATCACATTTAAATGCCCATAAATTTGGAAACAGAGCCAGAGCTCTTTAATCTTGGTTCATTTTTTTCATTCGTAACGAGATAACAAAGGAAGCCAAGCGCAAGCTCGAGTCATGAATTATTTAGGGAGGGCACATCCATCTCTGGTGGTTTGGGGTTTGCTCTGCCATGCCCAGGGCAGGGTGAGCAGCCCCTGGCCGAGGGCCAGCTGGGTGCTGGGCATCCCCAGCAGGGTGAGATGGCCTAGAGGCACAGAGAGGTTTATTCCAGCTGGGGGCTGGGCATCCCCAGCAGGGTTTGATGCCCTATGGACACAGAGAGGTTTATTCCAGCTGGGGGCTGGGCATCCCCAGCAGGGTGGGATGCCCTGTGGGCACAGAGAGGTTTATTCCAGCTGGGCATCCCCAGCAAGGTGGGATACCCTGTGGGCACAGAGAGGTTTATTCCAGCTGGGCATCCCCAGCAGGGTGGGATACCCTGTGGGCACAGAGAGGTTTATTCCAGCTGGGTGCTGGGTATCCACAGCAGGGTGTGATGCCCTGTGGGCACAGAGAGGTTTATTCCAGCTGGGATGGGCACAGGAAGGTCCCAAGCTCTGTGGCCTCCAGGATGGCTCTGAGGGCTCATGCACAACCCCTGGCAGGGATTTTTCCTCCTGGAAAGGGTGGGTTTTATCCCCACACACACTCCCAAAACAGGATATTTAGCAAACACTTGCCTTATTGCAGAGATCAGAAAGCTCCCTCCAGGCAGGAGAAGGCAGGAAGGCAAGGGCCCACAGCAAGATAACCTCAGCGTGAGCCATCCCTCGAGCACAGCTGGGACCTTGAGACACATGGAAGGAGGGACCCCAGGTCCCCTGGCTGCTTTGGGGTCAGAACCCTCTGTCCTGGCTCCAGGCACAGCACAGCCCTGCAGAGGAGGCTGTGCCAGCACCAGGGCAGAGGAGCTGAAGGGGGGAAGTTTTTCCACCCTGCTCAAAGCCTGGTGAGAAGGATGGAGGCTCCTGAGCAGCCTGGAGCACCAATTTCACGGAAATCCATTTATCTCTCCTTCCTGCAACCCTCACGACATGAATAAATGATGATTGCAGAAGTGATGAACCTGCCCCTGTTTAGGTGTGAAATGAATGTTTACAGGCATAGAATAAATCAAGTATCCCACGGGCGAGCAGCGGGATATTAAACCAAACACCTTTGTGTGCTCAGCCCTCGCTGGGAGAGGCCAAGGGTTTGAAGCCTGGCCAGGTACTGCCATCAGCCCCAGCATGGCAGTGCCAAGCTCTGCAAGATCCCAGAGGATGAGAAGCTCCAGGATGAGCAGCTTTCCTCCCTCTTCCACCTTCCCCCTCCATCTGAATCCGCACCTCTCCCCGCCCAGTGCCACAATCTGCACAGCCTCGAAGAAGTCAGGAATACAATGCAAATTCGTGAAGGATTGGCAAGAAATTGTGTGTGTGCTGGTTGCCTGTCAGCATGCAGAGTACTTCTAATCTTGTCACATAAATAATACGATTATGTAAAATATCAAACAGTTGGAATAAACTTAAAAGCCGCAATGTTCTAGTCACAGACTTAATAGAGGGGGGGAGAAAGGAAAAACAACAAGAAAATAAGTAAAATCCCTTTTTACTCTGCAGCATGAAGGGGAAATGGTTCCTCTCTGAAATCCTGGAGCCTCCCGGGGATGAGGAGGTGGGAGCTGCTCCTCGGGGCAGGTGGGCACAGCCCCGGCCTCACCCGGGCACGGCTGATGGGGAGCAGGGACAGCTCGGGAGGAGCCTGTGCCAAGGTCACCGCGGGCTCTGGGGACACAACCGCTCACCAATTTGCTTTTCCCCTCTGGCACCCTCTGCTGCGGTGCTGCTGGCCTGGGGCACCCCTGCGACCGCGGGGATTGTCCAGGTGAGAGGAAACACCGCTGCAGGTGCACACAGCGCCCATCCCGGGTGGGACAGCGGCAGGGAAGGAGGGGGACAGGGAAGGAGGGAGGGCAGAGCTCCGGGAGCGCATTCATTCATTCATCCCCTCCCGCATCGCTAACACCGCGCCCCGCCCGCAGTGGAGCCGGCACCGCCGCAGCTCGGAGCGCACGGAGCGGGGCCCGGGGAGCCCCGCCGGGACTGTGCTGCTGCCCTGAGATCAAGAGCAGCATGAAAAGCCAGCGTGCCTTTGTTAGAGCTCGCTAAAGAGCCCAGGCTGATTGAGATGGAAAATAAAATCCTCTGCTCGTCTCCCAAACAGGCTCGAGCACCTCGTGGGCAAGGAGGAGCATCCCTGTCTGCTGAACATCCGTGACCCCTCTCCCTTCCCTGCCGCATCTCCCCCACGTTCATCATCAACATTGATCTTTTCCCAGACCTTGACAAGTTCTGGAGGCCTGGGGATGAGCCCCCGCTCTGGAGATGTCTCTGGGGGCACAGCTGGGTCTCAGGCGGGGCTGGTGTGGGGACAGGGCCGTGCCCGTGGAGCAGTGCCAGGCTGCAGCTGTGTGCCCTGCTGGGGGCACTGAGTAACTCACACTGAGCTGTCCCTCTGCTTTGACAGCCGAGCCCCGGGCAGGGCTGCTGTGCTGACCAGGCTGCGGGAGGGACACGGGCACCCTCCCTGCCCCTTTCTGCCTCCAGCCCATCCCTTCTGGCTGGGGACACAGTCAAGGCCACTGCACAGAGCTGGTGTTTAATGAAAGAAGGAGTTCCTCTCATCTGGCCATTTTAAAAGAGGAAAGAGAAATTGCTGTCTGCAGGGCTCCCTGCAAAAACGGGAGCAGACCCGCCCACTCTCACTTAATGGAGAAAAAAAACCTGGGAAAACCTGCAGTGCATCTCCTGTCCTGAGCAGACCTTCACACTGGGACCCTGTATCTTCCTGAGTGCGACCAAACCCCATTTTGAAGGATTTCTCCCCCTTGGGCATCCCTATGAGGATGGCTGGGTTTCTGTAAGGGGTGTGTGACCCACTTTTGTGGGCTGGAGCAGGCTGAGACCCTGCAGCAGGGGACTGCAGCTCACACGGAGCCCTGGCCTTGCTGCTGCACTCATTCCTGGAGGAAAAGTCCTCTCTGATGCCAGAGAGCTGCACCTGATGCCCACCCCTTGCCAGTGTTGCCACAGCGCCCGGGGCAGCCTGGCTGGGGAGCAGCTGCCTGCTCCATGTGTGCTGCCTCCTCCAGCTCCCCGGGCAAGGCACGTGGGGCACAGGAAAATAAAAACCAGAGCCCTGCCAAGGCAGCAGTGGGTGCTCCACCCCTCCTCACTCGGTATCTCTGCCCCCCAAACCAGCCCGGCAGCCCCACAGGTGAAAGCAAACTCACTGTGCCGCCCTCCCTGTGGTCACATCAATGCAAATCATCCCTCTCCAGGGCTCAGAGTTGCTTTGAATGGCAAAACTCCTGATTCTGGGGCTCCTCATCCCCTCCCGCAGGATGTCTGGGACTCTCCAGAACAGGGGAGTTCTGCAGCCTGTCCTTCTGCAAGAAACACGGGAGCAGCTCCTCCTCCTGCCCCGGGGTTTTTGAGGTTTAACCCTGCTGGTCGCCCCCGGGGAGTTGGGATTATTTCCATTCACCTGTAGCTCCATTCTCTGCCAAATCTGCAGAGCCACCTACAACCACTGTGCCCCAGGGACACCTCCCACTGTCCCAGGTGCTCCCAGCCCCAATGTCACAGGAAGGAGGAATCCAAGTGAGAGCCCTTTTCATGGGAAATGTGCCAGGAATTCTTTCCTTCCCGTTTGGGGGTGATTATGTTGGGAAAGGAATTTCAGCTGGTGATGTGAAGGGTGCAAGAGCCAAGCAGTGATCAAAATACCTGGGAATCCTGGAATGGTTTGGGATGGGAGGGATCCTGAAATCCCACCCAGTGCCACCCCAGGGACACCTCCCACTGTCCCAGGTGCTCCCAGCCCCAATGTCCAGCCAGGCCTTGGGCACTGCCAGGGATCCAGGGGCAGCCACAGCTGCTCTGGCAATTCCATGGCAGCCCCTGCCCACCCTGCCAGGGAACAATTCCTTGCCAAGATCCCATCCAGCCCTGCCCTGTGGCAGTGGGAGCCATTCCCTGGGTCCTGTCCCTCCCTGCCTTGTCCCCAGTCCCTCTGCAGCTCTCCTGGAGCCCCTTCAGGCCTTGCAAGGGGCTCTGAGCTCTGCCTGGAGCCTTCTCCTCTCCAGGGGAGCATCCCCAGCTCTGTCAGGGTCTCAATGGGCTCCTCTGAGCTCCCATCCAATGCAGTGGCTCTGGGATCCTCCCTTCCCTGTCCCAGCAGTGTTTGCTGATCCCACTCCCCAGCTGAGTGCAGCACCAGGACGTTGCTGTTGCAGCTCATCAGAGGCCTGGCCAGGACCTGGCTTTCCCCATTCAGTCATTTCACAAAATGTGGGAGAACAGAGCGCTGTGATTGCCAGTGACAGCTCCCGGGGCTTCCAACACCCACGGAGGAGAAATATCAAGTTTCACCTGATTCCTCTGCATCATGCCTGTGTCTGAAGCTCCCTTCCAGCCTGGAGCCAAGGGCTATAAATCAGAATAGTTTGCTGAAGCAGTCTGGCACTCAGCATTGGGGTCTCCCATGAAAGAATCCCACCCTGTTTTTCCTCAGGAAAATTCTTCACCAAAGCAGTGGTGAGGGCACAAAATTTCCCCATCTCCCCAGCTGAATCTTTCTCAGAAGGACAAAGAGGCTCTTACAGCCCTACTGCAACAACAGCCAGGGTCTCTCCCCCCAGCCCAGTGCAGCCCATGAGGGAATCCCCAGCCTCTGCAGACACGGGGTGAGAGGAGAGAGCCCCTGGCCATCCCCTGGCTGTGTGCAGCCACCCTCTGCCCTGCTGAGCACAGCCCCAGCCCCTCTCCGAGCACAGAGCCACTGCCGCTATCCAGCGCCAGGAATTTCTCTTTCTGGGCAGCAAAGAGCATCTCCCAGCACTGCCCCCCACACGTTCTGAAGAGATACAGCTCAGTAAATCTCATCTTAGCCAAGGGCACCACCCCTCACCAGTTAGCACTAGATCAAACCCAGGTTTATTCAGCCTCCCACTAATCCCTCTGCAACAAGAACCACCTGCAGCCTGCAGCCCGGGATTTAGCAGGATCAGCGTGCAGGTGTCTCCGATTTGATCATCCCTTGGGGAGCGGCTGCGCTCGGCAGCCCCAGCGCGGGGCAGCCCGGGGAGGGGAGCCGGGATGGGGACAGAGGCTGTGCCTGCAGGGCTCAGAGAGCAGCAAAGTGGGGCTGAGGTTCCCCCCCACGGACACTTCTGAGAGGCCAAAAACATTGGAGAGAGATGCGGGGAAGAAAGAAAAAAAAATAAAAATCTTATTTTCAAGAATTCTCTGGTACTTAAAAGCTTGAGACCCGCAGGGGAAGCTAATAAATTTTAAATAGTTTGGAGAGTTGAGACCAGCAGTTTAACTTTGTGCTGCTGCTGAGTTGTTTTCCAAGTGTATTTAATGAAACCCTTCATTATGTTCAGATAATTATGATCTCTGCGTTCCTGGTGCTGCTGGAGTTCACCATCTGTGCTCACAGGTACCTGCTCCATCCTGGCACAGCAGGGAACCGCCAGGCACTCGAGGGGCTGGGACTCATTTCCCAGGTTTGTGTGCTCAGGGAACACCCCTGGCCATGGCCCACCCTGGTGACCACTGCTGCAGCCACCAGCCCACAGCAGGAGCACAGCTGGCCCTGACATCGCCACGTGTCACCCCCAGGGCCCTCGTGGGGTTTGGCTCTTGGTGCTCCCTGGATTTCCCAATTCACTGTCATTTTACAAGATACAGAACAGAGCATTGTGGTTGTCAGTGACAGCTCCTGGGGCTTCCAGCACTCCAGGAGAAATACCAAATCTCACCTGATCCCTTTGCAGCATCCCTGGGAAGATGGGGAATGAGGGGGTCTCATGCTCCCTGGTCCTTTGGGGTGAGCAGAGCCCTGATGTCCCTCCTGCTCTGTGCTGACCTCCAAAACAGATGAACGTTCCCAGGAAGAGCTTTGGGCTGCCCAGGGTGAGCTGGGTTTGCTCTGACAGCTCCAGTTCCCTGCAGAAACCTCCACCCCCATCTGCCCACCCAGCCCCACTTCCAGGGGGTTCCCCAGCCCAGCATCCCTGCTCCAGGCCCCCCACCCATCCTCCAGCTCCTCATCATCCTGGTCCTGGGTGGCACTGTGGCAGATCCTGGCTTTGAGGACAGAGCTGCTGGGTCAGAGTCCAGCTGGCCCTGCAGACGCCCCTGCCGTGCCCGGGGGGCCCCGCTCGCTGAGCCAGCTCTGCCTCCGGCCGTGGGAGGGTGAATCAGCCTCCGGAGCCGGGGCCATCTGCGGCGGGGCTGCAGCTCCCACTGACTCAGGTTCAGCCGCCCACCAGCGCTGCCAGCCCGGGAGGGGCTGTGCCACGTCTGCTGCAGCCTGGCTGGCACACAGGGGGCTCACTTTGGGGTCCCCCACAGGCACAGCCTGGTGACAGCCTCCCCGTGTCCCCCAGCCCCAGGTGTGAACTGGAGGTGCAGCGTGCCAGGCTGGTGTGGCACAGGAAGCGCCGTGGGCACTGTGGCTGGCACACACTGATCACAGGGGTGGCTGGGCAGGGTGGCACTGAGCGGCTCTCTGCCAGCCGTGCTGAGTGGCCATGGCAGGAGTGGGGCAGCCTGGGCACTGTGGACACGGCCCGGGGAGATGGAGCCAGGGGAGAGCCTGAGAAAGGAGCCCTGAGGGGGAGGAGGGTGCTGGGTACCCGGTTCTGCTCTCCCCGCCTGCCAGCTGGGCGCTCTTCCCTCTCTCTTAAATGTCAGCAATGATGTTTCCTGCCCAAGTCAGCTCTTCCCCTTGGGGACTGGCCAGCAGGGTCTGTTTTATACCCACTCCCAACAGCTTGGGTGGCTTGGGACTGGGCTGCTGCCTGGGCTGTGCCAAGTTGGCAGCGTGGCCGTGCTCCCCAGCCAGCTCCTCTGCGAGCCCACACCGAGCTCTGCCTCTGGGACTGCAGCTCATCGCACCAGGCTTTCCTTCCAGAGCCATCTCCACGGGCAGGAAAGCAGGGGCTGAGAGGGGAAAATCCCCCAAATCACCCTCCCCCGGGCAGACAGAGCAGGGATCTTTCTGTCCAGCCTTTAGAACATCACCCCCGCTGTGTCTGTCCCTTCAGCAGGGGTGGTGAGTGTGACAGGGATTCATGTGGGGAGGGATGTCACACAGCTGGGCAGCAGGAAGGGAGAGCCAGGGAGGGATGTCAGGATCCCATGTGCTCTCTGTCCTCCAGATACCCGAGCTCCAGGCTCAGCTGCCAGCCCTCAGCCCGTGTGGGCATCACCCTGCTGCCAGCTGCTCCTCCTGGAGGAAACCTGGCCCTTCCCCGAGGCAGGGCTGACACATCCCCCTCCTCCTGGAACGTTCTAGGAACGGGGGATAAACTCAACCACCCCTCCTTTTCCCCTGCTGGAGAGGAAGCGCCCAAAGCTTCTGGGCCCTGCCTGCAGCACCCTCGGGGAGCTGGGCATCCCTGGGAGCCCAGCAGCACTGGGAATGCCCTGGGGCTGCAGGGAGAGCTGTGGTGCTGCCGAGCAGGGCTCCTGCTGTACTGCACATCCTCGGCACGATCTCCTCTGCAGCATCCGCAGGGCACGGGATCCACAGCCCCGGCTGCTGCCCGGCTGGAGGCTGGAGAGATCAGCGCTGCTGCGGGTGCCACGGCAGCACCAGGGTGCCAGGGCAGCACCAGGGCGGTGCCAGGGCAGTGCAGGGTGCCAGGGCAGCACCAGGGCAGTGCAGGGTGCCAGGGCAGCACCAGGGCGGCACCAGGGTACCAGGGCAGCACCAGGGCAGTGCAGGGTGCTGGGGCAGTGCAGGGTGCCAGGGCAGCACCAGGGCGGTGCCAGGGCAGTGCAGGGTGCCAGGACAGCACCAGGACAGCACCAGGGCAGTGCAGAGTGCTGGGGCAGTGCAGGGTGCCAGGGCAGCACCAGGGCAGCACCAGGGCGCTGCTGCTGCTTCACCCAGCTGGGGGCTGGCTCTACCCTGGGATGCTGGCAGCACAGAGCACACCTGGCACACCTGGCAGGAAGGGGGTTTTGGGGACACCCTGGGTGCCAGGCACAGCAGGGAGAATGTGACTGAATGGGAGGAGGCGCTCAGGATTCAGGGATGCTGCACAATGCAAAGGGACTGGGGGTGTCTGTGCATAAACACAGGCCTGGACATCAGAGAAGCTTCAGGAGGGAAAAAAAGGGGGTGTTTAATTTAAAGGGTTCCAGGAGGAAATGGATGTGTGCCAGCACTGCCCCAGGGAAGGGACAGGAGGAGCAGCTGGCAGCAGGGTGATGCCCACATGGGCTGAGGGCTGGCAGCTGAGCCTGGAACTCGGGTATCTGGAGGACAGAGAGCACATGGGATCCTGACATCCCTCCCTGGCTCTCTCTCCCTGCTGCCCAGCTGTGTGACTCCCTCCCCACACGGAGTCCTAGCCCCTGCATGGTGTACATCACCCCCCTCCTGGTCTGGGTTGGAAGAGACCTTAAAAACCATCCAGTTCCACACCCTGCCACAGGCAGGGACACCTTCCACTAGCCCAGGTGGCTCCAAACCACATCCATTTTGTGTTCTTTCAAGAAGATTCCCACAGTCAGCATTCCCAGAAGAGCTCCTCACCTCATGCTGGAGTGTCCTGGTGCTCTGAAATGTGAGGGAGGAGAAGGAGCAGAGAGGAGATGGGGAAAGATGCTCGTAATGTGTAATGAGCCTTTAATGCTCTCCCTGGCCCCCTCCCAACACATATGGGAGCTGGATGAGCCAATTAAACCAACACCAATTAAATCAGCATCAATCACATCCCGTAAAGCAGAGGTGGGGCCCAGGCAGACACCCCCGCTGTGACGATGTCAGAGCTGGCCTCAGGGTGACTCCCTGCCAGTGTGGAGAGAGCCAGAGCCTGGAGGCACCACCAGAGAGGAGAGGGGATGGGTGGGGACCTGGCCCAGAGTGGGGGACACCAGAGCTCAGGCTCCAGCTGGGACAGGCCTCTCTCACTGGAGTCCTTACCCAGGGTCACCGTGAGCCCTGGAGGTGACACAGCTTGTGCTTTGGGCTGGCCCTGCTTCCCTGGGCTCAGCCCCACGGGCATCCTGCTGCTCTGGGGGCTCCAGCAGCTCCGGGTGTAGGGTGGGCTCAGCCCCATGGGCATCCTGCTGCTCTGGGGGCTCCAGCAGCTCCAGCCCACGAACATCCTGCTGCTCTGGGAGCTCTGGGAGCTCCAGCAGCTCTGGGTGTAGGGTGGGCTCAGCCCCACGAACATCCTGCTGCTCTGGGGGCTCCAGAAACTCCAGGTGTAGGGTGAGCTCAGCCCCACGGGCATCCTGCTGCTCTGGGAGCTCTGGGAGCTCCAGCAGCTCCAGTGTAGGGTGAGCTCAGCCCCATGGACATCCTGCTGCTCTGGGAGCTCCAGCAGCTCCGGGTGTAGGGTGGGCTCAGCCTGGCAGGCTGCATCTCTGACTTTGCCCTTCTGCTCTCATCCCAGGCAGTGCTGAGACACCAGGACTGCAGCCACCATCCAAGAGGAAAAGTGAAAATTCCCCTTTCCAGCCCTCCCTGCTCTGCTCAGGGTCCTTGGCTTGCTCTCCCTTCAACCTAGGGCCCAGGGAGGTGCCAAAAAGCCCCTAAAAAGGGGCTGTTGGATGCTGGGCAGGTGCTCATCCTCTCCTTGGCTTGAGTCTTGTCCTGTCCCCTGGGGTTCAGTGTCCTCCGTGGGGTTCTGTGTCCCCCTGGCTGTCACAGACAGGCAGCCCAGGGAGCAGGAGGTCCCAGGGAGGCTGCAGAGCTGAGCTCAGTGCAGCTACCTGGGAGTTAAGAGATCCAAACTGCTTTGGAGATGTCCAATGTCAGCTTTACAAATCCAGTCTGGGGCACACAAGTGAAGTGGCAACTCTTGACTTAATCCAGACAACTGTCACTGAACCACAAAGGAGCAGGGACTCTAATTAAGTCCCACAGCCCTTTGGGAAGTATCAAGCCAGAAAAACAGTTTGCAGGCTTTAGGCAGGGTGATTTTAAACAAATGAGGAAGTGCCTTAGAAACAGCTTAAGATGAAAGCTACCAAATTAAAATCCTTGCAATCAGTATGGAGGCTACTTATGCAACAACCTCCTGAGGAGGAATTGGAATCCCAGAGATAAAACTCTAAACAAATAAAGAGACAGAAGATGAAGGAAAAAGAAATGAAACTTGGTCAGAAAGTGATGTGCAGAGGGCTGCTCGAGCTGCCTTTGAAAAGTGGCAGCTGAGCATCACAAAGGGGCAAAGCCAATGTCAGCCAAGAGGGGAGTGGGAGCATGGAGAGGGTCTCCAGGACACCTCCCAGCTTCCCTGAGCAAGCAGGAACGTGGCTGTGGGGATGGTCAGGCACCTCTCTGCACCCCTGAGACCTCTGGATGGCTCTGGCATAAGGCTTGGGTTGTACCTAGACAACCCCATTAGACACCTTGGGAGAAGCAGCTCCCAGCAGAGCATCTCCCCCTCCTTGGAGTGATGGCATCTTGTGCTCTCCTGAGTTTTTGGTAGGTCCCATGGGTGGCCTGGGAGGCCAGGACAACTCCAGCTTGAGGAGAGTCCTGTGAATGCTCAGCTTGTCCCAAGCTGAGGGAACAAACACAGGGTGAGACCTGAAAGTGAGCTGCAGGTGCCTGAGCCACAGCCCAGCTCCTAACCCAGCTCTGGCTGCAGGGCTGGGAGGGGAGGAGCTGCAGGGCAGGGCAGGGCAGTCCAGGCACAGTGGGCACTGCAGGGGCTGAGTCTGTGCCCACGTTAGTGCCCTGAAGGTTTGCAGTACCCTGAGGTTTGCAGTGCCCCCCTGTTGAACCCTCAGGGGTTCCCTGGGGACTGGCAGCCCAGATGTGCTTTGGCTGCAGATGAAGATGGCAGCATCCTCCAGATCTGGAATGCTGCTGCTCCTGAGCCCTTCAAAGGGCTGGCCCAGGATGGGCAGCTCACCCCAGAGATGTGGCATGTGCAGCTGTGGGGGCACAACTGGCACAGCACAGGCAGCTGGTGAGGCAGAACTGATGGCACTGGCACTGGGTTTGGTTTTTAAAGAATGCAGGGGCACGGGGATGACATCAGCATTGCCCACAGTTACCGTGACTTTGGAAGCCTCGTTCCAGTATCTAAGGGGGCTTCCAAGGAGGCTGGAGCCCTTTTCACCAGCCATGGAGTGACAGGGAAAGGGGGAATGGCCTTAGGCTGAAGAAAGGCAGCATTAGATGGGATACTAGGAAAAAGTTCTTCCCAGGGAAGGTGGGGAGGCCCTGGCACAGGGTGCCCAGAGCACCTGAAGTGTCCAAGGCCAGGCTGGACGGGGTTTGGAGCCACCTGGGACAGTGGAAGTGTCCCTGCCCATGGCAGGGGGTGGAACGAGATGTGCTTTAAGGTCCCTCCAACCCAACCGAACCCATCCCACGGCTCTGTGTGACTGCAGCCATCCCCTGCCCTGCCCCTGGGCACGCTTCTGCCGCTGCCCTGAGCTCACCATGCCCTGCCCAGGAGTTCTGCCAGCTGTGCCCTGCCCTGGCAGCAGGGTGGCCCAGAGCACATCGGGGCACACAGCAGCACGGGGACAGCACCTGGCAAGGGGGGCACATCCCCCTGAAGGTCCCCAGCCACAGCCGAGCCAGAGGCAGCTGCGGGTGAGCAGCGCTGGCTCTGCCATCCCCATCCCTGGCTGTGCCATCCCCATCCCTGACTCTGCCATCCCCATCCCTGTCTGTGCCATCCCCCACCCCCAGCTCTGCCATCCCCGTCTCTGGCTCTGCCATCCCCATCCCTGGCTGTGCCATCCCCCACCCCCGGCTCTGCCGTCCCCATCCGTGGCTGTGCCATATCCCCATCCCTGGCTCTGCCGTCCCCCACTCTGCCATCCCGCACCCCCGGCTCTGCCATCCCCACCCCTGGCTCTGCCATCCCCATCCCTGGCTCTGCCATCCCCACCCCTGGCTCTGCCATCCCCATCCCTGGCTCTGCCATCCCGCACCCCTGGCTGTGCCAGGCACACCTTTGCCATCCCCACCCCTGGCTGTGCCATCCGCACCCCTGGCTGTGCCGGGCACGCCTTTGCCATCCCCACCCCTGGCTGTGCCATCCGCACCCCTGGCTGTGCCAGGCACACCTTTGCCATCCCGCATCCCTGGCTGTGCCATCCCCACCCCTGGCTGTGCCGGGCACGCCTTTGCCATCCCCACCCCTGGCTGTGCCGGGCACGCCTTTGCCGTCCCGCATCCCCCGGGCCGGGCAGAGCAGAGCTCCGCTCCCCGCTGGGTGCGGTGGGCACGGGGCCAGGGTCAGGCAGCCGTGGGAGGGGGTGCCAGCCTGGCCCCCCTGCCGGAGCCCCCTGCCCTCGGTGCCAGCAGCAGCAGCGAGGTGCCGGTGCCCGAGCCCCGCGGTTCGGGGCAGGCTCCGCTTCGCCCTGGCTTCAAATCCAACTGGAACGAGCTTGGGAAATCAGACGGACGGGAGGGGGAGGGAGGGCTAAAATAAGATAAATACAACCAAATAAAAATAAACCCCAAACCCTCCGTTCTTCTTTGATTCTCCCTCCTTTTTTTTATTTTTTTAAATTTTTTTTTTCCTCCACGCCAAGATTACTAATTGTCTAAGCATCTCAATTTGCTGGTTTCACTTAATCACAGACACTTTGGAGATTATCAGCCTTCCCCACATGTTCGGTACCTTGTTTCCAAACTACAAGACCCACGGGGAGCAGGCAGCGAGCGCCTGCAGGAGCGACAGCCGCGCCGCTTCCCCCGCGTCCCTCCGGCTGCGCTGTCAGAGCTTGATTTGCTCTGAAAGCAGCGCGAATTCCCCCAAAGTTCCGCAGCACCGGGGCCGTGCGGAACGGCGAGGTGGGGGCTGGGGGCACCGTTGTCAGCTCCTGGCAGCTCCCAGCCTTTGATTTGCACAAAGGAAAGGAGGGAGGTGGGGGGAGGGAATGGATATGATTTATTCAGCAAGTTCCTAACAGTTTTTTGGTTTTGTTTTTTTTTTTTTTCTCTCTCTTCCCTTCTTCTTTTCCAGAGGCTGTGAAATAACTGAAGCCGACGGAAAGGTGAAGTGCTGGGAGAGATGAAGGAGGCGCGTTTGAAGGCATTTTCTTCCTTTTTGTCACATCTCACTGCAAAGCTTTTAATTCCTGGAGCTCAGTTTCTTCCTGGAAAGTCTGAGCCCGAGGGGGGTGGGCTCGCTGCGAGTCCCCTCGGCTGGCACAGGGGCAGGCACACAAGGAGGGAGGAGGGCCCGGTGCTGGGGGGGGGTTTCTGTCCCATCCCCATCTGTCTGTCTGTCTGTCCCTCGTTGCCCTGGTGCCCCCCGGGCCGGGGGGGCTCTGCCCTCAGCCCATCACCCCTGCAGTCACGGAATAAAGGATCCAATGCTGGAAAAGACCTCCGAGTTCAAGCCCGACTTGAAACCAAGTCCCACCACGTCACTGAACGGCATCACAAAATGCCATGGCTGCTCTCTTTTTGAACATTTCGAGGGATGGTGACTCCTTCACTGCCCTGGGCAGCTGTGCCAGGGCTGGACCACCCTTTCTCAGTGAAGAAATTTCCCAGTATCCAACCTGAGCCTCCCTTGGAGCAGCTTAATGCCATTCCCTCTGCTCCTGTCCCTGTTCCTGGAGCACAGCCCGACCCCCCCGGCTGTCCCCTCCTGTCAGGGAGTTGTGCAGAGCCACAGGGGCCCCCCTGAGCCTCCTTTTCTCCAGGCTGAGCCCCTTTCCAGCTCCCTCAGCCTCTCCTGGTGCTCCAGCCCCTTCCCAGCTCCATTCCCTGCCCTGGACACGCTCCAGCCCTTCAGGGTCATTCTTGTCCTGAGGGACCCAGAAGTGTCCCCAGGTTTGGGGGTGCCACACCCAGGACCTGCCCAGCGATGGACTGAGGCAAGCACAGACAGCTCTGAACACACAAAGAGGACAGAACTCACCCTGATGGCACCAGGACAGGCAGAGGGAAGCAGGGCACGTCCCCAGGAGTGTGGGTCCCAGGACAGGACCCTGGCTGATGTGTTCTGGAGACCCTGCTTCAGCAGGGAGGTTGGACTGGAGGGGCTCCAGTCAGACCTTCCAACCTGAGCCAGTCTGTGCTTCAGAGAGTCACAGAATCCCAGAGTGGCTTGGGAGTGACCTTAAATCCCACCCAGTGTCATCCCTGCCATGGCAGGGACACCTCCCACTGCCCAGCCCCAATGTCCATCCTGGCCTTGGGCACTGCCAGGGATCCAGGGGCAGCCACAGCTGCTCTAGGCACCCTGTGCCGGGGCCCCACCACCCTCTGAAGGGTCCCTCTGTGGCCCCAGAGCTGAGCTGGGTCATTTCCTGCACCCCTTTAGAGCTTTAGGACATCAGCACATCCTGCTCGGTAGAGGAGGGTTGGCAAGAAGAATCAAGCAGCATTTACAATGTGAAGAAGTATCTGAAATCAAATTCAGTTGTTTGCAGGGGAAAATCATCTCTTTTTTCCCTTTTTTTGGTTTGGTTTTGTTTTTGGTTTTTGTTTCAAGGAAAAATGATGATTTGCAACTTGACTTTGTACTCCACTTGTCTGCTTCGGGAGAGCTGTGCTCCCTGCCAGCCCAACTGCATTTGTCTTCTCAAAGAAGAGCTCCAGGAGCAGCGATACCTGAGGGAAGCACGAGGAAAAGGCAGAACAGGCTCCAGCACTGCCCAGCACAGCTTTCCCTGGGGGCAGAGGGGCCTTTGATGCCCCTGCTCTCCCTGGGCATCTCTCTGGCTTTTCCTGGCAGCAAACCAGGGGGTTCCACAGGCAGGGGCCAGGGCTGGGCTGAGCAGCTGCCAACACCCCACAAAGTCACATTTCCAACATTTCTGCTCTGTTTAGGAACCAAAAGAGGATTGTGCTCCTAGGTCTGATTTACTGCCCAGTCCCTTGGTACTGCTCACAGACTCCCAGGAGCTCTCCTGTAACGTGGATCTGAAATCCCACCCATGTCACTGGGAATACTCTGACATGACCCATGACTTTGTATTTTTTAAACTCAAACAACCAAAGACCATTCCCCTGTTTCTCTCTTGGCCCTTCCACTCTGCAGCTCTTCCAAAATCATCTGCATGGCTGAGCTTTGGTCCTGCAGGAAGAAGCTCCTTGTGCATGATTCATTGAAGGTTTTTATTTTTCTTTTTTTTTTTTTTAATTTATTTCCCATTTGCAAGTTGCTGAGAAGCTGATCCTGATTTCTGCAAATGAATTTGTTATCTGCAAGTGTTCACTGAATAGTTTATGCAAACAAATTCCTGCCCATAGGGTGTTTGCAAACTGTTCATTTCATGGTATGTGATTAGTAGAAATGGTCAGGAAATGGGTGCAAAACAATTTTTACGAGCTGTCCTCAACACCCAGGCTCCTCACACCTCTATTTCTATCACTAACTTCTGTTTTTAACTGGAATTAGAAATGCATCAGCCAGCACGTGGTGAACTTTTCATGCTTTGTTTCCAGCTAAAAGATCTAAAAGGAGAGCAGTTGATGCTTGGAGGAAGAGCAGAGAATCACAAATTGGGTTGGGTTGGATTGGAAGGGACTTTTAAAGAACATTTCCTTCACCCTCTGCCATGGGCAGGGACCTTCCACTGTCCCAGGCTGCTCCAAGCCCTGTCCAACCTGGCCTGGGACACTTCCAGGGGTGGGGAATCCACAACATCTCAGGGCAGAGGAGTGGAGTCATGAGGTCATGGGTTTCTTTTTCCTGCAGAACAAAACAGAACTCATCTCCAGGGATCCCTCATCACCCAGGACTGCTCCTGATGCTGAGTCTGTGCTGGGGATGTCTGCTCATCCTGAGGTGAGGATTCTCTCCCATCCCTGACCCCAGCACTGCTCCTCACTCACCAAAGCTGTGCCTGCACCACCCCCTGGCCACCCTTGCCAGTGATTTGCCTGAAATCCCACAGGGGAGGCTTGCCCAGAGAAGCTGTGGCTGGAAAATATCCAAGGCCAGGCTGGATGGGGCTTGGTGCAACCTGCTCCAGTGGAAGATGTCCCTGCCCATGGGACAAGATCAGTTTTAAGGTCCCTCTTAATCCAAGCCATTCCATGGTTCCATGATTCCACAAATCCATCACTGCCACCTCTGGAGCTGCAGAATCCCCACCATGGGCAGAATCTCCATTGCAGGTTGTGATTTGTAAAGGTTTTCTGAAATTTTTACCTGTTGAGACCAAAACCACTATACAGGTCCACTCCCCATGCTGAGAATTGGACAAAAAGCTGTCCCAAGTGACCTGGCACTGATGTAGCAGAGCTAAAACCCTGGAGGAGCCCCGTGCAGAGCTGCCCAGCCCCAGTGCCCAGGGCTCACAGGGGGCTCAGAGGAGCTCAGAGCAGTCAGAGGCTCCCCGTGGGTTTTACAGCACCGACAGAAAATGGTGCCCAGAAGATTTATTCATTTAACGCATCTGGTAATTACATTTTGGCAGGTGGTGTGTGGGGCCTGGATTCCTTCCATGCACACCAGGCTCGGGAAGGCTCCAGTCCCACGTTTGATAAATCTCAGAATAGAATAAATAAATAAAATCAACAGTCCCCAGCTGCGAGTGCGGAGGAGGCACATCCCCTCCCTGTGCCACGCGCTCCTCCTGCCACCCCCGTGCCTGGGTTCGGCACTGTCCCCTCCTCCCTGGGATCCTGGGGCTGGGATCTGGGATCCAGCACTGTCCCCTCCTCACTGGGATCCTGGGGATTGGGATCTGGGATCCAGCACTGCCTCCTTCTCCCTGGGATCCTCGGGATTGGGATCTGGGATCCAGCACTGCCCCCTCCTCCCTGGGATCCTGGGGCTGGGATCCAACACTGCCCCTCCTCCCTGGGATCCTGGGGCTGGGATCTGGGATCCAGCACTGCCCCTTCCTCCCTGGGATCCTGGGGCTGGGATTTGGGATCCAGCACTGCCCTCTCCTCCCTGGGACCCTGGGATCCAGCACTGCCCCCTCCTCCCTGGGACCCTGGGGATTGGGATCTGGGATCCAGCACTGCCCTCTCCTCCCTGGGATCCAGCACTGCCCTCTCCTCCCTGGGATCCAGCACTGCCATCTCCTCCCTGGGATCCTGGGGATTGGGATCTGGGATCCAGCACTGACCCCTCCTCATTGGGATCTTTGGGGCTGGGATCCAGCACTGCCCCCTTGTCCCTGGGCACAGGATCCAGCACTGCCCCCTCCTCCTTGGCACGGGATTCTCGCTGCTCTGACGGTCACAGACACACGAGATGGGGATGCAGAGTCAGCATGGAGCCAGCTCTCCTCCTGGAGTTGGCATCCCCTGGCAGGGATGGGGACAGCACAAGGATGTCAGGGAGAGCATCCTTGGGGATAGGGGAGGCAGCCAGGACAGAGAGAACAGGTGGATGGAAAATCCAGAGTTGAAGGAGGGAAGGATGAGCCAGGAATTAGTGGTGAGAAAGGGGATGGCCCATGGAACACTGTGTGGCAAGAGCCACAGGAACACGAGGCACAGGAGGCTGCAGGGAGTGGGTGGACCTGGAAATGCTCCAGACATGGGCAGATGTGTCACCTCAGGCCGTGGATCAGTGGGCACGGGGGTATTTGGTGGAATGTTTGACTTGGTGATCTCTGCCAGCCATGATGACTTCATAATTCCATGGTGATGGTGCTGGGAGGCTTGGAGGGGACAGCTCCAGGAGCCAGGCTGGGGACACCCCAGGGCCTGGGGCACAGCTGGTGCACAGGGCAGAGGGGCCAAGCCCCCTGGGACACTCCCCAGGGTCCCCTGGGGTGTCCCCATGGATGCACAGGCAGGACATGGTGTGGGGGCTGGGAACAGCAGGGCTGAGCTGAGGAAAGCTGGGCCACAGCTTCCTGTCCAAGGGATCTCAGACTTTCCAGGAGCAGTGGCAGTTCCAGAACATGTTCCGGAACATGGGCACTTCCCCCACGGGGGAGGATGCTGTAAGCACAGCTGGATGCTGTAGGCACAGCTGGATGCTGTAAGCACAGCTGGGTGCTCACACCCAGCCCAGCACACAGCAGACAGCCTGGCCTGGCGTGCAGGGGCTCTGCAGGGACCCCCAGCCCGTGCTCCTGCCTGTGCCAGGGGGTCTCTGGGGGGATCTGGGGGTGTCCTGAGGCAAACATCCAAGGCAGGAGCCCATGGAAAGCACCACAGCCCCCAGCACCCAGCAAGGCGCCGGCACAAAGACTGTGGCTGGGTTTTATTTTTATACTTCACCCCCCTGCCCCCTTGGTAGAAATGACATAATTATGGGGATTTAATGTTCCACTGCTAAATTTCTTCATTTTTCAGGATAATTTCCACTATTTCATCAAGGAATAATTAATTGCATTGTCTTTAATCAGTTGTTTTACAAATCCAGCAGCGCAAGAAATTTTCATAGCCAGACAATGCAGGCAGCTGCTCTTCCCTTCTGGGTGTATTAATGAAGTGAAAGAGCTCGAGCTGGGGAAAAAAAATCGGCTGGCAAAAAAAAGAAATCTATTGACAGAGAGATTGAAAAGATGAAAGTGTAATCCCTTCATGTGTGTGCTGGGGAGGCAGAGGGGAGAGATGGAGCCCGGGTGGAAGGGCAGGGGGAATTGGGCTGCGGGGGCTCAGGGTTCCAAAGTCTCTCCTCTCTCCTCCCAGGTCCTCAGCAGGTTATAATGTGGGGGCACAGCACAAAACCTGTGGGTGCATAACAGATCATGGAGTCACGGCAGCACAGAATTCCAGAACGGCTTGGGCTGGAAGGGACCTCAGAGCTCATCCAGTTCCTACCCCCTGCCATGGGAAGAGACACCTTCCACCATCCCAGGGTTCTCAGGGCCCCCAACAACTTCATCCTGAACATTTCCAGGGATGCCAAATGTCTGAAAATGTCTAGAAGTGTGAAGATGTTCATGTGCAAATGCACAGATGTTCATCAAAGAGCCAAAACTGGATTTTAAGAAGCCATGTAAAAGCAAAACAAAAGCCCCCCTAGGGCAGGGGATGCGATGGGTGTGGTGTCAGTGGAGTCAGAACTCCAGCCTGGCTTTCCTCTTCTCTCAGCCCCTTCCCCCCTGTGTTTCCCAGTCAGAGTTCCCCCTCCAGGGCACAGACTGTGCCCCTGGAGATCCCAGGGGGGCCATGGCATCAAAGCTGTCCCCAAAGGTCCCTGCTCTGGCATCTCTGGGGGGCCTCATCTCTGCCCCACTGCCTTGGGGTTCCCACCCTGGCTCTGGCCTCTCCTGCCTGCCCTTGTGTGGTTCCAGGCACCCCTGCCCTGCTCTGAGCCCAAAGGCAAAGAGGAGAAGCCCAGAAGTGCTGAGACATCCCAGATCCCTCGGTGCTCCCTCACTCCTGCTAAAGCCAAGTGTGGGAGGGAATGAGAACAGAATCCCAGAATGGTTTGGGTTGGAAGGGACCTTAAAAATCATCTCATTCCCATGGGCAGGGACACCTTCCACTGCCCCAGGCTGCTTCAAGCCCTGTCCAGCCTGGCCTTGGACACTTCCAGGGGTGGGGATCTGGTGGTCTCCCTCCAGGTCCCAGGGAGCATTTCCCATCCCAGCCACTGGGACTAACCTTCTCCATCTCCTGCTGGATGGTGGAACAAGATGGGGCAGTTCCTGCTGAGCTCTGCCCATGGCCCTGTGCCCCAGGATCCTCACCCCTCCCTGAGGGGGCCATGCCAAGCTCCAGCCCTTGGACTGGCCTGGGAGCTCCAGATCTCCTCACAAAGCACAGCTGTGGATGTGTCACCCTGGAGGAGAAGTGACAGAGCTCTACAGGCTGCTGTCCCCAAGCCACCCTGTGCCAGGGCACTTCCTCCCCACCCATGGGTGGGTGGCTGAGCTCTCCAGGGGATCAGAGCACCATTCCCCTGCTGGGAACACTGCCCTACCTCATGTATTCACTCCTCCAGGCAGTGACCCGGGCAGGGGGCATTCAGCATCCCTGGAAATGTTCAGAAGGTGGATGTGGAATGGAGGACATGGCTCAGTGATGAACACATCAGTGTTGTGTTGGTGCTTGGACTCAATCTTAGAGGTCTTTTCCAACATTAATGGTTTCATGGCTCTATTCCAGTCCTTGCACAGCTCTTCCATCAGGAAATCTGAGCAGGCTTTACCAGGAAGTCACAACATTTATCCTAAAATCCTGTGCAGGGCTCTGCACAGTGAGCTCAGTGGTTTTGGCACAGATTGAGGAGTGGCCACGCTCAGGGTGCTCTGTGATTGACCAAGAGCCCTGCAGGGGCCGAATTATCCTGAATAAGCCCAATTCAAACAGGGTAAAGGGCCAGGTGAAGGGAAGGGAAAGGTTTCCACCAGTCCTGCTTTGGTTTCAGTTGGAAATCAGTTGTGTGGAAGTATCCTGCAGATAGATGTGTGGATGGGCAGCCCTTGGAGTAACCTGGGAGCACTGGGGAAGTGCTGCAGCATTTCCAGCTGAGAGGGGCCAAGCAGGACCACAGCACCAGCACTGCCAGCCCTGCTCATGCTGAATGTTCATTTCCTCATGAGAAGATGCACAGCACCAGTGCCCTGAGCCTTTGGGAATTGTTTGCACCCAGAGATTCTCTCCCAGCTCCAGAGGGCTCTGGGTGCTGCAGCCCTTGCAGTGCCCTGGCTGTGGGACAGTCCAGCTGAGAGACAGAGATCAAAGGCCATAACCTGGAGAAACTTCTGGACCAACCAGTCCCTCTAGAGCTTGGAATCACAAGGAATCCTGGTTATTCTTTACTCAGAGGGGGGCAGGCCCTGGCACAGGGTGCCCAGAGCAGCTGGGGCTGCCCCTGGATCCCTGGAAGTGTCCAAGGCCAGGCTGGACAGGGCTGGGAGCAGCCTGGGGTAGGGGAAGGTGTCCCTGCCCATGGTGGGGGGCTCTGGATGGGCTTTAAGGTCCCTCCCCACCCAACCCAGTCTGTTGGGATTTTATGATTCTGTTTGTCTGTCAGAGAGAGCAGGGACAGAGCTGTGAGTGCTGTGGTTTTCAGCTGGTTTGCAGCACATCTGTTTGCAGCTCTGTAACAGAGCAGGAGCCGGGCTGGCGAGGTTTTCCCTCGGTATCTGCTGCAATCAGGTGTCTCAGGGTTTCCCTCGGAGGCCTCAGAGCCAGCTGAAAAGCAGCCGGTGTGGGGAAGGAGGGCCTTGTTCCTACAAGCAGGGCCATTGTCAGGCTCTGCAGGGACACGAGTTACAGCAGCAGGGGCTGGGGCCACCTCCCCTCCCCAGCCAGAGACAAGCAGCTGCACCGCAGATAAGAACGAGATAAGGACCCCCCTTCTATCCCTCATGCCCTTGCTCAGGTGGAGGAGGAATAAAGCAGGGATTTAATCCTGCTTATCTGGGAGGGCTGGGAAGGCTGGCTGGCTTTGCAGCAGCCCCACGGCGAGGAGAGCCCGGCAGAGAAGCAGCGGTGGCTGTCCTCGTTCAGAGCCCTGTGTGCACCCTGAGAGCCTGGGGACACAGGAGGGGCTGGGAGAGCAGAGAGCAGAGCCAGGGCTGGGAGAGCAGAGAGCAGAACCAGGGGCTGGGACAGCAGAGAGCAGAGCCAGGGCTGGGGACAGCAGAGAGCAGAGCCAGGGCTGGGGACAGCAGAGAGCAGAGCCAGGGCTGGGACAGCAGAGAGCAGGGACAGGGCTGGGACAGCAGAGAGCAGAGCCAGGGCTGGGGACAGCAGAGAGCAGAGCCAGGGCTGGGACAGCAGAGAGCAGAGCCAGGGCTGGGGACAGCAGAGAGCAGATCCAGGGGCTGGGAGAGCAGAGCCAGGGGCTGGGAGAGCAGAACCAGGGCTGGGGACAGCAGAGAGCAGAACCAGGGCTGGGGACAGCAGAGAGCAGAGCCAGGGCTGGGGACAGCAGAGAGCAGGGACAGCAGAGAGCAGAGCCAGGGGCTGGGGACAGCCCAGGAATACCTGGAGCTGCTGCAGTCAGGCAGATGGAGCTGGGTGGGGATGGGGAGGGATGCAGGGATGTGCCAGGGCTCTGGGCAGGAGCTGGATGCAGGCAGGGAGTGCAGGCGTCAGGGTGTGCCCAACACCTGAACATCGGTGCCATGCTGGCTCCCTGGCACCAGAGAAATACCGAGCTGCACTCACTCCCTGCCCAGGAGTGCTGAATTCCTGATTCCCCTTCATGAATATGCACACTAAGTACCAGAGCAGTCTCCAATCCGGCCCTGGCAGCACAGCCATGTGATTTAACGTGACTGATCACCCAGTGCCCAGCACAGAGCCCACACTAAATACCCGCAGGATCCACAGAGTTAAATTATTTGAAGGAAAATGCAGCTCTCACATAATTTTCCGTAACAATCAGTGCAATCGCAGGCAGCCTGCAAATATTCCGTGCATGGAAAGGAGCTGATGCTCTCCGGGGAACTCCCTGCCCTGCCTCCTACAGCAACACCTTCAACAGGTTTCTGTGTGAGGAGTGTGGCCCTCGTTATCAACCTGCTTTATACAGTTATCACCCCAAACTCCTCTGCAGCGTAAACATATCATTCCTGGGAGAAGCTGTCAGGGGAGGGCCAGGCTGCAGCTGCAATTAAAGCCCCAAACAATACAGCCCAATAAATCACCGGCGCTACGGCCGGTCAGTGTCGCCAAGCATGGAGTGAGGATCTTAATTACATTTAGACCAAACAAGTGGTAGATTATTTATGGGATACTGTAAGTGCCTGACAATGGGTAGAAAGTCATTCCACACGCATCCCTGGGCATTTCAGAGTCCGGGTGAAGAGGTAGGGAAAGAGAGGGAAAGAAGTAGAGCCAATATTCATCACCGAGCAAAATTGGAAGGGAAAGAGCTGTTGCTTTAAATAAGGCCCAATTGCATCATCAATTTAAAAGCAATAGCAGCAGCTTCTGGAGCAAGCAGCAGCTGCCACAGGTGGCCAAACAACTGGAGAGCTGCCAGCACCCAGGGAGGCACCAGGACCTGGTGCTTTGTCAGGCTGTGGCTCAGCTTTAACCCTTGTGCTCAACACCAGGGCTGCAGAGCCCTGCTGCACTCAGAGCTGTGAGGGACCAGGTGGGGTCTGCTCCCTGTGTTATCCACTGTGCCCAGGAGCCTGCAGCTGCATCTCAGCACATTCCAGATGTGGCCAGGACTCAGGGATCAGCTGGGGCCACGTGAATCTGCCTCCAGCCATGCCAGGGCTCCTGGATCCTGCAGAGCAAGGCTGTGCTTGAGGCCAGTTCAGTGCTTCTTACCACTCCAGCGACCCTAAAAAGCAGAAGCTCCTCTTTGCTCAGGGTGATGGTTTCAGAAAGAGTTGTGCTTGGTCAGAGACAGAAATCCTTCTGGAAAAGCTGTTTGCTCACAAGAGCTTTCTCCAGGGAAAGATCCTGAAACATGAGAGGGTCTGTCCCAGTGCCCTGGGCAGAAACAGCCCCCCTGGAGCTGTCAGAGAGTCAGGACTGCTGGCTGTGCCTCACTACAGACCTGCAGTCCTTGGTCACTCCAGGCCATGCAGCCAGGCTGGGGTACCAGGGGACACCTGTCCATGTTGGGAAATCCCAATGGTCTGTGAATGAGCTCACAACATGGAACCACAGAACCACAGAATGTCCTGGGCTGAAGGCCCCACAAGGATCACAGAATTACAGAATAACCAGGTTGGAAGAGACCTCCAAGATCATCGAGTCCAACCCATGCCCTAACACCTCAACTAAACCACAGCACCCAGTGCCACATCCAGTCTTGTCTTAAACACATCCAGGGATGGTGACTCCACCTCCTCCCTGGACAGACCATTCCAGTACTTTATTATTCATCTGTAAAAAACTTCTTCCTAATATCCAACCTGTGTTTTCCTTGGCACAGCTTGAGACTGTGTCCTCTGGTTCTGTCAGTGCTGCCTGGATGATCCAGCCCAGCCCCAAACCTGCCCAGACCCCCCAGCAATGCCCCCTGTCCATCCCTGCAGCTCTGGCAGCCTCGGGGCCGTGCCCATTCCCTGGGGAGCCTGGGCAGTGCCAGCACCCTCTGGGGGAGGGAAGAACCTTTCCCTGATCTCCAGCCTGAGCCTGCCCTGGCCCAGCTCCAGCCCTTCCCTGTCCCTGTCCCTGTCCCAGGGAGCAGAGATGGGAGCTGCCCCTCGGGAGGAGCTGCAGATCCCTGAGCTCTGCCCTCAGGGTGCTCTGCTCCAGGATGAACACACCACCATTCCTGGGTCCCCTCGTTTACCCCATGCATCAGGGAAGGAGCAGGACAGCTGTGGAGGCACAGCTGGGCTCCAGAGCAGGATGCTCTGATGTCAGACAGCTCACCCAGACCACGGCGAGCTGCTGAGAGCCCTGGGGCACTCAGGCCACTGGCTGGAACATGAACACTGTCAACATCATGAACGTCCTGCTCACACCAGGGGGACGCTGCCTCCAGCCCCTCCAGCAAAGCTTGGCTGTGACTTTGCCAGCTCGTGTCCCCAGCCCTGGCTGCTCTCAGAGCCCAGGCCCTGTCTCGCCGCTGTCCCCGCGGGTGTGTCTGCCCGTGCAGCCAGTGCTCAGCCCAGGGCCATGGCACAGCAAGGGCTGCCTGTCCCACAGCCCCACTGGGGCTCCAGACCCTCCCTCTTTGGGCCCAGGCCCCCCTGCACAGCCTGGGGCAGGCCAGCACGGTTGGGTTCAGCATTCAGTGGTGTCTAGACAGTGTCAGGGGGTGGCTATGGGGTGTCCTTGAGCCCATGGCTGGCCAAAGTAGGTCAGATGAGTCTGTTCTACCAGCAGCTGTTTATTGCTGCTGACCCTGTGGGACACTCACTTCCAGCTGAGCTGCCTGAAATCAGGCAAGGTGATCACATCTCCAGCAGCCCCTGGTCCTTCTCCAGGCACTTTGGGCCCCTGTCCCATCCCCTCCTATGTGAGGGCTCAGGAGTGGCCACAGGACTTGCCAAGCTCCTCACACAGTGGCTGTGAGCTCAGGAGCAGTTCCAGGCAGCAAGGCTGTGTTTCTCTTAGGACATCCTGAGGCTCTGGCCCTGCCTTTCAGGCCAAGAAGGGTGGCATGGGCAGTGCCATCCATGCCTGCAGCACTGAGAACCACATGTATCAATCACACTGCTCATAAATAAGGGACAGCCCCACGTGTGGGCATCCTTACAGTCACTTTTTTAACCCAGTAGGACCAAATGTTTTCCTTCCTCCTCCTGGGTGTGGAGGCAGCCCAGCCTCACCCTGGCCCCTGTGGATGGGAAGAGGCTGTGCTGTCTGCAGAGAGCTGAGCAGGATCGTTCCCGGGGCTGGGAGAAGCCGCGGGCAGGGCGGGGGTGATGCAGGCAGGTGACACAAAGCCCTAATTGCCCGGCTGACTGATTGATCAAGCTGACAAGCCCAGCTGATCCCAGGCGCTGGTCCAAGGCCACACCACGCCACAAGGTGCCCAAGGCTCCTGATTGATGCCAAGGTAACAGCAAGGCACAGCGAGGGGGAGGGATGGGAACCCACTCCCTGCTGGGGGTGACCAGTGACCAGTGATCAGTGCTGGCCCAGCAGCAGCCACTGGGCTCCCTGTCCGGGCCAGTCCACCCCCGGAGCCGGCTGGGACCGGAATGTCCCGGTGTCCTCACACTCTGGGTGCAAAGCACTTGGAGGAATTGGGAGTTAATGCTCTCCCCCTCCATCCCCCGTTCCTGTCTCAGCAGCCGACAGGCAGTAAAAGACCCTTCGCAGTTGTCAAGGCAACGCTGTATCATGAAGACGGTGCCGTGAAGTGGCAGCACCGAGGGCTCTGCTCTCCCTCTCCCTGCTCTCCATCCCCGGCGCTTCCCTCTCGAGCCGCGCTGCCAGCGATGCTCTTTGGGGCAGCCCCTGGGGATTGGGGTGGGCTCTGCCCCAGCCCCTGCTCCTGGCCCCACAGCTCACCAAGGGTGACACGGGACAACCCCACGGCCCCTGCCCCACTGCCCTGTGCCCCAGGCTCTGCCCTGACCCACCTTCCCCGCAGGCTGTGACCCCCCCGGCCACCAGCCTGCCCCAAGGCACCCCCTTGGTGCTGAATGAGAGCCCCACGAGCCTTCTCCCAGCACAGATGGTCCCCGGGGTTCCACGGGGGGCTGGCTGCATCCTGTGGGGTCTGCAGGCCTAGAGGAGCCCTGTGGGGTGATGCTGGGATCTGCCACAGGCAGAGATGAGCCCTGCTTGGACAGCCCAGCAGGGACCCCCTCCCTGCTGCTGCCCCCTTTCCCAGCCTGCAGAGGGGTTGTGGAAGGGATCCCATCATTCATCCTTGTGGGGGTGCAGCTCTCTGCATCCCAGTGCAGCCAAGAGCATCCCTTCTGTCAGGAACCACAGCAACTCCTGGGCACCGTGAGCCTTTGCAGGTGGCTCCTACAAAATCTGAAGACAAGGAGGGTTCCGTTGGTAGCAGCTCTCCTGGAAGGGCGTTGCTGGAAATGCTGCATGCATCTGGGGATGAGCAGGGAGAGGAGAAGCACTCCCTGGATGGAGAGGTGTGGTTGGGCTGATGCCAAGGACTCTGGAGATACATCTGGTGCAGGGCTCCCCACGTGTCTTGGTCAAGTCCCAGAACAGCCCTGGGAGCGGGACATCACCTCTGGGTCCTTCTGTTGGCTCTGCTGAGGGTTCACTCCTGCTGGACTGGGAGCTGGACACGTGTCCTGGCCCCTGCCAGGTCTCTGCTCCATGTGGGGTGCTGCAGGACCAGCCCTGTGCTGAGAAAAGGAGCAGGGGATCACTCCCAGGGAGAATGGGGTTTGGAGCAGGGCAGTGCAGTCACAGAGCAGAGATGGGTGAGGACCACGAGCCCTTGTGCCAGGTGCCCAGAGTTCCTGGCTCCCCACATCACCCTGTGGCCCTTCCAGGCTGGCATGTCCCCAGGGAAAGGTGCTAAAACAGGAGCACGAGTGTGGCCAGGCTCGGTGCAGGGCTGTGGGAGCAGATGCTCATCCTCCATCCGTTTGGCATTTCCCGTTGCTCTCCACTCCAGGGAAATGATTGCTCTGCTCGGAGGGATCTATAAATAGACACTGCCCACGAACCTGCTCTCCCCAGGGCCAGGACGTGGCAGGAGCTCCGTGATTGCTGCCACAGCTGACACCCAGCCCCCAGCAGGGCCAGCACTCTCTGCCAGGCCCCCTGCCCTGCCCTGCCTTCCTCTGCCTCGCAGGAGGGAGGACACCAAAGAAATTAATTTTTTCTCAGGTAGGCAGTGTCTGGGCAGGCCTGGCAGAGAGGATGAGAGATGGGATCTCTGTGGTGCACAGGCACCCTGGGGTGGCATTGCCCTTGGTGTCACATCACTGCTGGCTGCAGCCCCTCCCTACAAGAGTGCTTTGGGCTGGGGGCCAGCTCTGCATCCCCGTGCCCACAGACAAGCAGTGGCAGTCACTAAGGGCTCCCCACTTCTGTCCTCACCAGGTCCTGGCAGAGCACTGTGCCCTCCTTAGGCTGAGGAGCCACATCCCTAGGAACAGAGCCATGGTAGGGACACCCACGGACATGTCCCCACTTTGCTACTGTCCCTTTGGGACAGGCAGTCCCAGGCAGCCTGAGGAATGGGCACTGGTGTGCTGGGCTAACACCATCCCCATGAGGGGTTCATCCACAAGCTTTCCACAGCTTTGCAATCCCAAAACTAAAAATTACAAGCCAGGAGAATTGGAAATGAATTCAAGAGAATGCCAGTCAAGATCTGAGCTCTTAAACCACTTGGACTCAGGCTGAGAAAGGATTTAAACCCACAGCAGTCAGTCTGCTCAGGGCTGAGTCTGCAGTGTGCCCTTGGTGAGGCTTTCCCCAGCCATGATCCCAGCACATCCCTCTGCTCCTGGAGAGCTGCTGCTGCTGCCCCAGCACATCCCTCTGCTCCTGGAGAGCTGCTGCTGCCCCAGCACATCCCTGTGCTCCTGAAGAGCTACTCCTACTCCAGCACATCCCTCTGCTCCTGGAGAGCTGCTGTTCCTACCCCAGCACATCCCTCTGTTCCTGGAGAGCTGCTACTCCTACCCCAGCACATCCCTCTGCTCCTGTAGAGCTGCTGCTGCCACCCCAGCACATCCCTCTGCTCCTGGAGAGCTGCTGCTGCTGCCCCAGCACATCCCTCTGCTCCTGGAGAGCTGCTGCTGCCCCAGCACATCCCTGTGCTCCTGAAGAGCTACTCCTACTCCAGCACATCCCTCTGCTCCTGGAGAGCTGCTGTTCCTACCCCAGCACATCCCTCTGCTCCTGCAGAGCTGCTGCTGCTGCCCCATGTGTGCTACCCCAAACAGCCTGCCCCAAGCCTGGGGAACATGCTGGGAGTGATACCTTCCCCAGGAGGGATCATCTGTGCACAGGAACCACAGCTGGGGTGGTGGTGGCTGTGCCTCCCCACAGATTTCACAAATGCATCAGTCCCAGGCAGTGCTGGGATCAAAGCCAGGCTTTTTGCCATGGGAAATGACAGCACCAGGGAGGAACCCAGAAGCAGCCACAGTCTGGGCTCTGTCTGCCATGTGGGATGGAGTTCAGCTCTTGGTGAGCACTGGGCTGTCCATCCCTACCAAGAAGAAGCTTTTCCCCTGCAGCCCTTCGGCTCTGGGAGCACATTTTGACAAAGCTTCCCAGGGGTGCAGCGGGGTGTCCCTGCAGCAGAGAGGACAGAAGTGCAGATGATGTCGGCTGCGCTCCTGCCGGGGCTGGGAGGGGCAGGGCAGCACAGCTGGCAGGGCCAGGCAGGAGCAGCCGCTGGGTGAGTCCTGCACACGAGGGGCCCTGGCAGGAGGGAGGAGGATGCCAGCGGAGGGAGGTTTTCCTTCGTGCATCCCCCGCTGCGCCCTGCCCGCTGACGAGCTTCCCCGGGAAGGAGGGGACAGCCCGAGAAGGACTTCCCCACCCTGCCAGCTTGGGAAGCCTCCGCCAGCGATGCCAGGATGTGTTGTATCCCGTTGCCGTGGCAACTGGCATCTGCCGGCGCTGGGATGGGCGTGTGCGGAGTCCTGGCACGGGGACCGGGATGGTGTGACACACACACACACACACACAGAGCAGGGACGGGCTCAGGGGTCACCCGGCTCAGACACGGCCACTCGTGGGGCACCAGGGGTGGCACCGGGCTGGGCAGCAGCACTGAGCCACAGTCAGCACACCCCAGAGGCTGGCACAGCCCAGCTGGAGGGATGGGCACCTGCAGGGTCCAGAGAACGCTGACTCACAGAGGGGTGGCAGTGCGAGCTGGTGACATCCCCTTCTCAGTGCAGGGACAGCCCTGCCTGGCTGAGCCTCCTCCCTGTGCCAGCCCCTCCTCAGACAGGCTGGAAGATTCTCCCTGGGATCTCCCCGGGGAGCCCAAACCCCTGTTTTGGGTGCCTGGCTGGGAATGCCTGGGCACAGCGCTGTGGCTGCACGGGCGCTCACCCAGGGTGAATCCAGGAGCCCTTTCCAAACCCTGCACGTTCACATTTTCCCAAGGACAGGCACAGGGCTGTGCTGCCCTGGCACCGTGGTTTGCTGCTCCTGGGGTGCCTGGCACAGGGCACCGCTCTGCGAGGGGTGGACTCGAGCAAGGAGGAGGCGGCTTTGCCTGTCGCGTTATTCCAGTGACACCTACCAGCCAGCAAGGTCAAGGAGACCAAATTTTTTCCATCTCGACTTGTTAGAGAATGGAAATGTTTCAACCCAGCAGTGGAATATTATCCCTTCTACTCCTCCCAGTGTGAGTGATTACAGTTTTCCTTAAAAAAAAATAAAATAAAATAAAATAAAAAGCTATAGGACAAAAATTAGCTTGTGGGTTTGCTATCACATCATCCCCCTTTTTTGCTTGGGGTGGAAAACGGGCTGGAAAGGGAGAAGGTTTGAGGTAGAAGAAAAAAAAACCTAACCCCAAAAAGCTGTGTTTAATGTAATGAAAAATTATGACAAAATAAAAACACCAAAAATGTGTCTGAAATGCCTTTCAAAATGAGCAACTTTCTACCAAGCACCCTCATGTGAGCAGCACCACAGCCTGTCCCTGCCCCCCTCTCTGGGAGCTCCAGCTCCTGCTGTGGGTGCAGGATCTCCCCAGGATCTCCCTGGAAATGCATTTCCCAGCACAATGTCCCTGCGGTGGAGCTGTCCCCGTGTCACAGCAGCAGCTGCAGCCTCCCCAGCCCTGGATTTCCAGGCAGGCTCATTTCTCGTGGCAGGAGCAGCCAGGATGACCCTGCCCCGCTGTACATCACACACAGAGGACAGCCCCGAGTGCTGCAGAGCCTGCTACAGCACAAATCTTGTCACAGGATACTTAGCCCTCCTCCTCCTCAAAAAAAAAAACCAAAAAAATTAAAAAAAAAAAAATTAGTTCCTCTTCTAACCAATTCCAGCCAATTTATCCTGCTGCATCCACCCAGCTCCAGTGAGATCTCACTGGAGGCATCAGGGTGGGGATGTGGAAAGCAGAGGGAGTGAAATCTGCTCTTCTGGAAGCAATAAATGCCTCCTGCCTTTTCCAGGCACTTCCTGACCTTGCTGCAGCTGATGGGCAAGTTTATGATCTTGCATTTTAGCTAAATGGAAGAAGCAATTATTGTTCCTTTTGGATTGAAGTGATTTTAGGAACAGAAATGCTAAACAAGTGGAGAGCCTGGCAAAAGCCAGTCCAGGAGGAAAACTGGAGTGTCCTAGAAGAGCTGGAGATGGAAGGGCTGGCAGGAGGCAGCTGTGGAGCACAGCTGGAGGGGAGCTGGGGGAGAGGCACTGGGGCTGGGGGGCACAGCTGGCACGGGAAGTGCCCCCAGACCCAGCAAAGGGCTGTGCCAGGGAAATCCCTGCTCCTTCATCTCTGGGGCTGCCATGGCCTCGGGGCTCGCACATCGCTCACACCCAGGGGTGGCTCCACACAAAAACCCCTGCTGCGTTTTGGCCTCTCTGCCCCGGTGAGCCGGAGCCCTGCCCTCCTCCCCTTGCAGGGTCCTGGCTGCAGCTGCTCCCCAGGAGGGGAATTAACCTCAGCAAGCAGTGGGGGAGAGCAGGGGCCCCTGAGCTCATCTGCACAGGACATGGGCACAGCCTGGGACAGAGGCCACAGCAGCCCTCGAGCAGGGCAAATCTGGAGCAGATTTCACACGGACAGGAGTTCCCAGATCCTCTCCCCACAGATTCCCACCCAGCAGTGGAAAGGAGGAAGTTGGGAGGATCAGCCCTGTGCTGACACAGCAGAGGGAATTTGGGCAGCTTGACCCCCCTGCTCCCTGTGTGGGAGGCTGTGTAGGGCACTGGGCAGGACTGTGCCCCCCTGTCCTGCTGCAGGTGCCAGCTGAGCCTCCTGTGGCTGTCCTGAGTTGTCACCCATGTGAAGCACCCAGGGTGTCACTGCACCCTTCCCCAGCACAGATGTGCCTCAGCTCAGGCACTGCTGGCAGACCCAGAGCCATCAGGAGGTGCCTGTTTCTCACTTGGAAAGTAGCAGACCCTGGAAGAGAACAGGCAGCTGTGACCCCAGTCAGTGCTGTGCCATCCCACCACATCTCCTGGGACCCTCACCCATGGCAAAGGGGTGGGAACCTCACAGAGAACCTGCTGGGGTCACTGCTGGGGGAAAATTCTGCAAAGATGAGTTAATGTGGATTTCCCTGCAGACCAGTTCTGACCTGGACCCTCAGAGTGGCAGCTGGGACATGCCAGGGCCCTGCTGTCCTTTCCCAGGGAAACTGCAGCACAGTTTGTCTTTGGCTTTGGTGTTTCCTGCCCCACACAAATGTCTCTGCATTTTCTTCTCCTTTTCTGCCTGTCTCTGATCCCTTGTTTTGCAGCAGAGATCTCTGTGATGGGTTCCCTGGCACAGAGGTGCCCACAGGGTGAAGATGCAGAAGCACCGAGCACAGGGATGGCCATAATTACCAGGATGCCCTTAATAAACATCTCCTGAAGTACAGGCAAAGCTCAGGAGTCATTTCCTTGCTGGAGCCTCTCCAGTTGGCCCTGAGCAAGATCTTCCCACCTGGGTGAGGATTTTCTGGCTTCACACAAACCCAGCACAGGGACTTGGGCTGGGGTTATACCAAGAGACAAAAGAAAGGTGCTGAGCGTGTCCAGATGAGGCCACTGAGTTAATGCCAGGGCTGGAGCCAGGCTGGGAGAGCTGGGGGTGCTCCCTGGAGAGGAGAAGGCTCCAGGCAGAGCTCAGAGCCCCTTGCAGGGCCTGAAGGGGCTCCAGGAGAGCTGCAGAGGGACTGGGGACAAGGCAGGGAGGGACAGGACCCAGGGAATGGCTCCCACTGCCACAGGGCAGGGCTGGATGGGATCTTGGCAAGGAATTGTTCCCTGGGTGATGCCTGGGAAGGCTGACCTGGAACAGAGACTACACAGAGCAAAAACAAAATATAAAACTAAAAGCTTTAGGGTGGGGGGCAGCCCTGCAGCCAGCCCTGGTGCTGCTCATGGGCACATCCCTGCCCAGGCTTCCTGCAGGAGATTCCTCTTCTGTGGATAAGTCCAAGCAAATAAAGACATTTGGAAGGAGCTGCTTTTCTTTTGGCAGCAAAAAGGTGCAGAACAAATATGTTTTTAATAAACATTTTGACTGAAATTGAGCTTTCTCACCACAGGAATTTGATTCTTGTCATAATTGCACTTTTCAACAGGAAAAATAGGTGTTTGGTCAGGTGGATGGGATGTCAGTGAGCATCACACCCTGGGGTAGCCGGGTCCTGCAGGGATGAGCAAAGGCTCAGGGCACGACAGCTCTGCCTGCCCAGCATGGGCTGGAGAGGGGAGGGCAGGGGGGCAGGGGGAGGGCAGGGCATGGCTTTGCTGCCTGCTGGCCTCTCATTTCCAGGGCTGCAGGTGGGAAGAGGGGCAGCCATGCCCCAGCCCCCCCAGGATCTGCCTCCTGGCACCCTGCTCACCCCCAGGATCTGCCAGGTGTGCCAGAGGTGGCACAGAGAGCAGGACCCTGCTGTCCATGGGGGACAATCCCTGTCCTCACCTCAGAGCTGCTGATACCAGTCCTGGAGCTCACTGCAGCTGTCTGAGCTGGGATGAGGCTGGGAAAGCTGGAAAAGCCTGGAAAAGAGGTTTTGGGGTGACCTAGCTGCAGCCTTCCAGCACCTGAAGGGAAACAACAAGAAACATGGAAAGGGACAATTTAAAAGGGCCTGGAGGGACAGAATGGGGGGAATGGCTTCACATGGACAGAGGGCAGGGTTAGGTGGGATACTGGGAAGGAATTGAGAGTGGTGAGGCCTGGAATGGAATGGAATGGAGTGGAATGGAATGGAGTGGAATGGAATGGAATGGAATGGAATGGAATGGAATGGAATGGAATGGAATGGAATGGAATGGAGTAGAGTGGAGTGGAATGGAATGGAATGGAATGGAATGGAATGGAATGGAATGGAATGGAATGGAATGGAATTCCCAGAGAAGCTGTGGCTGTCCCAGCCCTGCAGTATCCAAGGCCAGATTGGATGGGGCTTGGAGCAACCTGGGACAGTGGAAGGTGTCCCTGACCAGGACAGGGGTGTGAATGGATGAGCTTTGAGGCCTTTTCCAAACCAAACCATTCCATGATTCTATGACTGACCACGGGCTGGATGCCTGGTGCTGCCCTGCAGGAGAAGCTGGTAAATGGCTGGTAAGGAAATGGATGGTATGGAAATGGATGGTATGGAAATGGATGGTATGGAAATGGATGGTATGGAAATGGATGGTATGGAAATGGATGGTATGGAAATGGATGGTATGGAAATGGATGGTATGGAAATGGCTGCTGCTCCTCTTAGGGCTGTGCAGAATGAAGCCATCCAGCTCTTTCCTGGCTCATGAGTTTTCCAGGCTGGCTGCTGCTCCTTTCCTTGGCTTTCTCCATCCCAGTGCAGCTCCTCCCTTGCCCAGCCCGTGTAGGCAGCACTGGGATGGGGCCCTGGTGCCCTGTTGGGGCTCTGCCCCTCTGCTCCCTGCCCCTGCAGAAGCGGGGCTGGCCAGGCTGGCTGGGAGCTGGAGGCCTGATGGTGATAAATGAGTGAGGAGCACATCTGCACGCAGCGGAGACGCTCCCTGCCAAGGCACTGCACTGCAGGACCACTCTCATCTGTCTCTCTTTAACAGGAACAAATGGAAATGAGCGAATCAATTAACACAGCACATTAGCAAAATGTCAGAGCCTCCCCATCGCACTTAACCCTTCCCTCAGCACGGGCTGAGGCAGCAGTGGGGTCACCCCGGCCCCATCCAGCTCTCCCCTCTGCCCAGGGAGCAGAGCCTGGGGCTGGGGTCAGCAGGGACCCCTCCCTGGGGATGGCATTTTAAAAAAGGATGTGTTAAAAACAGAGGGGACGTGGCACTCAGTGCCATGGTTCAGTTGATGAGGAGGTGTTAGGTCATGGGTTGGATTTGGTGATCTCAAAGGTCTTTTCCAGCCTAGTTCATCCTGGGATTTTGTGATTCTATGTTTCCATGATTCCGTGATTCTGTGATCCTGTGGTTCTGTGATTCTGTGATCCTGTGATCCTGTGATTCTGTGATTGACTCTGTGATTCTGTTGATTCCATGATTCTGTGACTCTGTTGTTCCGGGATTCTGGAATTCCGTGGCTCTGACTCTGTGACTCTGGGATGGTGTGAGTCTGTGATTCTAGGATTCTGTGATTCTGTGATCCTGTGTTTCTGTGATCCTGTGTTTCTGTGTTTCTGTGGCTCTGTGACTGTGATTCCATGATTCCGTGATTCTGTGATTGACTCTGTGATTCTGTGACTCTGTTGATTCCGTGATTCTGTGACTCTGTTGTTCTGTGATTCTGGGACTCTGTGATTCTGTGATGGTGTGATTCTGGGATTCTGTGATCCTGTGAATGGCAGTGGGAGCTGTGGGACACAGCACAGCTGGTTTGCAGCTCCTGCAGACCCTCCTGGCTGTGCAGAGGAGCTGGGAGCACGTTTCCTCTGGGGCAGGGACATGTCTGGGTGCCAGCCCCTTTATTTCCCCATCCTTACCTGGCAATGTGGCCGAGGTACCCCACAAACAGAGCACCTGTGGGTGAGAATGGCACAGAGCTGGGCATTTCTACTGGCATGGATTTCACAGCTGTCACCCCTGTGCCACTCTGGGACACGAGATCACAGCCTCTGAAGATGCCTTGTCCCTGCACAGCAGCCCTGGCACACGTGTGAGCAACAGGAGCATCGAGCCCTCTCCTCATGTGTGCCAGTAAGTGCCACAGGCAACAGGAGAGCTGTACTAAGACATAATAAACCCTCATCAGCTAATTAATAATTAGAGACACTTGTGCCTGAAAGCCTGGCTCCAGTGGTGGGATGATGCACCTCAGCTCTCCTGCCAGGCACAAGCATCCAGAATGTCCAAACCATGCAGGGTCTCGTGGTCCCAGTCTGCAGGACACAGCTCCCAGTTTCCACAGTGCCCACAACACTTCTCTCAGCCCCTGTTTAGGAACAAACCCTCTGTGCCAGAGCCTGGGTGTCCACAGTCAGGGTCCCATGGGGATCAGGGCATGGCCACGTGGCTGCTCAGACAGGGGGGAAAGAGCAGCCACAGTTCAACCTGTTTCCTCCTTCCTATGGGATGGAAAAGGCTTCAAAATCCCAATGTGGGTTGAAATGAAGGTTCCCCACGTGATGGCCCCACAGAGCCCCAGCCTGCAAACAGCAGACCTGGGGGTGCAGCTGCTCTGGGCATCTGCATTCACTCCCTGGGTTTGTGAGCTTGAAATTCCTTTATAAAAGTCTTGAGGGGTGTAGAAACAAAAGCAAACTTGCAGCATAACTAAGGGAGATGTTGACAGTGATGCCATTTCTGGACTACCTAAAAACAGAGGCCAGGTAAAATTAAGGGAGTAAAAAGCAGTTCTGTTTACTGAAGGGCCTTCGGGGACATTTATGGCAGACAAAGTCCCCCAGGGGCTACACCCAAAATGGACAATGGGTCACAGGTTTTCACACTTTTATAAGTTTGGTCCATTTGCATATTGGGGGTTCATATTCCAATCACAGCTCCAGGTAATGAAGTCATTTACCCCAGGTTTGCTGCTCCAACTCACTTCTGTTTCCATCTCTCAGGGCCTGAGGCAGTGAGGTGTCCTTGATTCCCAGCCTGGAGAGGAATTGTTGTGTCTGCCCAAAATGGGAGAGCAGCAGCTCCCACTGGGTATGGAATTTGGAGTTATACACTAAAGAACTGCAGGGTTACAAAAGCACAAAAAATATAAAAGCTGAAATCCTAAGGCACCACGAGCAGGGGCTGGTCCTTTACTGGTGTCTCTGAGCACATCCCTGCTGTCACCCTCTCTCCCAGGCAGGCTCTGGTGGCCTCACACACACGGTGTGTGCCCAGCCCCTGCACTGCCACGGCTCCACACCCAGCTGGGCACTGCACAGGTCCTTGAACAGCACTGCTCCACCTGAACAGAGCTGGAAAATTCGTGAGAGCCACAGAGACACTGGGAAAAGCTGCCAATGGCCTAAGGTGGGCACGGTCAAAGGAGGAGAGAGCAGAGCTGTGTGTGGATAAGGGAGCTGTCACCTCACACACCCAGGAGTGCCAGCAGTGCTCTGTGAGGGATGTGAGGCTTTGGGGAAGAGCCTCTGCAGCCCTGGTCTGCCTAACCTGAGTCTGCCAAACCTGGGTCTGCCTAACCTGGGTCTGCCAAACCTGGGTCTGCCTAACCCAGGTCTGCCTAACCTGGGTCTGGCTAAACCTGGCTGTGCTAAACCTGGGTCTGCCTAACCTGAGTCTGGCCAAACCTGGGTCTGCCTAACCTGGGTCTGCCTAACCTGGGTGTGCTAAACCTGGCTGTGCTAAACCTGGGTCTGCCTAACCTGGGTCTGACTAACCTGGGTCTGCAAACCTGGGTCTGCCAAACTCAGGTCTGCCAAACTCAAGTCTGCCTAACCTGAGTCTGCCTAACCCGGGTCTGCCCTGGGTAATCAAGGCAAAGATGTGATGAATTCCAAGAAGCCAGCACAGGGGCTCTGAATGCCTGGGACAGCTCCCCAGCTCTGTGCCACCCATCCACCCTGTGTCACCACCCTGCCCAGCCTAATGGCCAAGGGTCACACGGGAAGTTCTGCCAGGTCTCCCTCTTCCCACGGACACGTGTGGGGCTGTCTGTAGCCAGGGCTGGATCAAACCAAGTCCTTTCATCTTTATTTTCCCTGCTTTTATTCTTGCTCCAGACATAACCCACAGACAGTGCTGGTCGTGTCCCGTGGTGCCCACAGCGACCCTTTGAAAGCCAAGGCGGATCCCTCCTGAGCAGAGAAATCCCAGCAGCCAAATTCCTGCATTGTGCTGTGGGCCGATTACCGACCTCAATGGCCTCTAATCCACTGCCACGGATTCCCACAGGAGCACCGGGCTGCAGCTCCCTGCTGCATACAAATCCCTCCGCAGAATGGGGCCGGATTGTCAAGGCATCACCTCGATTATGGGACGTGGCCCTGATAGCTCGGGGGACTTTGTGTCCGAGGCTGCCCGGCCCCGCAGAGCGGGGTGTGAGAACAGCGAGGGGGCTGGAACAATCACTGATGTGAATTAATGACGTCCGTGGTGTCTGTGGGCTCTCCCAGCTGGAGATTCCAAAGCGGGATGGGCACGGATCCGAGCTCAGCGATGCTCTGGGACTGTGCCCCGTCCTGGGGTGCTCTGGAGGTGTGACTCGGTGTGGGGATCTGTAACCCGTGCCAGCCTGGTCAGTGTGGGTACCTCTAATCCGTGCCAGCCCTGTCAGTGCGGGTATCTAACCCGTGCCAGCCCTGTCAGTGCGGGTATCTAACCCGTGCCAGCCCTGTCAGTGCAGGTATCTGTAACCCGTGCCCTGTAACCCGTGCCAGCCCTGTCAGTGCAGGCATCTGTAACCCGTACCCCCCTCCCCGTGCCAGCCCTGTCAGTGCAGGTACCTGTAACCCATGCCAGCCCTGTCAGTGCAGGTATCTAACTCGTGCCAGCCCTGTCAGTGTGGGTACCTGTAACCCGTGCCAGCCCTGTCAGTGCGGGTATCTCTAACCCGTGCCCTGTAACCCGTGCCAGCCCTGTCAGTGCAGGTATCTCTAACCCAGCCCTGTCAGTGCAGGTATCTCTAACCCAGCCCTGTCAGTGTGGGTACCTGTAACCCGTGCCAGCCCTGTCAGTGCAGGTATCTCTAACCCAGCCCTGTCAGTGTGGGTATCTCTAACCCGTGCCAGCCCTGTCAGTGCAGGTATCTCTAACCCATGCCCTGTAACCCGTGCCAGCCCTGTCAGTGCGGGTATCTCTAACCCGTGCCAGCCCTGTCAGTGCAGGTATCTCTAACCCATGCCCTGTAACCCGTGCCAGCCCTGTCAGTGCAGGTATCTCTAACCCGTGCCAGTCCTGTCAGTGCAGGTATCTCTAACCCATGCCCTGTAACCCGTGCCAGCCCTGTCAGTGCAGGTATCTCTAACCCATGCCCTGTAACCCGTGCCAGCCCTGTCAGTGTGGGTATCTCTAACCCGTGCCAGCCCTGTCAGTGCGGGTATCTCTAACCCAGCCCTGTCACGCCGCTCCGCAGGGGCTGTCAGGGCTCGGGGCCGCCGCGCATCAGCGCCGTGTTTAATGGGCATGGCAGGGCCCGGCTGTGCTGACTGACGTGTCAGACATGCGAGCTGTGTGAGACCTGGCACCGAGCTGTGTGCCAGCCCCATCCCGGCCAGGAGCTGCTCCTGCTCCCCCTGCAATCCTGGGCACGCCGGAGCTGAGCGCTCCCTCCCTCCCTCCCTCCGCAGCGTGTGCTCTGCTGCAGCTCGGGGGTCCCCAAAGAGCCCAGCTCGAGGCACTGGCCACTGGGCAAGTGCCGTGGCTCCAGCCCCGCCTGCCATCAAACACCCAGGCTGAGTAAACTTGGGTTCCAGGCAGGCTGATTTACACCCCGGCAGCATTCGGGGTGTGACCGCCTCTCCCATGAGTGTCCAGAGCTGCCCACACCCCTCGGACACTGCTGGATGACAAAACACAGCAGCCCTTCAGATCCACGTGTAGGATTGTTTCGCTGTGGCTGTAGGGCTGGGCCTGCCCGGTCCCTGTCCCTTGTCTGCCCCTCCTGCCCGTGTCTCGCACCCTCGTGGCAGAATCCTCCCAGACACAGCAGGAAGGGGCAAGTAAAGGCAGGAGAAGGACGGGGCAGTGAGAATCAGGCCCACAGGTGTCTGTGGTGGGCTAGCTGCTGCTCCAGCTCATATCCTGCTGGCTGGGGCAGCCAGGCCTGTCCAGGACCAAATGGAGCTCTGCTGGGAACAGCGGCTCCTCAGCAAGGGGGGCAGCAGTGACCTCTCAGCCCAGTCCCAGCCCCCATCCCCCGGAGACGGGGATTTGGGGAGATGTGCTGTCCCTCCAGACTCCTCTCCCAGCTCAGTGCTGTCCCTCCAGACTCCTCTCCCAGCTCAGTGCTGTCCCTCCAGACTCCTCTCCCAGCTCAGGAGTGTTGGTGCTGCTGGCCCCACAGAGGTGCAGGATGTCTCTGCTGGCTCTGCACTCCCCAGGCTCGCAGGATGACTCTCCAGGGTCGGGTGAGCCCCTCTCCCAGGGCAGGAGGATCTGGGTTCTCCAGCTCCCCCACGAGCTGCATCTGCTGCCTTTCATGGCTGACACACAACCCCATCCACTCGCACTGGAAATTTATGTAAATATGTACATATTTCTCTGCATCTCTCTTGTGCAGTTACAGTCTTGTTTGCCATTGTTCAGCCCTCCAAGGGAGGGTTAAGGAGGGCAGTGCAGGCAGTCCTTGCCCCCTGGCCAGCAGAGCTGGGGTCGGGCAGGTGCCTGCAGTGCAGCCAGACCCCATGGGTGTCCATCCAGCAGTGTCCTGCCACCCAGCCCCTGCAGCATCCCCAGAGCAGTGACACCAATACAGCCCCACTGGGACCTGTGCTCTGCAAGGCATTATGCACAACCTTTTTATTCAAAACAAAACAAAACCAAAAAACCCCACAAAAAACCACATAGTAAGATTCTTCCTTCCAAGCATGTTCACAATCCTTGACTAATCTGTTTCTTCATTCACATTTTTTATCTCTCCATCTCTCCATGTCGCTCTCCTTCCCCCCTCCCTCCAGTGCCTCACCCCAGCTCTCTGCAGAGCCTCCCCCACGCAGTTCAGCTGTAGGGAGCCATCTGTTTGTCTGTCTCTGCAGCCATCTGGGTGTCTGCCTACAGTGTTTGCTGTGTCTCCAAAGCATATACAGCCTGCATGTATAGGTCTAGCAAGTCACTCTTCCTAAGCTGCGTTCTGTGGGCTTCATTAACATGCAAATTAGCGAGATCTGACTGGCTCACTTAGCTGCTGCTTCTCTTAGACAGCCATGCAACAATGCAAATACTAATGAGGCTCTGGAAATGGCACTTGCTCCACAGCTAAGCAAGCCTGCACTCGGAGCAGGCACTGGCAATTCCAGGCATGCCAGCCATCCACACACCTGCTGGAGGACTCAGGACAGAAGGGATGGGTGATGGATGGATGATTAGGGGCACCGATGCGGAAAAACAGGCGAGAATTCCCGCTCTGATGGAGATGCCAGCACTCCCAGCCCCAGGATCCTTGGCTCCAAGATCCCTTTGTCCTCGTTGCCACACGCCAGTGCTCTGGAGCCCCTCCACCCCCGGGATCCCCCCACCACGGCAGCTGACCCGGATCCACGCTGGCCTGGGCTGCTTCCCCACACCAACGTGCTGGGATCGACTTCAGCCTCTCCTGGGCTTGCCAGCCCCGAGGTTCCTGGGCACACACCGTGCCCTGCCCGGCTCCCAGAGGCACCTCCAGCATGGGAGGGCAGAGGGGCTCCGGACTGACCCTCCTGCTCCTCCTCCTGGCCCTGGCTGAGAGCCGAGCCAGCCCCTGGGCTCTGTGCTCTGCTCCCCGCAGGCACACACCGGGTCGCCATGGAGGAAGTTTTGTGTTACTCTTCAGCTCCATCACCTCCTCTAATGATAATTCAACCATACACCTCCTTGTAAAACATCGGGGATGATCAAACGCTGTGCAGCGAGATGAAGGCACCTCATCTTAGGAACCCGGCTTCCGTATTCCTTTTTATCCTGGAGATAAAATAAAGAACCATTTGCTCTGGCTGCCGCTGCCGTCTCCTGCCTCTCCTCGCCCCCTGGGAGGGAGCAGCGCAGAGCCCCGGCTGCTGCTGCACCCCCGGCCCTTCTCATCTCCCCTGGTGCTGGCACAGCAGGAGCACACAGCACCCCGAGGGGAGCTCAGAATCAGCATTTCCTGAGCTGGAAGGGGCCTCCAAGGATGATCCAGCCCAGCTCCAGGTCCTGCCCAGACCCCCCAACAATCCCCCCTGGGCATCCCTGCAGCACCTGCCCAGCACCCTCTGGGGGAGGGAAAAACCTTTCCCTGATCTCCAGCCTGAATCTCCCCAACAGAGTTTCAGGGATGTCCCTGTGATGCCTTAGGATTTCAGCTTTTATATTTCTCATCCATTTGTAACCCTGCAATTCCTTAGTGTATAACTCTAAACTCCATATCCAGTGTGAGCTGCTGCTCTCCCATTTTGGGCAGACACAACAATTCCTCTCCAGGCTGGCAATCAAGGACACCTCACTGCCTCAGGCCCTGAGAGATGGAAACAGAAGTGAGTTGGGGGAGCAAACTCGGGGTAAATGACTTCATCACCTGGAGCTGTAATTGGAGGATTTATCCCCAATGTGCAAATGGACCAAACTTATAAAAGTGTGAAAACCTGTGACCCATTGTCCATTTTGGGTGTAACCCCTGGGGGGTTTTGTCTGCCCAAAATGTCCCCGAAGGCCCTTCAGTAAATAGAACTGCTTTTTATTCCCTTAATTTTGTCTGGCCTCTGTTTTTAAGTAGTCCAGAAAAGACATCACTGACAACATCTCCCTTAGTTATGCTGCAAGTTTGCTTTTGTTTCTACACCCCTGAAGACTTTTATAAAGGAATTTTCAAGCTCACAAACCCAGGGAGTGAATGCAGATGCCAAGAGCAGCTGCACCCCCCAGGTCTCCTGTTTGCAGACCAGAGCTCTGTAGGGCAGAAAAGGCATCAGCTATCTCCCCAGTGACAAGATGACATTATTGTGTAGGTGCCCATGGCTGCTTTTCAGTGGCCAAGCCAAAGCAGCCACCACACACATCCTGCCCTTGTGATGACAACACTCCACCCCCAGGCCAAAAGATGCTCACCAGTGCATTGGGTGCTGGGGTGAGGGACAAAAACCAGCCTGGGCTGAGGAAGGTGGGGTTTTTGGGAGATGGTACCGAGGCCAGGGCAGGTGCTCTGGTTCTTGGTGAAGCACACATGGAAAACAGATGCTAAATGGGCAGGATGACAAAGCACAGGCAGGAAAAGTGGCTTGTCCTGCCCAGAGAGCACCAGTGTCCATGGAAAGAGCCACATTTCGGTGTGGGAGGGGTGAGGTTCACTGGTGCTGGAGCTGGCCCAGCTCATCACAGCCTCAACAGCAGCCCAGGGCATTCTGGTGTCTCCCTGCCATGGTTTCAAGGGCTTTTTCTTCAGAAATGGCCTCACTAGAATCCCCTTCAGGGAGGTCATCTCTGCCCTGCAGCCAGGTCTTTGAAGAAGATGAACATTTAATGACAGCCCAGGAGGCAGAATTTCCTCCTGGCTTGAGACAAGTGCCTGATTTTAGGCAGCTCATTTATGGTAGAAGAAATGGTCAGGAGCTGGTGCTCTCCTTGTGGGAATTCCATTGGCCAGAGATGGGTTCTGTGTGCTGAGCCACCTGTGTCAACACCTCTGCTCTGTGCAGCACAGCTGGGCACAGCTGGGCACTGCAGGCTGTCAGGTGCCAGGGCTGTTCCCTGCAGGATGCAGGGAGGCTGTGCCAGTGCAAATGCCAGGCAGGTCCCTGGTGACTCCTCTGTGACTTGGCATGACCAACCCTGTGCAAATAAGATTTTTGGAGAAGGGTCCACGTTGCCTGCTCAGGGAATTCCCTGGGATGTTGGCCACACACACAGAGTGTGCCTGCAAATCCTGGATGTGTGGGGAGCCCCTGGATGGGCATGGGCTCTCTCAGATTCAGCTCTCAGTGCAAGGAATGTCTTGGATGGCTTCTCTTGGCAGAAGAATCCTGCAGCCACAGGAATAAGGATGAATGCAGCAGGAAGAAGCTGTTCCCCTCCACCACCTGTCTCTGCCAGCTCCCCAGCCTGGCAGCATCCAGGGGCTCCACTGATGCATCCATGGAAGGACAGCTCCGTTCTCCTGCCTTCTGGAAACTCAGTGTTTCCACTCTGGGAAACAGCAGTGCTCTGTTGAGATGTGGAGAGCTGCTGAGGGGAACCTGTGGCAGGATAAATCCACCTGATGAAACCCCTTTGCTCCAGGAGTACCCCAAAACACCCAGGGATGTTTGCTGTTTGCACACCACCAGCCCAGCTGCTCCCCAGCCTGTCCTGCCCCACTGTGGCCTCCAGCACTGGGCTGCTCCCCTCAGCAGAGGGGCTGCTGCCCAAGGAAGGAGCCTGCAGTGGGATGTGCCCCTCTGGAGAGCACTGGACAGTGACAAACAGCCCCAGGTGAGAGATTCCCAGGTGTGTCCAAGCTTCAGGCTCCCATCCCAAGCCCTGATGCTCAGCTGCCCCTTGGCTTGGTTCTGGTGCCACAGCCACAACCCTGGTCTGGCCTGAGGCTGCAAAGTTGTGTCCCAAGGCTCTGTGGATGTTCATGAAGGGATGGAAAGAGCTTCTACATTTTGTTTCTCTCCAGAGCAGCTTGTTACCCATTTTTAAACTGACATAAGACCTAAATGTCCTCAAGTTGTCACTGTCTGGCTTCCAGTGAGCCCCTGGCAGGACAGGCACAGCCCCCTGTCCCCACAAGCTCTGCAATAAACCCAAGAGAGACCCCTGATCACTGTTAAAGGCAGGAACCATCCTAGAAACTTCCCTCTGTGCCAGAACCCAGCCTTGATGCTCCTGCCCTGCTCTTACCCTTCATTACCCACACTTTGCTTGGGCCTGAGGACAGGATCTGGCCAGGGCAGGTTCCCAGTGTGCCCAGCTGGCTCAAGAACCTCCCATGCTCCATGCTCAGCACAGTTGTCATCTCCTCCCTTCCTGGGACTGCAAACACCCCAAAGGGCCACAGCATTGGAGGATGTTGAGAACTTCAGAGAAGGGTCAGTGCAACCCTGTTGGGTTGGGAAGAGCCAGATCAAGGGGTTTGGGGTGGGCAGAAGTCAGGAGAGGCCTTGTGGGTCAGGTGAGCAGGAGCCCCAAGGCTGACTTGAGATATCTGTGATCCCCAAGGCAGAGTATGAGGCTGGGATGAGCCTCCTAGGAGTGAGGGAGGAGCAACTTCAGGGACAGATGGAGTGCCAGGATGGTTTTTTAGGGCTTAGGGCACTGTCTGGCTCATTGCAGGGAGGGGTAAAGTCTTCCCCAGCAGTGGTAGCAATTCAGAAATCATTCAGAAATCAATTTAGAAATCAAACCAGAATGGTTTGGGTTGGAAGGGACCTTAAAGTTCATCCCATCCCACCCCAGCCACGGCAGGGACACCTGCCACTGTCCCAGGTGCTCCCAGCCCCAATGTCCAGCCTGGCCTTGGGCACTGCCAGGGATCCAGGGGCAGCCACAGCTGCTCTGGCAATTCCATGGCAGCCCCTGCCCACCCTGCCAGGGAACAATTCCTTGCCAAGATCCCATCCAGCCCTGCCCTGTGGCAGTGGGAGCCATTCCCTGGGTCCTGTCCCTCCCTGCCTTGTCCCCAGTCCCTCTGCAGCTCTCCTGGAGCCCCTTCAGGCCCTGCAAGGGGCTCTGAGCTCTGCCTGGTGAGCACCCCCAGCTCTCCCAGCCTGGCTCCAGAGGGGCTCCAGCCAACACCTGCCCCTGCCCTGGGAGGCTGCAGAGGAGCTGGGGAGCACTGCTTCCCCTTTGTGCATCCCCTCCAACCTGCAGCACACCCCCACCCCCTGCCCACCCCTGGATGGACTCTGTCCTCAGACAAAACATCCCCAAACTTGTCAGTCATGTCCAGGCTGTAAAACACTACGAGAGGGAGCAAAGGCAGAGACACACACCTTCATTTCATCTCATCTCATCTCATTTCTGTGCCGTGCGCTCGCTCCCCGACAGCTGCAGACGGGGCAGAATTAAACACCTGCTTAATTTGACCTGTCGACTCTTGAGGGAGCAGCGCTGGCCGCGAAGGTCACCTCATTAAGGGGAGCGAGAGCCGGTCCCGCGGCGGGGGAGGCCGGGTGGCTCCAGCCGCTGAAGGGTGACCTTTTCTGGCAGCGGGAGGAGAGGGGGCCTGGCACGCTGCTCCCACCCAAATGGCACTTTAGTTCCACAGACACTTACACGTCCCGAGCACTGGTTTTGAACTTTTCATTCTCAGCAGCTTGTCAGCTCTTGAAGGCTGTAAGTGCCTGCGGTGTGTGCTGCTCGCTGATGGGGTGAGCATGACGCTGCTGCAAAAGCGCTGCGTCCTCCCTGGAGGCATCACAGAATATCCTGAGCTCAAGGGACCCACCAGGATCATCCAGTCCAGCCCCAGCACTCCCCCCTGTCCATCCCTGGAGCTCTGGCAGCCTCGGGGCCGTGCCCATTCCCTGGGGAGCCTGGGCAGTGCCAGCACCCTCTGGGGTAGGGAAGAACCTTTCCCTGATCTCCAGCCTGAGCCTGCCCTGGCCCAGCTCCAGCCATTCCCTGAGTCCTGTCCTTGTCACAGATATTCCCACCCCCAGGGAGGTCTGGGTGCATCTCTGACCCTCTCAGTGTGTCTGGGCAGAGCTGGGTCTCAGCTGCCTGCAGAAGGTGGCTGTGACCCAGAGGACGCCCCAGCACAGCCCCGCTCGGGGTGCAGAGGGGATGTGGAGCCTGCGGTCCCTGCTGTCACACCCCGCGGGCCACCAGCCCATCCCTGTGGAAATACCTGATGTCCCCTGCTGCCTCAGAGGAGCGTTTGGGTTTGGCTTTTTTTTGCCTTTCCATGTCCTCACCGAGCTGGGAAGGAGAACACGAGTTTTCCTCGGCTGGTCCGGCAGCTCGGAGAGCGGGCAGGAGCGCAGGGCTCCCCGGAGAGCTGCCCTGCTCTCCCACCCCTCCCTGGAGAGCTGAGCTACCCTTCCCTTCCATCCCTCCCCGGAGAGCTGCCCTTCCCTTGCACCCCTTCCCGGAGCGCACGGGAGAGCCCTGCCCGCCTCCTCCCCCGCCTGCCCTCCGCAGACCTTTCATTCTTTCTCCTCTGATGTTAATCTTGGAGGTGGTGCACAGGTCAAGTTTAATATGCTATCCTGGGGGAGTTTCATTTAGAGCCAGCGAGAGAGAGCCCGGCGGTTCAGCGAGGGCTCCGAGAGCATCGCCAGCCCGCAAAGGCAGCAGCAGCCCGTGCCCAGCACATACAGGACAGGAGGATTCCTGCAGCACATGCAGGGCAGGCAGATTCCCGCAGAAAATACAGCCCAGGCAGATTCCCGCAGACCTGGCTCCTACCCACGGCCTCTCCCCCAGCACATCTCCCCACGGCCACTGTGCCACTGCCCAGGGCCACCCCTGACTCGCCCAGGTGCCCCTGCACACCTCTGGGGACAATGGCACAGCACCGACTCCTCCCTCTGCCTCAGTTTCCCCAGCTGGACAGCCAGGCTCTGGGATATAGGGAGGTGTCTATGGATAGTTCTGCTGTGAGATCTCTGGGGACAGAGCCTCCCGGCACAGGGGGGCCTCTCTGAAGCCCTGGTGGGGTGTCAGGGGTTTGCTGATGGCTCCAGGCAGCCAGACCGTGCAGCCCCAGAGCCCTCCCCGCCCACAGCCTGGGCACACGCTGCCGTAATGGGAAAGGACAGGCAGTAAAAGGCTGTGATGGGGATCATAAATATCCATTAAAGCAGCTTTTAATCCACCCTGCGAGCAGCAGGGCTGTGGAGAGCAGAAGGCAGGAGCCCGGCAGGCTGTGTGTGGGCACAGGTGGCACTCAGGGCACGGGGCATCACCCAGCACCCCCGAGGGCTCTCAGTGCCCGGGGAGGGGATGAGCCCCTCTGCAGGGCGTGGGTCCAGGGCCAGTGCCCGGTGCCTCCCTGGCTCCTCCAGCACAGCCCTGGCTCAGCTGCAGGGACCTGGTGTGACTCTGATCCGTCGGGAAATGACTCAGTGCCCAGGAGGAGGTGCAGCCACAGCCCCTGTGCCCCAGCGCTGCTCTGCAAAGGGGAAGGCAGGCTCCTGCCTCCACTGCTGCTGGGAAGCGGTGATGTCCCAGCCCTTGACTCATGAAGGGAAAATCCTAGCAGTTCTCCATCACCCTCCCCAAAAATCCCCTCAGGAACATCCTGTTTGTGCACTGCTGCTCACCCCTGCTCCGTGGATCCAGCTCTTGCATCCAGCCTGCCCTGCTCTCCAGGGACAGCAGGCTCTGGGTAGCAAGGGCACCCTATTTCCCGACTCCTGTTGACGAGTTTCTCTCCACTTTGCGTACAATGTCTTCACCTTCCTCCCTCCCAGCACTGCCGCTCACTATTTATGGCTGTACAGCACAGAGCAGGTCACATCTGTGTCCTCCCTCTGGCTCCTGCACAGGACAGAGTGCCCCTGCTTGCTGCTGCCTCCACACAGAGCTCTGTGCCACACCAGCTGCAAGGTGGCAGCTCCATCCCCTCGGAATCTGGGGGATTCCCAACGCAGACCTTCCCAAAATGTACAGATTTCAAGGGGGGAGGGATACTCACCCAGAAATATCAAAATGTTTCACTGGGTTTTGATGCTGCTAAATCATTAAACAGTACAACACTAGATAGACTAGAAATGGAGATTTGGAGTAATATGATAATATAAAAGCCCAAATGGAATGAAACCAAATGATAATGTCAAATTGAAATGTTCGCCTCTCATTGGAAAAAATCCTTTCGACGTTATTGAAACAAAATGTGAAAGTTGAAATCATTTGATTTGACACTTCTCCATAGAAAAATATCATCAGGATTGACATGTTCCCAGGAGATGCTCAGAGTTTAGAAGCTGCTCTTCTGGAAAAATGTTGCCAGACAGAAATAAGACAGAGCAAAGCAGCCGTGTTCTCCCTGTGCCCCTCTCTGAGCCACAGGCTTGGCACGGAGGGATGGAGGAGGCTGGAAAGGGACAGGGCACATCCTGCCCTTCACCCCACTCCTCACACATCTGGTGCCAGCTCTGTCCCCAGGACAGTGACCTGCTGCTGGCCTGTATCCCATCCCTGCAGGTGGGGACTTGTCCTTCACCCAGCTCCTCCTGTCCCCCCTCTCCTGCACCAGCGCTGTCACAGCAGTGCCCTGGCTCGTGCCAGAGGTGCCCAGCAGCACCACAGCTGGAGCTCCAGGATGTCTCAGCACTTCCCCTTCACAGCATTTTTTGTGTTTTTTCATGCCTCCTCCTGGGGCATGCTCTGAGGTGCCAGCCAGGGTGGTTTGCACCCCTCTGGCTCTTTCTGGGTTACCCAGTGTGCAGGGAGTGGAGGGGGGTGCCCCCAGAGATCTCCCCCTCTGCCTTGATAACCTGGCACCTGCCCTCAGAAAATGCTGATTTTGGGTGTGCAGAGCCCCCATCCAGGATCAGGGAATTATTAAAGCTGGGAAAGGCCTCCAAGATCATCAACTCCTTCAGCTGAACACTCCTGTGCCCACTGAACCATACCATGAAGTGCCACATCCAGTACTTCAGGGATGGTGATTCCACCAGTGCCCTGGGCAGTGGCAGTGCTTGACCACTCTTTCAGTGAAGAAATTGTCCTAATACCCAATCTTCCCTGGGACCGCTTGAGGCCACATCCTCTTGCTCTGTCATTCTTACCTGGGAGCAGAGCCCAATCCCACCTGACTCCTCCTACCAGGGAGCTGCAGAGAGCAAGAAAATCCCTGCCCCAAACCTCCCTCCCTGCCACAGCCCCTAGCCTGGACAGGAGTAGCTATCAGCCTCCCCGGAGCTGGGTGGGCAGGATGCAGTGGGGCCAGAGCTCCCTCCTGGCTCCGTCCCTCCTCCCCAGGCTGCAGAGCTCGCCGGGGCTGGTGCTAATGAAGATTTCCTGCAGCGCTTGCTTAGCAGAAAATGATTGGTTACACCCGAGCTCGTAATTAAAAAAAAGAGAGCAAGTGCACTAATGGGTATTTATTTGACTGTTACCTTGTCATGTATTTATCGATGCAGATAAATTCAAAATCATTAAATGCTTTACAGGGCCTGACAATTTACAGCCCCTGTCAGTGCCCTGCCTCTGCGGCAGTGGAGCAGCTCAGCCGTGGGCACACACAGCCCTGGGCCCCAGCCCAGCTGCACTTGGAAGCAGTGCCCAGCAGGCTGTGACTGAGGGTGGTGTAAAAAAGGTGCTGAGGTGCTGCTGTGTTATGGTCTCTTCTCCACAGGGATGTGAGATGACAGCCACAGGTCTCTGCCCGGGGCTGCAGGTGCAGCCAGGGTGTGATGGGCACCTCTGCTGCTGCATGGGGGTGACTGGAGCTGAGCCCCCAGCCCTGCCTCAGACATCCCTGACAGCCCCAGGCAGATGGGACTGGAGTTGCCTTGGGGACACCACGGGGTTGGAATAATTTGTCATCTCCATGTGCAGGTGGAAAACTCCAGGCGAGCAGACACGAGCTGCTGGCACTGCTCGCAGGCCAATGTGAGCCAGCAGGTCCTGAGCAGAGGGGAACTCAGCCTCTGCCTCCTTCCTGCAGGTGGGAATCCCTTTCCATGCCTCTCCATCACGGAGCTGATGAGGACAGTGGTGAGGAAGGAAGGATGAACATTTTCCCTGCTTTGTGACAAGCAGCAGGGCAGCCCAGAGAAGCCACAAATCTCCAGAGAGCATCTCTGTCTCTCGAGACATATCAGGTGTGCAGGGGGAGCTGGGGGCATCTCTTGACTCAGTGTTTGCATAGCAACAAGGCCCTGATTACACAGCCCCTAATTACCTCAATATTCCCATTAGTGGAGGCAGGGAGCCCCCTCCTCTTAACACACCCACAGGCAGCCTGGGCTGGGGCTGAGTGGGAGCGTCCCCAAGCTCTGGGCGGTGTCACCAGCATGTCACAGACCCCTGGAGCAGCACCTGAGCTGCCACAGCCTCCTGCCCTTCCCAGCAGCTCTGTGCTGAGCTGCCACAGCAGGGACACACGTGGGTATCATGGCCTGGCAGTGCCTGATGTGTGCACACCCCTGGGTGTGCCTCTGTGCATGGAGCTCTGCCCATTGCCCCCGGGATTTTCTGGGGGATGGCTTTGCCTAGAGAAGCAATGCTGAAATGTGGAGTGGGTTTACACACGGGGGTATCATGGCCTGGCAGTGCCTGGTGTGTGCACACCCCCGGGTGTGCCTCTGTGCATGGAGCTCTGCCCATTGCCCCTGGGATTTTCTGCTTTGCCTAGAGAAGCAATGCTGAAATGTGGAGTGGGTTTTTCCCCCCAGGATCCCCTCAGCAGGGAGCAGAGTGAGCAGGATCCACCCTGATCCAGGGCAGAGGTACAGCCCTGGTGGCACTCACCCGACCTGGTGCCACACCCTGGCCCTGAACACACTGGGTCTGAACATCAGCACCTCCAGTGCACACCCCTCACCTGCCCCTCCTGAACCCAAACTCGGTGTGCCAGCCCCAGTGCTCAGACCTGCAGCAGGGACCTCTGAAGGGTGACATCCTTATCCCAATGCTTGGAGTGTCCCTGTGCAGGGAAGGGCCAGGCTGGCTGTGGCACAGGGTGAGCACAGCTGGCAGTGCTGCAGGCTGGCCCCAGGCACAGCTGGGACAAGCCTGAGCACCCCGAGCTCTGCTGCCCTTGCTGTGTGCAGGCAGCCTGGGAGGCAGGAGCTGGGCACCCAGCAGGGCAGGATGATGCCTTGAACTGGCTGCCTAGAACAAGATTAGGAGAATAAAGTGGGAATTTATTAAAAGCCTTCAGTAGACACACCTTGGGCAGCCAAAGCCTCTGAGGGGCTATTCCCAAGGTGGACAGTGGTCAGGAGTTTTTCAGACAATTATAAGTTTGATCCATTTACACACCAAGGGTTAATCCTCCAATTACAGCTTCAGGTAATGAAGTAATTTACCCCCAGTTTGTCCCCCCCAAACTCATTTTTGTTTATACTTTTGAGGCCTGAGGCTGCAGGATGTCCCTGAATCTCAGCCTAGAGAGGGATTGCTTTGTCTGACCAACACATGAAGACAGCAGCTGACACTCTATGTGGAGATTAGAGCTGTGCACTAATGCAGTACAGGATTGGAAAAATATAAAGCCTAAAATCCTAAGGCATCAAGGCGGCTCCGTGCAAGGTGTTAACGCAGATGAGCCCATCCCTGGGCTGGGAGGAGGCTCTGCAGCCCCCGGGGATGGATGTGGCAGTGTGGGGGCTCGGGGACAGGCTCCCTGGAGCTCTGGCATTGTGCTGGGAGCAGGCGGCGTGGCAGCAGGGCCCCCGCATTGTTCGGGAGAGAAAAGGCAAGAACTGGGGCTCTGTGTGTAAGTAGGTCACACGCGAGGCTGGAGACGAGGCCACGGGCACAGACTGTAAATGCAGGAGTGAGAAAGAGAGGGAAAAGGGGGGTTGGGATGGGCAGGAAGAGGAGCAGGGGAGCTCACACAGACAGACAGACAGACCTGCAGGAGAATGTCCCTGCCAGCTGCAGAGGTCTCTGCAGCACCATCACTTCTGCTCCGTTGGCAGCGTGGGAGATCAAATCCTCGGCTGAGCCCTCTGCCCAGCCCAGCCCAGTGTGGAGCTGCTGCTGCTGGGACCCGTGCAGGGAGCGTGGCCACAGCCCGGCAGCCTCTGGCTGTTCTCACTGCTGGGAGCACAGCAGGCTCCATCCTCACGGCAGCCACAAGCCATAAAATCACACTGCACACAGAGTCACACCAGGGCTGGGGCAGAGCTCAGCCTCCATCGCTGCAGGGACACCAGCAGGGACACGTGTCACTCTGCCCTGCAGCCCCTGGGTGACCCCAGGACACCCCATCGTGCTGGGAGTGCATGTTGGGGCTTCCTCCCCACCTCATCCCAGCGTGCTGAGTGGCCATGAGGTGGGGAAGGATCCAACCTGGGGCACCATCAGGGTGTGGGACACGACACCTGCAAACCCCACTGACAGCAGGGTCACAGCAAAGCTCCCCTGAAGCCCCTGACAGCAGGGTCACAGCAGAGTTCCCCTAATTCCCCCATCCACAGCAGGGTCACAGCAGTGCTTAAAGCCCCCCAGAGCAGGGTCACAGCAATGCTCCCCAAAGACTCCTGACAGCAGAGTCACAGTGGTGCCCCTCAAAGTCCCCAGCAGTAGGGTCAAAGCAGTGCTCCTCAAAACCCCCATGAGCTGGGGGAGCAGTGCTCCCCTAACACCCCATTGACAGAAGGGCCACAGATATTCTCCCCTAATTCCTCCCAACAGCAGGGTCAGAGCACTGCTCTCCCAAAGCCTGCAGACAGCAGGGTCACAGCACTCCCCTAATTCCCCCATACAGCAGAGTCACAGCATTGTTCCCCTAATTCCCCCATGGAGCAGAGTCACAGCAGTGCTCCCCTAAAGCCCCATCCACATCAGGGTCACAGCAGAGCTCCCTAAAGCCCCATCCACAGCAGGGTCACAGCATTGCTCCCCTAACTCCCCCATACAGCAGGGTCACAGCATTGCTCCCTAAAGCCCCATCCACATCAGGGTCACAGCAGAGCTCCCCTGCTTCCCCCTCCCCCTGCAGCACCTGATGCTCCAGCACATGGTCCATCCCTGCATCCTGCAGCCTGTGGGGTTGGGAAATGCTGAGCACAGGCACAAAATGCCTTCCCAGCCCCCGCGGTGATCAGCTGGTGCCCCCAGGCAGGAGGTGCAATTAACCTTCTCTTGACAAGAATAACTACCAATGTTATTATCGATCATAAAGTTACCCAGCCCTCTGCAAGCCCCAGCCACAGGATGGGGATTGGAGGTGGTGTGGAATGGGAACAGAACGTGCAGAAGGGAAGGCAGGGGATTTGCAGCATCCCGGTGTGTTCCTGGTGCACGTGGAGTGGAGCAGGGAGACATCTCCACAGCCTCCCCCTCTCACACCCACAGCCTGCCCCAATGGCTCCGAGGGGGGCTGCGAGTCCCCGGACCTGGGGATGGGCTGGGCCAGGAGAATGCGTGAGCTGAGACACATTAAAGGCAGCAGGAATTAGGGAACGGACAAAAGGAGCCTTGACAAAGCTTAAAAATTGAATGTGAAATGATGTAAAGGCGCAAAGTAAAGACATTAAAAAAAAAAAAAATCCCTGCTCTAATCCACTGCTGCAGCTCAGCAAGGAAAGGTGAGGCTTTGCTTTGCAGGTGTTGTTGCAGGAGCTGTGTAATTGTAGGCTGTGCATCAGGCAGTGACATTTCCTAATTGCAACCTCACCACACACGATGTGAACCAGGGACGGGTCACTTTGGGATAAATCACTTTGGCCACACAAACCATGGGGTGCCTGCACCCTCCGTGCCCTGCCTGCCAATGGGGCAACCCCAGAGCCCGGTCTGGCCCCTGCCCAGAGCAGGAATCAACATCCAGAGGGATGTGACAGGGACAGGGTGTTGTCCTTTGGCATCCAGAGTGAAACGGCTGCAAACAGCTTAATCACTGTGTAATTATGCCAAAGCATTGGTCGCTGCTGAGGGACTTCTGCAGGATCTGTGGAAAAGCTTTCCTTTTTTTGTAATGGGAACCAAGAGTCTGGAAATTCTCAGAGTAAAAAATATTTCTGGGCTTGGTTAGAAAAATCAGGTTTTGGCTGCTGGGAAGCCAGGCATGTTCACCATCTTCTGTCCTGACAGCTTTTGTTTGGGGTTTTTCATTTGTGAAAGGAAAGGGTTTGGCAGGGAGGGGAGAATCTGATGGCAGTGCAGGGAAAAGGAGAAAAAGAAGATTTCTTCACAAAATTACAGTGGAAAATAACCAGTTTTTTGTTGTTGTTGGGGTTTTGGGGATTTTTTTTTGTTTTGTTTTTTTCGTTTGTTGGGTTCTTAATTTTTTTCTTTTTAATTGCCTGCTTTGAGCCTCCCTTCTGGAGGGGCTGCCAAGGCCTCCCACCCACCCTTGGGTGTGCTGGGGGTTGTCCTGGGGATGCCGTGTGCTCACATCCCTTCCTCCCCTCCAGCCGGGGCCACCGGCAGCGGCTGCCAGCGCTAACCCAGATTCCAGGGGCGTCTTGCTGCTAAATTGGCAGCGTGTAAGAGACGTGTCACCTGGGTGACAGGGTGTCTGTGACTGCCGGAGTGTTTGAATACACGGCGCTGTGTGCTAAATACTCCCATCATTACGGCTGAGCTGGAGACACCGAGTGTGAAAGTTCCCTGGGTGTTCGGAGGAGGATGGAGGCTGGATTGGGAGTGCACATCCCTGCCCGGTCATAGTGGCCAAACCCTGATGTCTCCATCCCCAAACCCTGCTGTCCCCATCCCCAGACCCTCCTGTCCCCATCCCAAACCCTGTTGTCCCCAGCCCCAAACCTTCCTGTCCCCATCCCCAAACCCTGCTGTCTCCATCCCTAAACCCTCCTGTCCCCAAACCCTGCTGTCCCCACACCCAAAGCCTCCTGTCCCCAAACCCTGCTGTCCCCAAACCTTCCTGTCCCCATCCCCAGACCCTGCTGTCCCCAAACCCTCCTGTCCGCATGCCCAAACCCTGCTGTCCCCAGCCCCAAACCTTCCTGTCCCCATCCCCAAACCCTGCTGTCCCCAAACCTTGCTGTCCCCAAACCCTGCTGTCCCCATCCCAAACCCTGCTGTCCTTTGGAAGCTGCCAGCACCTGGCTGGAGTTTCAGCATGCCCAGGAGCATGTTGTTGCTCTCCTGAGCATCCCCAATCTGCTGGGCGCTGGGGGGAGTTATCTTCTGCTGAGGGCCGGAGCAGGGAGCAATTAATCGGGCCCTTGTGTTGAGAAATAGCTGAGAAACCGCAGGCCGAGGCTGGAGTCAGCGCCGGGGGTCCCTGGGGACGCGGATGGCCGGGGAGGAGCCGGCTGTCTCGGCCGCAGATGGGCAGGGAAGCCGAGGAGACAACCGGAGACAGCCCCAGGGGAACCTGACCCCGGGCTGGGATGGAGGAGCCGCTCCCAATCCTGAGCCCCGTGCAGTGCTGTGGGGGGGTGGGACACAGAGCTGGGTGTCCCCTCTGCAGGGTGACAGGCCAGCACAGGTCTGTGGCAGCCAGCTGGAAGCTTGGGGATGGCAGCACGGTGGGGGATTTGCTCTGGTGGGATCATACAGCTCTGTGCACACCTGGAGCTGCTCCAGCCCCATCCTGCCTCTTCCGAGAAACAGCACCCACCACACCCAGCCCTTGTCCTCTGAGACTCATCCCAGCTGCTCTCAGGGCCCTTCCCCGCCCTCCCTGCCCAAGGGTGGGTGCTCATCACTTGTGAATCCACTCCAGGTCCCTCCTCTCCTGCAGGCAGATGTGGACTCAGCCCCTGTCCATGTCCCAGCTCCCCAGAGAACATTTCAGGCAGCAACTTGACAAAGAGTGATCCACAGTGCAGGACAGCAGATCTGCAGGGGGACAGGGGGACACAGAGGGACAGGCTGTGCCATCCCCAGTGACCAGGAGCCCCAGGCTACAGCAGCACCATCACAGCAAGTCACCTCTGCTCCCAGCAGGGACAGTCCAGTGTCACCAGAGAGGGACAAGAGGCCATGTCCTTGTATGCATGGTGGCTCCAAGTCACACCTCCAGTCCTGGGCTCAGTTTCCAGGGCAGGGAATGGATCTGGGGAAGGGGCTGGAGCCCAGGAGAGGCTGAGGGAGCTGGAAAGGGGCTCAGCCTGGAGAAAAGGAGGCTCAGGGGGGCCCTTGTGGCTCTGCACAACTCCCTGACAGGAGGGGACAGCCGGGGGGGTCGGGCTGTGCTCCAGGAACAGGAGGAGAGGGAATGGCTTCAATTTGTGTCAGACAAGGTTCCTGTTGGATATTATGGAAGTTTCTTCACTGGAAGAGTGGTCAAGCCCTGGCACAGCTGCCCAGGGCAGTGGTGAAGTCACCACCCCTGTAAGCATTCAGAAAACTCGTAGACATGGCACTGGTGATATGGTTTAGTGGCTGTAGTGGGATTCCGTTGAAGGTTGGACTTGGTGACCTTGGAGGTTTTTCCCAGCCCTAATAACACTGTGATTCTTCTGGACCTGCCAAACATCAGCCAGCTCCTGGATCTGCTTCCTCTGCATCTGGGCTCTGGTGTCTGCCAGCCCTGCTCCAGGCTGCAGCTGGAGGGGAGAGACAGGCCCAGCCCAAGGCTCAGGGATGTGTATTCTGCTCATTGCTCACAAATACTAATGGCCCAGAGTTATTAATATTGCCACTGTAGTCATATCTGGGTAATTACTGCCATTAACCACCAGCAGAACTATTGAGTTCCCCTAATCAGTGCATTATAATAATTGGGACCAAGTGTTTTATAGATCCAGACATTAATTCCTTCCTAGCACCTCTCCCTCCCCTGGAGCTGCTCCTCCCTGCTCAGCTCCAGAGCCTCCCAGCCCGAGGCTGCTCCCTGTGCCCAGCTGTGGCCAGCCCAGGATGCCTTGGCATGTCCCATGCTCCACCCAGTGGGAAATCATCGCTGTAGGAATTTTGGGTGTCCAAGTGCTCCCTGCTCCAGGCTGTGGAGGTGGAGGTGGGACTCCCAGCAGGGCTTGCAGGACAGGAGCTGGGTGCATGCCCTGCACGTGTGGCCCTGCAGCACCTGGAGGCAGCAGGGTGGACACAACACTTGGGCTGTTCCTTCTGGTGGGACAGAAATGTGGTGTGGGGGGAGTTAATTGCACAGTCTGCTATTTACACCCAGCTCCTCTGCTCTGGAAAGCTCTTCCCTGCTGCAGCCATCTGGGCCTTGGAGCCCAGAGCTGCCTTGGCCTGGAGCTGGTGGCTCTGTGGGGGTGACTCAATGAGAGGAGCATCCTCTCCTGCAGCTCCTGGGGCAGAGCTGGGAGCTGCCTCCACATCCCCCTGGGTCACAGGGACCCCACTCCCTGCCAGCCCTGGCTGTCCCCAGGGAATGCCCAGAGCAGGAAAAGCCAGTCTGGCTCCAAAACCAGCGTCTGGCACAGCCCTTGGGGCCCCAAGCTGGGGACAAAGTGCTGCCACACAGAGCCCAGGCAGGGAGGGATGAAGGGGAGGACAGAGCAGGTCTGCAGCACCCCAGGGCAACTCAGCCCCTGTCTACAGCAGGAGATCTGGGACTGCTTTGTGACAGGGAAAGCACAACCATGTGTCTTTTAGAGCTGGACTGAAAACAAAATCCCTGGAAATTCTTACAAATTAAAAAAAAGAGTGGGGGTGGAATTTTTAGGGTGGTGGTTACGCTGAAGGTTTGGCTGTGCCCAAGCCAATGCATTTCCTTCCAGCCACAGCCATTTCACAGAAATCTTTTTTGATGTTTAGCAAAATAAAATTAAGGGAAACTTTGAAACAAAGTCATTTGGAAGAGAAAAAAAAAATCAAAACATTTCAATCTGAATAGGCTGAAATACAATGTTTTGATCTTTTGGGGTTTTTTTTTCCCTCCCAACAAACCATTCATCAGAATCGACATATTCATCCAGAACCTTTTGGTGTTGTCAAATCTGAATTTTTGTTTTTATATATATATTTAAAAAAGAGCCCTCCCAGCTCTAGCCAGCCTGGTTAGAGTTCCTTGCAGGCTCTCAGTGTCCTCACTGAGAGCTCGGTGGTGGCTTTGGAGGGACCCTCCTGGGTGGCTGTGAGTCCTGAGGGGAGATATTCCTCCCTGTGGAGCAGAGAGCAGCGTTGGAGCCGCGCTGGAGCACAGCCCTCACCCTCCCACAGCCCACAGTGGGACCCGATGGCCAAGGGACAGCGCTGCCACGGGGAGGACACGGCCTTGTCACCCTGGGAGGGACGAGCCAGGTGAGAGCCGCTCCCCTGGGCCCCGGCAGGTGAGAGAGCAGAGCCATGCAATCAATAGCGCTAATTGCAAAGGCAATGTCTAGCAGAAATAAGATGGTTATTCTGCATCACTGGGCACTCTTACAATCAAATTGTCCACAGACAATTAGCTGAGCAGGAGAAATAGGAATTAGATTTCTAATTGTTGTGCTGGTGGAAGGCATTTCGGAGCACTCGGAGGGCTGGAGGAGGGAGAGCTTTGCGTCTGTGCCGGGCTGCAGGAGCTGCCATCCCTGCTGTCATTCCCAGAGGGATAACCGAGCCAGGGAACGGGGGCTGCAGCTGGCAAGTGCAGACGGCTCCTTGGGAGGCTTTGGCCAATGCTCCTGTTTCACGGCTGGGTTATTTATTCCTTCCATTCAGCCGCCCGCACCACTGAGCAGGCAGCGCTCCGTGCTGCTCTCCTGCACACCCCTGGGCATCCCCCGCCTCATCCCGGGCTCGGGACATCTCCATCATCACCCACCCCCTGAGGGACACCTGCATCCCACTGTGCTCCAGCAGCGCCGTGTGACAGGGCAGTGTGTCCCACAGGGCAGTGTCCCACAGGGGCAGTGCCCCACACGGCAGTGTCCCCCAGGAGCCAGGCTGCTGTCCCCCTGCTGTCCCCAGCTCCCCTTGTGACAGGGCAGTGTCCCATAGCTGCTGTCCCCAGCTCCCCGTGTGACAGGGCAGTGTGTCCCACAGGGGCAGTGCCCTACAGGGGCAGTGTCCCTCAGGAGCCAGGCTGTTGTCCCCCTGCTGTCCCCAGCTCCCCGTGTCACAGGGCAGTGTCCCTCAGGAGCCAGGCTGCTGTCCCCCTGCTGTCCCCAGCTCCCCGTGTCACAGGGCAGTGTCCCACAGGAGCCAGGCTGCTGTCCCCCTGCTGTCCCCAGCTCCCCGTGTGCCAGGGCAGTGTCCCCCTGCTGTCCCCAGCTCCCCGTGTGCCAGGGCAGTGTCCCACAGGGCAGTGTCCCACAGGAGCCAGACTGCTGTCCCCAGCTCCCCGTGTGACAGGGCAGTGTCCCATAGCTGCTGTCCCCAGCTCCCCGTGTGACAGGGCAGTGTCCCCCTGCTGTCCCCAGCTCCCCGTGTGACAGGGCAGTGTCCCACAGGGCAGTGTCCCCCAGGGCAGTGTCCCCCAGGAGCCAGGCTGCTGTCCCCCTGCTGTCCCCAGCTCCCCGTGCCGTGACTCCCCGCAGCCCAGGCCCTGCACGCACACTGAGAAAGGCGGGGGAGGCAGCGCTGGGATTCTTCTGGTTGTTGTGAATGCTGCTGTTGACTCATGCTGGTGGGTGTCTGCGGCTCGAGGGAGTCTCCTGATGCCGCAGCTCCCGGGGCTGCCTGCTGAGGACAATGGGCAGTGCTGTCTGCTGCCCGGGCTGGAGCATCCTCAGCATCTCTGCTGCCTGCGGGGTCAGGCTGCTGTGGAGGGGTGATCTTGGACCTCAGGCATCCCTACAACCCTCCTCTGTGGGGCTGCCCTTCGGCATTGTCACTCGCGGGGTGGGGACAGTGTGGCTGCAGTGTCCCAGGAGGGGCAGAACCCTCCATGGGGTGTCACACCTGCATCTGTGCTGTGGCAGCAACCTGTCCTTGGGCAGCAAAAACTGTCCTTGGGTTGGGGGAAAGGACTTTTGGAAGTCACCAGCGAAGAGAGCAAGGTCTGAGAGCACTTTCCCCTCCTCCCCTCCCAGCAGACATCCCTTGTGTGGCTGCTGAACTCCACGGAGAGGAGAGATCCCAGTGGTGCCAAAGGGGTTTGTAGAGGGGTTTTCCTCTTTGCTTTCCTGTGTCCCCAAGGCTGTGACCTCAGTGGGACATCCCACAGAGCCCTTCTCTCCTGACCCCACTGATGCTTTGGGATGCAGCATCCCACAGGCTGCAGAGCCACCAGCATTCCTTCCCTTCCAGCAGCAAAGGCAGGAGCACTGCAGGGTTTTGTGGACCCAGATCAGCCACCTGCAGACAGGGGCAATCCCAGCTCCTCCTGCTCACCAGGAGGGTGATCTTCACTTGTCCCAGGTGAAGATCCACAGCAGCAACCCCCTGGCAGCCAGGATTAGTGTTCAGGGCATCTCCTGCTGCTCGTGGCCCTGTGAGCACAGCTGGGCCCTGCTGCAGCCTGGAGCTGCACCTGAGCCACCAAACCATGGGAAAAATGGAAATAAAGTCATCTCAGAGAGCATGTGGTGCTGGTCAGCACATCCACACCATCCACTGGGGTGGGCACTGTGGTGTGTCCCATTGGAGCAGGAGGTCCTGTGTCCTCCAGGAGCAGCCATGGACACGCTGGAGTCCCACCAGGGATGGGCAGCAGGGCCAGGGCTCCCTGCCTGTCACAGCAGAGATGGGGACAAGCTCATAGTCCCAAAAGGATCAATGCCAGGTGATGCTGCTGCTGTGGGGGTTCAGCTAAATACAGCCCCACACATTGATTCTCACATACACACACACACATATATATATATATATATACATGAATATATCTATATCTATATATATGTATGTATGTATCCCCCTTGCCTTTGAGTCACCAGTGTTGAAACCTTCCCTGCCAAGAGTCTTCTGAGAAATATCCTCCTCCCCCTCCCCGTTTCTCCTTCTCTCTTTCTCTCTGTAGCATTCGGGCTAATTTTATCTTCTGTCTTTCATCTGCCTGTGTATCTACCACTCCTGACAAAAAAGAGATTTTCACAGATTTTGCTAGTGCTCACCAGCTCTAAAAGCTTTCATCTCTCTCTGACGACGAGTGCGTGTCATCTGCTCGCTCCAAATTACAGCAGAGGCCTTCACACTCAATCGCAGCATTTTCTGCCTAATTTCCCAGGCACCGGGATTAAGTGTGGGCTCGAGGCTTGCCTGGCGTGATGCACAGAGCTCCCCCGCCCCTGGCTGCCAGGGCTGGCCCCGGGGAAGCCCGGAGCTCAGCTCCCAGCCCTGCACATCTCCCAGCCATGCAGCAGTTCAGCCCCAGCCCAGGGCTGTGATGCAGAGCAGCTGGCACAGAGCCCAGAGCTCTGCCCAGCCAAGCCAGGTGTAAGAGCAGCTCTGAGGCTCAGGGAGCCCCTCAGCACCAAATCCACCGTGGCAGGGGCTGGTGCAAGCCCAGGAGGCAGCCACAGTGTGTCTGGTGATGCCCAGGCTGGCTGCTGCAGCAGGCGAGGGTTTAGCTTCTGCCACCACCACCACAGTGGTCCCCAGGCTGCTGATGTTCTCTCTGGGTGCTTTGCTGCCACATCTCAGATCTGGCTGCTGCCAGGGTGAGAGCTGTGCTGTCCACACCAGGAACAGCCCCTGGGCACCCCTCAGCACCACAGGGGAGGCAAAATGTGTCCCTTGAAAACAGTGCTGTGTTTAAACAAGGCAAAAAAGGCAGCACAGAGATGATGGAGTAGAAACCCAGAATGGCCTGGGTTATAAGAGACCTTCAAGACCATCTTGTTCCACCCATGCCATGTCAGGGACACCTCCCACTGTCCCAGGCTGCTCCAAACCCCATCCAGCCTGGCCTTGGACACTGCCAGGGATCCAGGATCAGCCACAGCTTCTCTGGGCACCCTGTGCTAGGGCCCCTGAGTAAAGAATTTCTTCCCAATATCCAGTCTAAGCCTTCTGTCTTTCAGTTTGTCACAATTCCCCCTTGTCCTGTCACTCCAAGCCTTTGTAAATAGTCTCTCTCCATCTTTCTTGTCGACCCCTTCAGGCACTAGAAGGCCACAATTAGGTCATGACAAAGTCTTCTCTTCTCCAGGCTGAACAATCCCAACTCTCCCAGCCTTCTCTCACAGCAGAGCTGCTCCATTGCTTCAATCATCTCCACAAGCCCCTCAGGACTCTCTCCAGCAGCTCCAGCTCTTTCCTGTGCAGGGCCCCAGTGCTGGGAGCAGCTCTGCAGGTGGGGCCTCACCTGAGAGGGGCAGAGGGGCAGAATCCCCCCTTCCCCTGCTGCCCACGCTGGGGCATCAGCCCAGCCCAGGGGCTCTGGGTGCCAGCACACACGGCCAGAGCAGGGCCAGCTCTCACCCCCAGCACCCCAAAGGATGCTCCATCTGCTCACCCTGAGCACAGGGGTGACATCAGGTGACATGGCCAGGGATGTCCAGCCCCAGGGACAGCCCCACTGACCACACTGACCACACTGACCCCCACTGACGCCATTGACCACATTGACCACACTAACCCCACAGACCCCACTGACCACACTGACCCCACAGACCCCACTGACCACACTGACCCCACAGACCACACTGACCCCCACTGACCACACTGACCCCACAGACCCCACTGACCCCACAGACCCCACTGACCACACTGACCCCACTGACCACGCTGACCCCACTGACCCCATTGACCACATTGACCACACTGACCCCACTGACCCCCACTGACCCCCGTGACCACCCCCTGCCGTTCCCCACCCAGCACCCTGCCCCAGGGAGGAGGAGCTCTGATCCCATCCCTTCAGGAATCCCAATGCCATGCACTCCCAGGGCACACACACGGGGCTGCAGGGCTGCTGAGGGCACACACCTGGTGCAGACCGAGGACTCCCAGGTAAGGGACCCCCAGCGTGCCAGGGGTGCTGTGGGGAGCCAGCAGCTCCTCCCTCAGCTCCCTGACAGGCAGAGCACGAGCTGAGATGCAATGAGGAGCAGACGGCGTGATTAGCTCTGCTCAAAAAGGTCAAAACACTTATCAGACATGAACGGCAAAGCTAAAAATACACTCAGCACCTCCCTGGCAATTCTCTCCCGGGAAGTGACAGCCATGGCTTGGTGGGAAAGGGGGTGTGGGATGTGAGCAGGGCTGCTGCACTTCTGGATGGGAGCCTGGATCAGCAAAAGGGGATCTTCCCATTTCCATCACCCTCAGTGTGACCAGGGAAGGGCTGTGACACCACCAGAGGCTTTAGAGATGCTCTGAGGGTGACTGGGATGGGTGGGACAGGGCAGGAGGGGGCTGATGCTGCAGCCTAGAAAGGCAGGCTGAAAGTCAGAGTGTGCAGGAGGTGAGGGGGAAAACTACTCCAGAGCTGAAACACCAGGGACCAGCAGGAGAGAGCGAGGAACAGGTAACAGAATGCCCTGGATGATACAGGTGGGGAGCTGGAGACACAAGACATGGTCCCTTAGCAAAGAGCCAGTGTGACTGCCCCTCTGGCCACACTGTTCTGGCTGCAGGGACTCTCAGCAGCCAGTCCAGGGTGTGCAGGCAGAGGACATCGTCCCTCAGCTCTCCTGGTCACACCCAGATCCACCCCATGACTGTGACTGGCAGGAACCACAGAGCACACACTCCCCAGACACCACAGTGCCACTGAGAGAATCACAGAATCACAGAGTCACAGTCACAGAATGACAAAATCACAGAGTCACAGAATCACAGAATCACAGAATCACAGAATCACAGAATTACAGAATCACAGAGTCACTGAGTCACTGAGTCACAGAATCACAGAATCACAGTCACAGAATCACAGAGTCACAGGATCACAGTCACAGAATCACAGAGTCACAGAATCACAGTCACAGAATCACAGAGTCACGGAATCACAGAGTCACAGAGTCACAGAATCACAGAGTCACAGAATCACAGGTCACAGAGTCAATCACAGAATCACAGAATCACAGAATCACAGCATCATTAAGGTTGGAAAAGACCTCCAAGATCATCAAGTCCAACCTTCAACCAAATGCCCCCATGCCCACTAAATATCACAAAGTGCATGTCTCCTTGTTTTATGAACACCTCCAGAACTGCAGATTATCCCATCACCTCCTGGGGACAAAGCTCCTGGAGAAGTGACTTTCACCACTGGGACCTCTGCACCTCCCTTGGCACAGGCAGCAGCTGCCCACACCCCTGGATGTGTGCCCTGGTGCTTTCTATGGTGCAGCAGATCCACCAGCTCACACCTCACACCTGCCCTGCCTCTGCCGTGCTCAAAGCCTTGCTGGAAAGGAATTTCTCAGTGATGCTGCAGTGCTCCTGTGGTTTGGCTTGAGATGGGAGCGTGTTTGTCCCCATCCTCCTGTGCTCCTGCTGTGCCCCTGAGCCCAGCTCCTTCCAGCTCAGCTCCTCCCTCAGCCCAGCACTACAGCTGGGAAGAGCTCCAGAAAGAAACGGCTCCTCTGTGACCCTGGAACATCCCGGGCTCCCAGTGACAGCAAAGGGTGTGCAACCTCCTGCATCACAGGCAAAATTCGGTTGTGCCTCCGGAATTTCACATTTAAGGGGTTTTTTATGAGGCCAGGTTGGGGCTCGGAGCATCCTGGGACAGTGGAAATGTCCCTGCCTGTGACAGGAGGTGGAATGAGATGAGCTGTGAGATCCCTTCCAACCCAAACCCTGCCGGGACTGCTGGCAGGGGCTGAGCAGAGGAGGTGTGGGCTGAGGCCAGAGGGCTGGCACGCTGCTCCCTGGGGACTGTGGGGACAGGAGCCCAGCCCGAGGCCCCAGGCCATCCCTCCACAGCAATTCCTGCGGTGGAGATGCTTTGGGTGGGACCAAGGGATGGATGGGGAACTGCTACTTTGCAACCAGCATTTTCCCAGCCCTGCGTGTGGGAATGCACAGTGTGGGAAAGCTGTGGGACACTGGGGTGACACCGGGGACAGGGAGCCAGCTGGGATGTGAGCAGTGCCCTGCCTGAACCGGGGCTGCAGCAGCGCAGTCCGCGGTGACAATGAGGAGAAATGACGGTGACAATTTGCAGCAGGGCTCCTGAACGCTGTCACTGCCAATCGCTGTCACCGCAGCGCCTGCCAGCCCTCACCTGGCCCGTGGGTAAGAGCACCTGGGCTCCCACCTCGTGAGGAGCTGTTCCCGTCATTATCGTCATTATCGTCATTATCGTCATTATCGCGGCGTTTATCCGCCCCTGCCCCCGTGCTGGCCCCGCAGAGCCAGGGCTGCCCCTGCAGGATGAGCTGCTGGAGGAGACACACGGAGTGCTCTGGGCTCAGGGTTTCCTGGGGGATCAGGTGTCTGGGACTGTCCCCCTCAGCTCTTTGCTGTCCTGGGCTGCCACACAGTGAAACGGGCCAGCTGCTGATCCTGGCCAGTGCCCGCCCTGCTCTGCTGCACCCTGGCACCATTCCAGCCTGGATGTGTCTCTGCAGGTGAAATGTGCTCCACATCCCACATCCCACATCCCACTGACCTGAGGCCACCTCAGCAGCCTGGGCTGGCCGTGTCCCTGCCAGGCCCTGTCCCCACGCGAATGGTCACCACTGCTCCACCCGGGGGTGCCGTCCCCAGGAGCTGTGGACCATGCCCACATGGGGGCTGGGGAAGGCACTCCCCAGGGAGCCAAAGCCAGTCCCCAAGCCCTGCCGTCCCCAGGGGCTGGTTCCTTTGTCCTTGTGCCCTGAATAGATCCCGTTCCCTCCTGCACCCCTCCCTCCCCGAGCCTGGCTGCGCAGGGGACACAAGGACCCTCTGTCATCCCTGTGCTCGTCTCCAGGGAGAAGAGCTGGAGGGAGAGGTACTTACTGCTTCACCTCCGCTTTACCCTTCCTTTAGGCAAGGGCTTTTAATTTCCTTTTAGGGCCAGAGCAGCAATCACTAAATGATGTCAGATCCCTCCGTGCGAAGCTCGAGGATCCCCAGCCTCTGGCTAAGCCCTGCTTGAGCGACAGCCCGGTACCTGCAGGTCAGAGACCTCCCCGGTGCTGCTGACAGCTCTGCTAAAAGCTCTTTGTTCCTCAACCCCTGAGGCCCTGCTAAGTGGCGAGCAGCACGGAGAGCATCTGCGGAGCTGTGAGCAGGGGTTCGTAGCACAGGATGCTCTCCGGGCTGCCTGCCCTGCTCCTCTGAGCAGCACGGGCCGGGGGCAGCTCTCGGCTGGCCCTGCCTGCCTGCAGGGAGCCGGGCTCCTGCACGAGCCCCATCCCACGGCAGCGATGCTTTCCCTGGATGTACATCCAGAGGGGACAGGGCACGGTGCTGTCACCCCTCGCTGACCTCGGCTCCTCTCGCCTCTCCCACCAGCTCCGTGCCAGCCAGACCTGTTGATCCCACCGAGCTCCAGCTCGCTCTCCATAATCACCCCCATGGGAAAGGCACTGGGGAGCAGATGTGATCAGCCACCGAGCCTGGGCTCCTTTGGTGGGCGCCTACACCTTTAAATCAGAGAGAAAAAAAATAAAATAAATCCTTCGCCTAGAGGGCAGTGGAACAATTTTGACTTTAAAAAGAGAGCGAGACAGAGAGAGCGAAGTGAGCGTTAACAACTCCTGATCCAGTCCCTGGGCATTCATTAATGTTTCATGGCGCTTTCAATTATTGCCTCCTCTGCCACTGCCGTCATCTGTCTCTTCAAATCGACGGTATAATAACCACTCAAGCAGAAATCCACTCTGCTGTCTGCCCGCCACTCCCCTCCCAGCCTCCGCAGCTCCCTCTCCCAGCCTTGCCTCTGAGCCTGGCACAGCTCTCGCTGGAAATGCCTGTGCCCCTTACCTGGCTGGGGACACCGCTCTGGGGGACATGGGGACGTGCAGGACCCTCCTGACCAGGGTCACACCTGTGTCCTCCCCACACCGAGGCGTTCTGAGCTGCTTTGGGGTCGTGCTCTGGGCACAGGGGGTCTGACACCCCAGCCTCAGGCACTGAGCCTGTGTGCACCCTTCACCCTAACATGATTCTAACCCTAAATGCCCCCAACCCAGAGCACATCGTCCCACCAGCGCCCAGGCCCGTGTTCCTGGTCAGGAGACACAGGAGACACCAGCACCGTGTGTCCCACACATCCACACCCCCAGAGCTCTGCACCCACCCCCCGAGCCCTGCCCACACAGCCCCGGCCTCAGCTCCACCAGATCCACCCAAATCCCTCCCTGCACTGCACCGGAGCTCTTCAGCACACCCAGAGCCTCGGGGCCAGCGTGGGGTCCTACAGCTGCTGGGTGTCCAGGGAGGGGCAGGGATGGGGCAGGGATGGAGCAGGGATGGAGCAGGGATGGAGATGGGATGGAGCAGGGATGGAGCAGGGATGGAGCAGGGATGGAGATGGGATGGAGCAGGGATGGAGCAGGGATGGAGCAGGGATGGAGATGGGATGGAGCAGGGATGGAGCAGGGATGGAGCTGGGATGGAGCAGGGATGGAGGAGGGATGGAGCAGGGATGGAGATGGGATGGGGCAGGGATGGAGGAGGGATGGGGCAGGGATGGAGATGGGATGGAGGAGGGATGGAGCAGGGATGGAGCAGGGATGGAGCAGGGATGGAGGAGGGATGGAGCAGGGATGGAGATGGGATGGGGCAGGGATGGAGGAGGGATGGGGCAGGGATGGAGATGGGATGGAGCAGGGATGGGGCAGGGATGGAGGAGGGATGGGGCAGGGATGGAGGAGGGATGGAGCAGGGATGGAGCAGGGATGGAGCAGGGATGGGGCAGGGATGGAGATGGGATGGAGGAGGGATGGAGATGGGATGGAGGAGGGATGGAGCAGGGATGGAGGAGGGATGGAAAAGAGATGGAGCAGGGATGGAGCAGGGATGGAGATGGGATGGAGCAGGGATGGAGCAGGGATGGAGATGGGATGGAGCAGGGATGGGGCAGGGATGGAGATGGGATGGAGGAGGGATGGAGCAGGGATGGAGCAGGGATGGAGATGGGATGGAGCAGGGATGGGGCAGGGATGGAGATGGGATGGAGGAGGGATGGAGCAGGGATGGAGCAGGGATGGAGCAGGGATGGAGGAGGGATGGAGCAGGGATGGAGATGGGATGGGGCAGGGATGGAGATGGGATGGAGGAGGGATGGAGCAGGGATGGAGGAGGGATGGGGCAGGGATGGAGGAGGGATGGAGGAGGGATGGAGCAGGGATGGAGATGGGATGGAGGAGGGATGGAGCAGGGATGGGGCAGGGATAGAGATGGGATGGGGCAGGGATGGAGATGGGATGGAGCAGGGATGGAGCAGGGATGGAGCAGGGATGGAGATGGGATGGAGCAGGGATGGGGCAGGGATGGAGATGGGATGGAGGAGGGATGGAGCAGGGATGGAGCAGGGATGGAGGAGGGATGGAGCAGGGATGGAGGAGGGATGGAGCTGGGATGGAGCAGGGATGGAGCTGGGATGGAGCAGGGATGGAGCAGGGATGGAGCAGGGATGGAGCAGGAGCAGGGATGGAGCAGGGATGGAGAAGGGATGGAGGAGGGATGGAGCAGGGATGGAGCAGGGATGGAGCAGGGATGGAGCAGGAGCAGGGATGGAGCAGGGATGGAGCAGGAGCAGGGATGGAGCAGGGATGGAGCAGGGATGGAAAAGAGATGGAGCAGGGATGGAGCAGGGATGGAGCAGGGATGGAGGAGGGATGGAGCTGGGATGGAGGAGGGATGGAAAAGAGATGGAGCAGGGATGGAGCAGGGATGGAGCTGGGATGGAGCAGGGATGGAGCAGGGATGGAGCAGGGATGGAGATGGGATGGAGCAGGGATGGGGCAGGGATGGAGCAGGGATGGAGGAGGGATGGAGCAGGGATGGAGATGGGATGGAGGAGGGATGGAGCAGGGATGGAGCAGGGATGGAGGAGGGATGGAGCAGGGATGGAGCTGGGATGGAGCAGGGATGGAGGAGGGATGGAAAAGGGATGGAGCAGGGATGGAGGAGGGATGGAGGAGGGATGGAGCAGGGATGGAGCAGGGATGGAGGAGGGATGGAGCAGGGATGGAGCTGGGATGGAGGAGGGATGGAGCAGGGATGGAGCAGGGATGGAGGAGGGATGGAGCAGGGATGGAGGAGGGATGGAGCTGGGATGGAGCTGGGATGGAGGAGGGATGGAGGAGGGATGGAGCAGGGATGGAGCAGGGATGGAGCAGGGATGGAGGAGGGATGGAGCTGGGATGGAGCAGGGATGGAGGAGGGATGGAGCAGGGATGGAGCAGGGATGGAGCTGGGATGGAGCAGGGATGGAGCAGGGATGGAGGAGGGATGGAGCAGGGATGGAGCAGGGATGGAGCTGGGATGGAGCAGGGATGGAGCTGGGATGGAGCAGGGATGGAGGAGGTTGGAACTTTGCAAGTCTGTCCCTGCATTTCCCTCAGGATGTCCCTGGCTCAGGCAGGGGAGGCCTCAGTGGTGGGGAGGGCTGAGAGGCAGCAGGAGCACCCACATTTCACCTGCCCAGCAGTGGAACCAGAGCTCAGCTCAGCCTTTCTGCACCTGGGCACAGTCACAGAAATCCCAGAGTTTGGGTTGGAGGGACCTTAAGGCTCATCTCATTTCAACCTCTCTGCCACGGGCAGGGACACCTTCCCCTATCCCAGGCTGCTCCAAGCCCCATCCAGCCTGGCCTTGAACACTTCCAGGGATCCAGGCTCAGCCACAGCTGCTCTGGGCACCTCACCCTCACAGTAAAGAATTTCTCTTTCAGTTTAAAGCCATCCCCACTACTCTCACATCTGCCAGCACCAAGGCTGCAAACCTCACAGCAGCCCCATAAATCTGGTGTTTGCCTTGTCCAGTCCTTGTTCCTCACAAACTCAGTGTCCCTGCACTCAGCACCTCAGGGTGGAGGAGCCAGAGCTTCCCACCCAGGACAAGGATCCATGCAGGAACAATCAGGGGGTTCCCAGCTGCTCTGCCCAGCACCTCCCAGCCTGTCCAGACTCATCTTGGCTGTCTGGGATGGTAGGGAGAGCTTCCACCACAGACTGTGATGGACCCAAACCACCCCATTTCAGTCAGTGCTCCTGCTCAAGAAGACAAAATTATATTGCTCAGAAGAAGTCACGTCCTTCAATCCCACCCTGGCATTCACACCTCGTGGAGGTGTTGGGACTCTGCACTTTTAAAACACTTCCTATTTTCTCAGAATGAAAATAGTGTTGAAATGTCAACATTTCCAGTGGGACATTCCCCCATGTAACTGTCCCCCTGGGCTGGGACTGATTGCTGACAACTGCATCCCCCACAGCTTGTGGCTGTTACCAGGAAGCTCCTCTTGGACACCCAGCTCAGTGAGGATGCTCAGAGAGGGACCAGGCCCTGCAGATCTGGTGGCAGACAGGCACACAGGGTCTGGGCAGTGTAAGGACAGAGCAGGAATCCACACTGGTTTTGGCCATCTCAGTGCCAGGCTGTGCTGCCAGGATTCCATTCCTCCCAGGACAGCTCCCAGCCCCTCGCTGGGTTCCTGCCACCTGCACTCCCAGCTGCTCCCCGCAGCTCCAGCTCTGCCTGCTGCAGGAATTCTGCAAGCACAGAGCTTCCCTCCAGCCCTGGCTGCTCCTCCCTCCCTCCCCCTTACCCCCCCAGGCCGGTTTTCCTTTGGAATCTTGCTTCTGCCTTTCCTGGAACTCTCCTGGCTGGAGCAGGGCTGGAAGGAGGCGAGCAGGGACTTGGCCCCAGGCAGTGGCTGGGCTCGGTTCAAGGTGCTGGGATGCTCAGGAATGCCCCAGCAGGAGTTTTGCTCTCTCTTTTCTTTCCCTGTCTCTTGTAAAGATATTTCAGAGCCCCTCTGATGAGAGCCAGATGTGCTGCAGATGTTTGTGCTTCAGAGAGCACTGCTCTGCCTCCTGCACACCCTGAAGGACACACGGCTGGTTTGGTGACAGCAGCCACAGCCCCCGGTTATGGAGCTGTCATTGTCCCCTCCCACATCCTGAGTGTGCCCAGGCCCTGTCCAACCTGGCCTTGGGCACTGCCAGGGATCCAGGACAATCACAGCTGCTCTGGGCACCTGTGCCAGGGCCTGCCCACCCTCACAGGGAGGAATTCCTCCCCAATATCCCATCTGAATCTACTCTCCATCAGCTTAAAGATCATTTCCCTTTGTCCTGTCCCTCCCTGCCTTGTCCCCAGTCCCTCTGCAGCTCTCCTGGAGCCCCTTCAGGCCCTGCAAGGGGCTCTGAGCTCTGCCTGGAGCCTTCTCCTCTCCAGGGAGCACCCCCAGCTCTCCCAGCCTGGCTCCAGAGGGGCTCCAGATTAACTCAGTGGCCTCCTCTGGACACATCCCCACATGTCTGTGGCTTTTGGCAGAGTCCTTCACCCAGCAAAGCTGTCAAGAGCCCTCCCTGCAGATGGAGCTGTGCATCCCTGTCCCCTGTGGGACCAGCAGCTGAGCCCAGCTGTGTTTCTGTACATGCTCCCATCATCAGTGTGATCCCCCAGAACCCGAGCAAGCCCCAAGTCCCTGTCAGTGACCCCCTGCAATGTCCAGCCCATTCCAGGGAGCAGCCAGGCACACCCCTGAGCTCCATCACTCTCTGAGCAGCCCAGCCCAGCCCAGCCTCCTCCCCACACACCTGCACACAAGGTGTGCATTTATTTCCCTCATGTGCTTTCCTGCCTGCCCAGGATCACAGCCCAGCCCCATCCCAGCATCCAGCACTCCCTGGGATGGGGTGCTCAGCCCTGGGCTCCCTCCAGGGTGCAGGTGGGGCAAGAAGAGGGTTTTGTGTTCCCAGCACACTGGGGACAGTGAGTGACAGGAGCCAGAAGCTGTTCCCTGGCTGGCCCCGTGGTGTCAGGAGGGGCTCAGAGCCACACTCAGCACCCACACCCAGCTCCAGCCTCCTTGCCCAGCCTCCAGCACCCACACCCAGCTCCAGCCTCCTTGTCCAGCCTCCAGCACCCACACCCAGCTCCAGCCTCCTTGCCCAGCCTCCAGCACCCACACCCAGCTCCAGCCTCCTTGCCCAGCCTCCAGCACCCACACCCAGCTCCAGCCTCCTTGCCCAGCCTCCAGTTTTGTTTGCCATGGCTGGACTGTGCTGTTCACAGCTCATTGCACAGCACAGACCTCAGCGAGGCCGGGTGACATTTGAGAGCAGGGGCTGGGGACAGGGCCCAGCAGGGTGGGGGACCCAGCACTGACAGCCATGCCAAAGCACAGAAAACCACAGCAGAGCTCCTGACCCGGCTCCCTGGAGGGCACCTCCCACCTGGCCAGCCAGGAGCTGCTGCTGATGCCCAGGGCAGGAGGGAGGCCCAGGCTGAGCAGCCCAGCACGGGGGGCTGGCCCTGCCTCTCCCCCTCCTCTGCCCCCCCCCTCCCCACTCACACACTCCCCCTCTTTCTCCTAATCCCCACAAATGCTAAGATATTTAAATGTGGTATTTTCAAATCTAATCAGCGTTCCAAAGCTGTGCTGCCGCCACTCAAATTTAATTTGATCCATTTACCAACTTTGTGGTGCATCTAATCAAAGAGAGGGAACAATTAGGTTAATGTCAGGGGTCACCTCACAGCTCCTGCTCAGCCACAGGAGGTGTCACAGCCCTGGGGGACAAAAGCAGGAGCGTGGGGGCTCTGGAGGCTGGGCTGGAGGTGGCTGCAGGGCTGGAGGGTGTCCTGGCTCTGGCACACCCCAGGGTGACTCAGGGCAGCAGCCTGGCCAGGATGTTGGGCTGTGCCTCACTTCAGAGCCAGCAGGACATGGAGAACCAGACCAGGTGTCCCCACAGCTGTCCCCTGATGTGCTTGGTCAAGGACTGCTGCTCCTGCTCCTACAGCTCAGTGCACAATCATCCAGACAATCTGAGCCCTGATCCTGTCCCACATCTAAATGAGGGCTCAGGTTTGGGCTGGGGGAGGCTCAGGGAGAGCAAAATCTCAGCTGAACTCTTTCCTGCCTTAGCCAAAGCTGCACATCATGCCTGGGGTGAGGCCCTCTGGGTCAGACTGGGTGAGAAGGAGCTGGCAGGGTCTGGGTGCAGGCAGAGCTGACAAGGGCAGGACTGAGGGCCAGGATCAGTCCTGATCTCAGGGCTGGAGATCAGGGAGTGCAGGACAAGGAGCCCCAGGGGGCTGGGGACCTTTCTGCTTCCTCACTGGGAGTTATGGCTCCAAAACCAGAATTTCTACACAATGAAATGACAGAACCCCAGAATGGGTTGGGTTGGAAGGGACCTGGAAGATCATCCATTTCCAACCCCACTGCCACAGCAGGGACACCTTCCCTGGGAGGTGGAAGAACCATGTTGTGTCTGATCTCACATTCTGTCTGTGCTCTTCACTCATGTCAGGAAATGAAGGAGATGACAATGAAGAGAAAATGTCTTTGGTGTCATATTTTGTAGCCCCAACACGAGCAGAGCAAGGGTCCCTCCCTCCTCTCCTGAGCACACACCATGCCTTGCCTTGCTCCTGGAGCCTCAGCCCAGCCCTGAGCCACAGAGATCTCCCCTGTGGGTATTTGTTGGGCTTGGCTTCAGCTGCCCCCAGTCCCCAAACCCTGAGCTCGCTGCAGGGTCTCTGGGGTGGAGCTGGACAGGGTGGGACGTGAGGGGGACAGAGCCCAACAGGACCAGCAGCTGCAGCACCCAGAGAGGGACAGAAAGGGGACAAGCTCTGGGCTTGTTCCTGGTTTTAACACCTTTGAATGACTGAAAGAGGAGGTGACTGCAGCTCCTCCCGAGGGGCAGCTCCCATCTCTGCTCCCTGGGACAGGGACAGGGACAGGGAAGGGCTGGAGCTGGGCCAGGGCAGGCTCAGGCTGGAGATCAGGGAAAGGTTCTTCCCTCCCCCAGAGGGTGCTGGCACTGCCCAGGCTCCCCAGGGAATGGGCACGGCCCCGAGGCTGCCAGAGCTCCAGGGATGGACAGGGGGGATTGCTGGGGGGTCTGGATGATCCTGGTGGGTCCTTCCAGCTCAGGTTGTTCTGTGATTCTCTGCTCTCAAACGAAGGAGAGGAAGCTCTGGTGAGAGGTGGCACTGCTGTCCCCTCATCCCTGCCCCAGCCCAGAGGGACTCACACTGCAGGGGAGCAGCTCAAGACACACCAGGAGGGTTTTGGACACTCTTGGGGTGCAGGGAATCATCCCAGGGTTTGGTACCCACAGTCCAGCACTGCACAAGTGCAGCATCCTCCAGCTGCAGCCCTGGGGAAGCCCCTGCTCTGAGCTGGGCTGGAGGTCTGGGAGCACCAGGTGTTTAACTTGAAATGGACTGAAGTGGAAAATAAGCTCTTTTCCCATGGAATTCATTACCCAAACTTTAACTGCTGCAGCAGAAAAGCCTCAATCCCTCAAAACCACAAGAGAAGGGAAAAAAAAGAGCAAATAGAAGAAGAAAGGATGGGAAAAGCTGGGGCAGGAAACAAACCAAACCTACAGAAAACGGAAATAAAACCCACCCAACTTTTTTTTGCTACAACAATAGACATTTTTTTCAGGATTTTTATTTCCCACAGAAGAAATCCTCTGCCACTCCAGGAGCAGCCCCAGCACCTTGACATGTTCATTCCTAGCACTGCTTCCCCAAGCCACAGGCACAGAATTCCCATTTCACTGCTGCCTGGAGATGGGCTCACAGCCCCTGGCTGGGCATCACCTTCTGACTTGGCACTGGCAGGACTGTAAAATTCAGGGAAGAGCCCCTTGATGCTCATCCCAAGGGAATTTTCCATCTCTGTTGAGGGAGGATGACACACATGTGTTCCCATGGAGTCCAAGATGTCAAGAGCAGGTCCAGCACTGCCTGTGCTGGGTGGGGAGCTCAGAGGTGCCCCTCACACCTGGCTGTGCTCCCAGAGTGGGGTTTGTGTGCTCCCAGTGTGGGGTTTGTGTGCTCCCAGTTTGGGGTTTGTGTGTTCCCAGTTTGGGGTTTGTGTGCTCTCAGTGCCTGCAGGGGGTGGAACAATCCTGAATCAGCACCTGGTGCTCCTCCAGGTTGCATACAGGGGGAATTTCTTCACTGAAAAGGTGTTCAGGCACTAGAACAGACTGCCCAGTGCTGGAGTCCCCACCCCTGGGAGTGCTCAGAGCACGAGGGGATGTGGCATTTCCAGATGTGCTTTGTGGACATGGTGGGATTCAGTCCAAGGTTGGCCTTGATGGTCTCAGAGGTTTTCCCAAACTTACTGATTCTGTGGGAGCAACACCACTGGGATGGGGAGCAGAAGAGGAGTGGGAGTGGAGGCTCAGGGCTGTAGCACCATTCCCCTGTCCTTCCAAACCCCTCATACCCCAAGGACACACAGGGATAGCTCTGGGCCTGAAGCACCCACCTGTGCCCCCCGTGCTCCATCCCACATTCCCTCTCTCCCCAAAATCTCCTTTCCCATGGCTGGTGCAGCCTTCCCTGCCCATCCCCTGTGTGACAGCAGCAGGATCCCCATGCCATGGCCATGTCCCACATCCCAGGACATCACTGTGGCACTGACCTGAGCCACAGCCCAGCCTGTGGTGCTTTTCTCTCCCCACAGCTGTAGGGATGGCTCTGCACTGTGATTTAAATACAAATGCTTTGCAGTTTGTGCAGGGCAGGGGCTCTTGGCACAGCTGCCCTGCCCAGGGCTCAGGGCTCAGCTCAGCTGGGCTTTCCCAGCTCAGACCAAGGGAGGGATTTGTCCTGTGCTCCCTGCAGGCTCTGCCCACAAACCTCTGCCCAGCTCTGTCTGGTGCCCCACCCACACCTGGGGGTTGGGGAAGGGGAGGCGTGGAAGGAGAGGAAGGGATGCCCTGGCAAAGTGGAGGATTAGGGGCAAAACTTTCACATTTATTCCCCCCGTGGGCAGGGGGGTGGGGAATCCACTGTGGCAGGCAGGTGGCCAGAGGCTCTGCCAGGAGCTCAGTGCTCCTCACTGTCCTGATGGGAGCACTGGAAATGCCACTCTGGTTCCTCTGCCATGCCTTCTTTGGGATTAGTGCCAATCCCAGCTCAGCCCACCCTGAGCCCTTTCCATCCCCAGGGGCTCTGGCAGGGATTTTGGAGATTGTTTTTATCATCTCACCTTCTCTGGAGACACTTGCCCTCCTAGAGCAGCTCCGTGCACCCAGAGCCCCTTCATCCCTCATCCCATCTCCTTACAGCAGACCTGGAGTCTCTCCATCACAGGGAATGGGGAAAAACGAAGCTTATCAACCTTCTGGAATCAGATCAGGCATTTCCCACTCTCCTGTAGGCTCCTTCCAACCCCTCCCATGCTGGGTCCTTCCTTCACCCAGGCTGTGTCTGAGCCAAGACTGCATTTCCCTCCCCTCCCCAGGTCCCCTCCCCACCACGAGGGTGATTTCCCCTGTAAGCACAAATCACACCCTGCAGCCCAGGGAGCGTTTTTGGGCAGGAGGATGGGAATAAGCCCAGCCAAGGGGTGGGGCAGCCTGCACTGTGTGAGTGTAGGAAGTCACTGGGGTGCACCCCCTGATGGGAGATCCCATGGAGCCAGGGAGCTGGGAGAAGGTGACACAGGCTGGCAGCACAGGGACCCCCTGCTCCTGTGAGGATCCCCTTCTCAGCACCTCCCATCCCTCTCCCTGCTGCTTTTCCCATGTGTCCCTCTCCATCATCCCATTCCCTCTTCATCATCCCATTCCCTCTTTGTCATCCCATTCCCTCTTCATCATCCTTTCCCCTCTCCATCATCGCCTTTCCTCTCCATCATCCCATTCCTTCTTTATCATCCCATTCCCTCTCCATCATCGCCTTTCCTCTCCATCATCCCATTCCTTCTTTATCATCACATTCCCTCTTCATCTTTCCTTTCCCTTTCCATCATCCAATCTCCTATCATCCCCTTCCCTCTTCATCATCCCATTCCCTCTCCATCATCCAATTTCCTCTCCATCATCCCATTCTTTATCATCCTGTTCCCTCTTCATTCTCCCTTTCCCCTTCCATCACCCAATTTCCTCTCCATCATCCTCCTTCCCTCTCCATCCTCCCTTACTCTCTCCAACCTTTCTTTTTCTATTCATCACCCTCCCCCCTCTCCATCACCCCATTCCCTCTCCATCATCTCCTTCCTTTTCCATCATCCATTTCCATCTCCATCACCACCTTCCCTATCCGTCATCCCATTCCCCCTTTATCACCCCTCTCCCTCTCCATCACCCCATTCCCTCTCCATCACTCCTTCCTCTCTCATCCCCCTGGGTGCCTCCCCCGTCCCTGCCCCACCTCCCGCTGCCAGCCCAGCTCCTCCTGCCCGGGAGGGGCCGGGAGCAGTGGGATCAGCAGCGCAGAGGGGACTCGGGGAGGAGAGGAGCAGAGCAGGAGTTTCAAAGCTGCCCCCCTGTTTGCTTGCAAGGAGTTAAGTCTGTGATGTGTTGCGTGAGCTCTGATGAGAAGCTGCCTGACATGCAGAGCTGCAATAATGAAACGTAATACACATTAATAGGACCTCCCTCTGCGTGATTGCTTCTGCTCCACTGGCCCCATTGAAGATTTCACTTTTCTTTCAACAGTCAGAATAACAGAATGTGACATTAAGTCTTTTACATGCAGCAATTTATTTTAAAATATTGGGGCACTCAAAACAGTATCCAGAATGTTAAATAAGATATGCATGAGATGGAAATCAGAGCAGCACCGCAGTGAGGAGACAGGAGTCAGGCAGAGCCTCTCACAGGCTGAGCAGCTCCACTTTTTTTTTTTTCTTAATTGCTGTTTAAGGCACAAATAAATGGCCAAGTTGGAGAGAGCTCTGCGGTGCAAACCACCTGATCCTCTGAGCTCACAGGGCCACGTGGGGAACCAACAGCCACTGCTCCCACCTGGCCAAGGTCAGGGGGTGACACAAAACCCTTCTCCAGCCCAGGCCAAAGACAGCACCAAACCTGCCACAGGGCAAGGAGTGCTTGGACAACACTCACAGAGAATCAGGAATCAGAGAATCATGGAATGAAGAGAATTAGAGAATCAGAGAATCATGGAATCAGAGAATCATGGAATCATGGAATGGGTTGGGTTGAAAGGGAGGGACCTTACAGATCAAATCATTCCAGCCCTGCCATGGCAGGGACACCTTCCACTATCCCAGATTGCATCCAGCCTGGGACACTTCCAGGGATCCAGGGGCAGCCACAGCTGCTCTGGGCTGTGCCAGGGCCGGCCCACCCTCCCAGAGAACAACTCCTTCCCAACATCCCACCCATCCCTGCCCTCTGCAGTCTCCCCCAGTGCTGTGGAAAGGCTCCAGACAAGTTCAGAGCACAGCACAGCCTGAAGTGACTCTGGATGCCACTGGAGGGAGGGCAGAATCAGCTCAGGGCTTGCTCTGCTTTTTCAAGCTGCACATACACAGTAAAATCCTTTTATAAGAGCTTTGAAGGACAAAAGCTTTAAGCAGGAGAGGAGGTTTAGATGGAATATTAGGGAGCAGTTCTTCCCTGTCAGGGTGGTGTGGCCCTGGCACAGAAGAGCTGTGGCTGCCAGTGTCCAAGGCCAGGCTGCACAGGGCTGGGAGCAGCCTGGGGCACTGGGAGGTGTCCCTGCCCATGGCAGGGCTGGCACTGGATGAGCTTTCAGGTCCCTTCCAACCCAAACCATTCTGGGATTCTGTGACCCTAGATTTCTGCCTCAGTCCTGCACATCCTCTGAGCCCCCCCAGGACAGCCCCCCACTCTGATTTCTGTGAGGATCAGTGGAAATCCTGTGCCCTGTCACACCAGACACCCCATTCCCTTATTGCACCTGCAGCAAAACAACTTCATCCCTAAAGCCAGCAGAGCTGTGCCTGTCAGCAGCTGGCACTGCCCTGGTGACAGGGGTTGGTGTCACTGGTGGCAGGTCCCCCTGAGCTGCTCCCTGTGTCCTGCACACCCCCAGGACAGCAGCCCTGGGTGACAATGGCTCTTTGGCTGGAGGCTTCTGAGGGAAAAGGGCAAAGCTCATGGTGGCACTATCCTGTCCCTGCCCCCAGGGACCTCCCTGTGCATGCTGAGCTCTCCACTCTGCCAGGCTGGAATTTCCCCAGGAATCTTTTCCTGCCAAAGCCCTGCTGGTCTGCACTCGTCCTCACTTGAGCTGAGCTGTGCCTCAGAGCCAGGACATATTTCAGGGAGGGGCTGGTGGTCTGCAGCTGGCTCTTGTCACTGTCAGAGCTCTGGGGTCCCCAGGGTGCCACCTCAGGGTGGCAGGACCCTGTGTGGAGTCAGCCTTGTACCCCTGCTCCTCCTGGAGCCCAAACCCAGCAGCCCTTTGCTCCTGAGCCTCGCAGCCCCTCAGGCACTGTCCAGATCCAGCCTTTCAGGACACGGTGGCAGCACCATCATGGCACATCCAGAGAATTTAGGGGGCTCCTGAGGGGACCACCGGCACACCCAGGGAATTTAGGGGGCTCCTGAAGGGACCACAGGCACCCCAAACCCCGTGGGAGGGTCTGACTCTGCTCTGCTCCCACCCCAGTGATCCTGTGGGGCCCTTCCAACCCAGCTATTCCATGGTTCTGTGACCATGGCAGGGGTGTCCCCCACCCCTCTGCCTGCTCCTGCCCCCTGTGCCAAGGCTGCCCAGCTCTGCAGAGCCCATTTAGGCACATCTGGTTTGTCCAAGGTGCACTCCCAGTGCCACTCCCTGCCCATGCCCTGCTGCCAGGTGTGGTGGGCACAGCTCATCGTGCTCAGAGCATCCCCAGAGCCCCAGCCATGGCACAGGGGCAAGGACAGTGTGACAGACACCAGCCAGCCCCTCTGGGGGTCACAGGGTGGCTCCAAGCAGGACCCAGATGTCTTTCACATGGGAGCTGAGAAGAGCTCCTGATACCCCCTGTCCCTGTCCCTTGCCATGGGAGCACCCTGGGGCTCTCAGATCTCCTCAAAGCACATCCCAAAGTGCATTTCTCCCCAGACTCTGCTCTGTGGGTCACAGGCCACAGGTGGGGGCTGAGGATGGAGCTGGGGCTCCCTGCCCACAGCATCCCTGCCACGGGGTGAGGGTCAGCTCAGCCCCTCTGATCCCTGCCTGGCTGCAAATCCCAGGATCCCAAGGCCAGGCAGCCCCTCCCAGCCCTGCAGACACTGAGGGACTGTCCCCACGTGCCCTTTGCTGGCTCAAAGCACGGCTGGGGACAAGGCCAGGCCCCCCATGGGATGTCACAGCAGCAGTGCTGGGATGGGAGCATTGGCTGCTGCTCCAGCCCCTGACCCCGGGCAGTGGCACCAGCCTGTCCCTGCAGTGTCCCCACAGTGTCACAGTGGGACCAGTCTGTCTCTGCAGTGTCCCCACAGTGTCACTGTGACCCCAGTCTGTCCCTGCAGTGTCCCTGCAGTGTCCCAGTGGCACCAGCCCGTCCCTGCAGTGTCCCCACAGTGTCACTGTGTGACCACCCTGTCCCTGCAGTGTCACAGTGGCACCAGCCTGTCCCTGCAGTGTCCCTGCAGTGTCACAGTGGGACCAGCCTGTCCCTGCAGTATCACTGTGACCCCAGTCTGTCCCTGCAGTGTCCCTGCAGTGTCACAGTGCCACCAGTCATCTCTGCAGTGTCCCCACAGTGTCACAGTGGCACCAGCCTGTCCCTGAAGTGTCCCCACAGTGTCACAGTGGGACCACCCTATTCCTGCAGTTGCTGTGACCTCAACCCGTCCCTGCAGTGTCCCCACAGTGTGACTGTGTGACCACCCTGTCCCTGCAGTGTCACAGTATCCCCAGGCCATCCCTGCAGTGTCCCCACAGTGTCACAGTGGGACCAGCCCTCCCTGCAGTGTCACAGTGACCACAGTCTGTCCCCACAGTGTCCCTGCAGTCTCACAGTGGCACCAGCCCGTCCCTGCAGTGTCCCCACAGTGTCCCCACAGTGTCCCAGGCTCTGTGAGGTGCTCAGGGCAGGATCCCTCCCCGGTGACACCTGCAGGGCCGTGCTGTCACCAGCCAGGCACAGCAGCCCCGAGCTCACTGCAGGTGGGGAACAGGAGTCAGTGCAGCACGGGAGGGCTGTGCAGGGCTCTGGGGCACAGCCACTCGTTCAGGTGCCCTGGGGTCACACACCTGGGCGTGCTGGGCCAGCCCTGCCCTGCCCTGCCCTTCAGAGCCCCTCCCGATGGAGGAACCCCAGCCCAGGCTGGGAGAGGGGCCTGGGAATGTGCTGCTGTCCTTCCTGCCTCCCTCCCAGAGCCAGCCTTGTCCCCGTGCCAGCTTCACTTCAGCATTATTCTAATTTAGGGAACTGATGCAAAAGGCTGTCCTGGCAGTCCAGCTTGGCTTGGGTCGGGGTTATTTTGGTTTAGCTTCAGTCATCTGAGGACAGGTCATGCTCCAACCCAGCCTGTCTCTGCACGGCTGGGGTGTGTGAGGGGTCCATGGGGAGGGTCAAGGAAAGCTTTGGGGGTGCACAAAGCCTGCAGGAAAACTGCCCAGGGCTCCAGATGCAGTTTGGGAACATCCTCACCCCAGCACAGCCACTCTGCTCCCCTGGGGATGCTCCCTGAGCTGGGGAAAGGCTGACACAAACCCCACTGGTGACATCCCCAGCCTGAGCCACCCTCATGGGCAGCTGCCACCCAGAACTCTGCACTTTGCTCTGTTTGATGTCCCTCCCCCTTGGCAGGTCCTGCAGCCTCTCTGGGGGAGGACTGCCCTCTGGAAGGGCTGCCTGGACCTCACCCTCTGCCATCCCTGCAGCTGGGAGCACCTGGCACCCCTGTGTCTGCCTTCCTCCACTGCTGCCACCCACTGACCCCATGGGACACAGGGGGAACGGGGCAGCACCAGTGGGACAGGGGCTGTGGAATCAGGGAGCATCAGCAGAGAGGTGGACATGGTCCCTTCCAGCATTCACCTGCCCAAAAGTGGGGCTGGGACTGGTGCAGGGTGGGCAGGTATGCCCTGGGTGCCCAGCTCACCTCTGGCACATCCTGGCACGGCCCCAGTGTGACCAGCCCAGCCCCAGCAGCCTCAGGGTCACACATGTGTGACCTTCCCCTCTGTGTGGGGAATCCGATGTGCCCAGCAGAGCTGCTGCAAACTGAGGCCAAACACGAGTGCCCCTGATCTCCAGAGAATTCCCTGAGCCTCCAAAGAGAAGAGCTGAGTCCAACCTGCCACCTGGGAACAGTGCTCAGAGTGCTGTGGCTCAGTGCCCACGCCGTGTCCCCTCGCTGTCCCAGAGCTGGCCAGCTCAGGATGAGGCTGTGCCAATGCCTGAGTGCCTGTGCATGGCACCTCAGGGTCACAGGCTGCTCTCCCAGCACAAACCATCTCCCCATGACTCCCCAGCTCATCCTGGGCCCCAGCACGCACTGGGAGTTCCAGGCTGCTGCTGGGGAAGCACTTCAGTGAGGCACAGAGCAGGGCTGCCCAAAGCCCCAGCACGGGGGCTGAGGGATCCTGTGTGATGTGTCACAGCTGGGACACTGGGTGGCTGTGCAGGAATCAGCTCTCAGCCCAAGGAACGTGCTTTTCCTTGGGTTTGAGTCTGAGGGTGCTTCCTGTGCACACTGACGTTCTGTCACGTTGGAGAGCAGCTTTGCTCAGCCCTGGTTCTCATTTAGCTGAAGCCACAACTCCCTGAGCTGCTGGGAGCCCAGGCACGTGTGCTCTGCAGAAAGGGAAAGGAGCCCACAGGGACTGGCACCCTCACTCTCAGTTTGGCCCAGCAGACACTCGAGGAGGTGGCATGGCAGGACAAGCTCCACGGCTGAGGAAGGAGCCACAGCAATGCCATCATCGAGCCCAGCACGGCACCAGCCACAGGAGGGGACTGTCCCACTCTGCTCTGTGCTGCTGCGGCATCACCTTCAGGGTTGGGGGCAGTTTTGGACACCACAACAAAAGAAGGATCCAGAGATATTCCAGAACATCCAAATGAGGGACACGAGGGTGGTGAAGGGTCAGGAGGGGCCACAGGAGGAGCAGCTGGGGGCACTCGGTGTGTGCAGCTGGAGCAGAGCACCCTGAGGGCAGAGCTCAGGGATCTGCAGCTCCTCCCGAGGGGCAGCTCCCATCTCTGCTCCCTGGGACAGGGACAGGGAAGGGCTGGAGCTGGGCCAGGGCAGGCTCAGGCTGGAGATCAGGGAAAGGTTCTTCCCTCCCCCAGAGGGTGCTGGCACTGCCCAGGCTCCCCAGGGAATGGGCACGGCCCCGAGGCTGCCAGAGCTCCAGGGGTGGACAGGGGGCATTGCTGGGGGGGCTGGGCAGGGACAGGGGCTGGACTGGATCATCCTTGGGGGTCCTTCCAGCTCAGCACATCCTAGGATTGAAGCTCCACAATATCCAGGACCCGTGCCTGCTCTGGTCTCCTCCAAATAAAATTTCACCCACCTCCAGAAGGCTCGAGACAAGGAGCTAATGCCGAACAGGAACAGCCCACAGGAGGTAAAGGCTGGAGCTGCCTCAGGGGACTGAGACATCCCTCACTGGTACAGGGTGGTGGCAGTGCCCCATCACTCTGTGAATGTGTTTTTGGGTCACTCCTGGCCAGTTCCACTCGGCCATATCCCCAAAATCAGTTTTGACCCTGAGCAAGCAGCACAGCCCTCACGGGTGGCAGGGATGCTGGGACAGCAGTGAGCCACACCAAAGAGGTGCTGTGCCCTGTGCCTGCCCTCCCTGGCTGTCAGCCCGGGCTGGAGCCTCTCCTGGGCAGGAACACCTTGCCCCAGGCCTCAGGTGCTTGGTGGGAGCAGCTCCTGTGTGTGTGACTGCTGTAAAAAGCTCCGTGCAGTCATTAGAGGACATTTATGGTCCTTATGAAACAGCAAGGGGAAAAAACGAGCCCAGCTCCGTGCAGCGAGGACCTGAAGTCACTGGGCTGTCACACAGCAGGTGCCATCCCAGCACGGACCCTCGGGGTTCGAGCGCTGTGCCTTTAACAGGAGCGGGCTGGGAACGCTCCTGGCAGGGCTGCACAGCCCAGCAGCGCTCAGCGGAGGGGATAAAGCACGGGCTTGTTCAGCTGACAGAGAAAATGCCTCTTTCTGTGCTTATTTACCGCAGTGTCCGGTGTCAGGGTCCGCAGCAGGGGACGAGCACGTGTCCCCTGTGCCCCCGGGGATGCTGCGTGCATCGCGCCTCGTGTGCGGGCACCGGGACAGCAGCGGGACAGCAGCGGGGACAGCAGCGGGGACAGCGAGTCCCAGAGGTGCCCTGAGCCCCCAGGGTCGCCAGGAGGGCTGGGCAAGCGCCAGGAGCAGCGCTCGGTCCCACGGCTCCCACAAAAGCCCCTCTCCTGTCCTCTCCCTCGCTCTGTCCCCGCTGCTGGGGCAGGCACCCAGGTGGCACCGTCCGCATGTCCTGAGGAGCTCCTGCAGCACCACAGCCCGCTGGTGGCCGGCAGGACACCCCGACCCCAGCCCGCAGCCCCCCGGGACACGGTGGCACCGGGAGCGGCGGTGCCAGCGTGTGTGGGAGACCTCCCTGCGCGGCCGTGCCTTTGGAGCTGTGGATTTGTAGCCTGGCTGCTTCCTAGCTCAGCATGGAAGACACTCTACAATTTTTAATTTGCCAAAAAAGCCCTCTTTTTAGTTTACAGGGACAGAAGGGGGACTTTTATGTGCAATCTGTACAGCTCTCCAGAAAGCACTTACATTTATGATGTTCATGAAATTTATAGCCAGTTGGCAGTGCTGCTCTCTCCTCTCCTCTCCACCAGCCACCCTGGCAGGATGGCAGACTATAATAAGCAAGCCACACATTCAAGTGGCATAAAAGGCATTTCTACAAGTTAGCCTCCTGCCCAGCCTTATAAACTCTAACAAGTCTCTAACAAGTAGGCAGGATCTCTTTATACCCAGGGAGAAAAACCCTTTTCAGCAATGGCCTTTTCACAAAGCCCACACCTTTCTTCTAATTAAGGTTAAATAGCTCCATGTTTTCTGGCCAATTTCATTCTTTCCCCTTATTCCCCTCTTAACAAGGCAGCCTTTAAAAAGACATCACTAATTGGTGTCTGCTTCTCACATACCATGCGTGCTTTGATAGTCAGTTAGAAAGCCTTCCCCATCGATCAAACTTCCACTGAAAGGCTGCTAATGTGCTCCATGTGTCTGCCACCAGACAAAGCCAAGTGGCGGGTCCCCAGCTCCCTTCTCCTCCTGTTCCCAGAGTCCCTCCCGGGACCGAGGGTCCGCAGCCAGCTCTGCCCCCCGGCCCCGGCCTCCCTGGGAATAGCCCGGCCTCGGCATTGAGGGGAGGAATGACTCCGCGATGTGTGTGGCAATTGGAAAATTAATGGGGAGTGGTTAAATGTTAAGGGTAGGATCTGAAACAGAGCAGGCGAGAGAGCAATTGTCATGCTTATGAGACTGGAGGAGGGCCAGTGAGCTTTCCTGCGAATTCCAGTCTCCCCCGGTGCTTGGAGTATTCCCGGGGAGCGAGCTGGGGAGGGGATGCTGCCAGGGGGAGGGGCAGCGATGCTCTCCAGCCCCGCAGGACGGGAGAGAGCGGGGATTCTGCTGTTCCCTTTCCCCCTTTCCCGGGGATGGGCACGGGCTGCCCCATCTGCAGCTCATCAGCCCTTCCCCAGCAGGTCCTGACCGCCGCGGGGCCCTCGGGGAGAAGCCACAAGAGATGGTTGTTGTTAGCAGAGCTGCGAGCCAGACCTCCCATGGCCCTGCTCCCCCCGGCCCGGAGACTCACAGAGGAGTTTGGGTTGAAAGGGACCTCGAAATGTCAACCAGGCCAATCCCCAGCCCTGCTCCATCCCCTCCTCCGCCCAGCATCCCAAGGACGATGCTCTGGATGTCCCAGCCCCGCTGTGGCTGTCACCACACTCCCGACTTGGAGCAGAGCAAATCTCCCGTTCTGGGCTGCTCTGGGGGGTCTCAAACACCAGCGGCTGCAGGAGTCACCTAAGTGGGCTGCTTAGCTTGGGGGTTTGTCTGGAATGAACCCACAGCGTGGTTTTGGAGGAGATGGCAGCTCCATGGACTGGAAATCATTACCTGACCCAGCCAGGGAACCAAAACAACCACCTGAGAGAACAGAGATGGGGGCAGAGCTGCCTGGAGTGGGCTGGGCGTGCAGGATCACAGCAGGATTTGCTGTGATGCTGTTCCAAACATCCCTCTGCCCCCAGCCCCCACATCTAACAAACGTTTTGGTTTTTCAAAGAACAGTTACCTTTCCCACTGTAACTCACGGCTGGCTGCCACACCTTCCCCCAGGGTAAAGTCATCACCTGCAGGTTTAGAGGCCTCCAGCGGGGCTGGTAATCCTGGAAGTGTCTTTCAGCCTGGTCACAGGGGCTCTTTTTCTGGGGAGGGAGCCAAGGATTCCCAGAGGTGAGGAGAGAAGCAGCCAAAACCAGGCACCTCTTTGGCCCATGGGGCGGCCACCTGTGACCACAGCACAGTGACAAGATGGTGGGGTGTCCCCAGGGCACACACACACACTCCAGCTAGTTTTTTAGTGGTGATTTGCAGCCCTTTGTGCTGCTGGAGCCCAGGAGGGGAGGGATGGTCGGCAGCCAGATGCTGGCTCCCTCCCAGTCCTCAGTGGGGCTTGTCAGCGCCATAGGTTGTGCAGATGGAGACCTGCCAGCAAACGGCATCCCCAGCTCTCCCCAGCAGGCTGGCAGGTGCTTTCCCAGCTCTGCAGCCAGGACAGAGCCGGGGGGACACGCAGAGCCCTGACACAGTTTTGGAAAGCCTCCTGCTTGCTGTGACCCTGCCACTCCTCCCCAGCCATGGAGAGCTGGGCAGATTGAAGGATTACCTGAGGTTTTACAGCTTCATCCACAATTTGCTGCTGCAAAACAGCACAGGAGCAGGATCTTCTCTCTCCATCACACTTGGCACTGAGTTTGCTCCTCTGGCAGGCAGCAGTGTTCAGCAGTGCTGGGCAAGGCAGCCCTTCCCCAGGCTGGTATGCCAGGGCTGAGGCCATCCCCCAGCTGCCCTCCACACCCAGCTGAGACTCACAGAGCTTTGGTGGGAAGCCTGTCGGGGCAGAGACACGGGCATGTGCTCTGGTGCCTGCAGACAAGGGGTGAATGGCACCCTGCTCGTGCACAGCTCGTTCAAAGAGCACTCCTGCTGCCTCAGCCTCTCCCAGCAGCTCACAGGTGTGACTCGGGTGGCTGTGAGCCCACATTTTCCACTGCACAGCCCTTTGTGCAGCTCCTGCTGCTTCCCCAGCTCTGGTCTGGCTCTGTGCCCACAGATTTTGCCGTAGGAGAAAGGCAAAGCACATGGAGAGCACAGTCCCCCATTCACCTCCTGTGTCAGCTAGGATCTCCAGCGGCCTGAATCGAAGTGAAGCAGAGAATCACAGAATGTCCTTGGCTGGAAGGGACCCACGAGGATCATCCAGTCCAACTGCTGGCCCTGCACAGCCACCCCAACAATCCCACCCTAAGCCTCAGACCATTGTCCAAACCCTTGTGGAGCTCTGGCAGCCTCGGGGCCGTGCCCATGCCCTGGGCAGTGGGACTGGCACCTTGTGTCTCCTGAAGCTCACAGAGTCTCACAGCACAGCTGTACCCACAGCTCCTGCCTGCACCTCCCAGCACTGCTCCAGCCCTGAGGGGACAGCAGCAGCCAGGTCCCACAGATGACCCAATCTGGAAGTGTCCAAGGCCAGGCTGGACAGGGTTTGGGGTGACCTGGTCTAGTGGGAGGTGGAACAAGATGATCTGTAAAATTCCTTCCCACCCAAACCATTGCACATCTCTGTGATGATTTTATGTTGACTTTCACCCCACAACTCCATTTCACAGCAGTGTCTGACCCACAGGGACTCTGCAGAGCTCAGAGCCCCAAGCACCTGACAAGGGCCAGGGCTACCCGAGTCTTTAAGCACCTCATTACACAACTGAACTAATCCTCCTGTATCAGGTGTCCTGCCTGAACATCTGTGCCGAGGGGAAGTGGCCACAGGTGCAGCAGCAGCTCTCCAGAGGCAGGAGGGAGCTGCCAGGGGCTTGGGATCAGAGCAGTGCTCGTGTCGGGCTTTGTAATGAAGTGCCTGGGGACAGGTACATGAAACAGGGCCTCCCTCCTCAGAGTGTCTGTGCAGAATAATTACTGTGCCAAAAGTGGGGTTTGCAGGGGAGGGGTGCAGCCCAGGCCCTTGGCAGAGGTGCCTGCTGCAATTCAAGAAGCTCTGGGGGAGCTGAGACATCTCCACAGGGCTGGCAGATGTGACACAGGATCTACGGGAAACCTGCGCCCTTCTGGCGTGGCAGATGGTGGCCAGGTGGGCTAGCCCGGGGTGCCTCAGGTGGCACTGGGTGTCAGCAGGGCTGCCAGGGGACACACCTGAGCACAGACACCTGATCTGTGAGTGCAAACACCCCCCACCCTCCCAACCCACCGTGGTGGCTGCTGACATCTGCCCCTCTGTGCCTCAGTTTCCCCATGGGCCACACCTGTGCTGGGTGTGTCCTCGGGCAGCCCAGCTGCACCCCCTGCTCGGCTCGCTCTGCCAAGGGGGGTCCAAGGGGGTCTGAGTCATCCCTGGGCACTCACTCCCCTCTCTGCCTCTATTAACACCGTGCCTCATTTCTAAATCCATCTCCCGTGGATCTGCCTCCAGCTGCTGGTCCTTGGTCTGTCTTTCACAGCCAGATTAAAGGGCCCTTTAGTACCTGGGATTTTATCCCCATGAAGGCACTTACACGCTGCAATCAAAACACTTCTCAGCCTTCCCTGTGACGAGCTGAGCAGCCCAGGCACTGCAGCTCTCTGCAAGGCTTTGTCCTGCCCTGCCCTGCACAGGGGGCTCCTCTGGGGCTCCCCTCACCCCAGGCTGGCTCTGCTCATGGCTTTGTCCTGCCCTGCCCTGCACAGGGGGCTCCTCTGGGGCTCTCCTCATCCCAGGCTGGCTCTGCCCCATGGCTTTGTCCTGCCCTGCACTGCACAGGGGCTCCTCTGGGGCTCTCCTCACCCCAGGCTGGCTCTGCCCATGGCTTTGTCCTGCCCTGGAGCTGTGACTGTGCTGCCGAGGGGCCTCCCTGTCTCACCTCTGTTTTTTCAGCATTCCCTGGCCACACAAAAATGCATCTTTCAGCTGTGCCTGGTGCAAGGACTTCACAGATAAAGCTCCTCTCTCCATTCCCTTGAGACAGCTCACTGCCCACGTCATGTGGGTGGGGAAGCTGAGGCAAAGGGCAGCCAGGAAGTTTATAGTTCTAGGAAGAGCCCCTGGTGCCCCAGCTCCTTCACAGAGCCAGGGCAGGCTGCTCCCACATCTCCAGAGCCTGCCAAGGTGCAAGGGGGTCACCCACTCAGGTAAAGCCCCCAGGAGATGCTGGCAGGGAGCTCTGAGCACAGGGCTGCAGTGGCCCTGCTGCCTGCTGGCAGTGACACGGGACAGCCCAAATGGCCAGATGGCAAACCAGGATCCACCAAGGACAGGAAACAAGGAGACACAGGGATGCCTCTGAAGGGCAGCACTCACACACAATGCTGGGCTTGTCTTCTGGCCCCATGGGTGGCCTTCTCAGGGAAGGACATCAGAGCACATTTAGGATGCTCCATCTCCCCCTGTCTGGGGCTGCAGGGCTGCAGGGGACATCCCAGACACGGCCACCCCGTGCCCTGCTCCTCCCTGCCTCCCCAGCACGGGGACAGGAGCGCAGAGCTGAACCCCAGGTGAGCCCAGCCCCACTGAAGCTCTGCTGAGCCCCAGAGTCCTCCCCATCCCTGCTGGGTGAGACTTTTTGGGTTACCTAAAAACAGAGGCCAGGCAAAATTCAGGGAATAAAAAGCAGTTCTATTTATTGAAGGAACTTCAGGTACATTTAGGGCAGACAAAGCCCACCAGGGGCTGCCCCCAAAATGGACAATGGGCCATGGGATTTCACACTTTTATAAGTTTGGTCCGTTTGCACATTGGGGTTAAATCCTCCAATCACAGCTCCAGGTAATGAAGTCATTTACCCCAAGTTTGCTCCCCCTCAACTCACTTTTGTTTCCATCTCTCAGGGCCTGAGGCAGTGAGGTGTCCCTGATTCCCAGCCTGGAGAGGAATTGTTGTGTCTGCCCAAAATGGGAGAGCAGCAGCTCACACTGGGTATGGAGTTTAGAGTTATACACTAAAGAACTGCAGGGTTACAAATGGATGAGAAATATAAAAGCTGAAATCCTAAGGCATCAAGACCACCTCACTCACCCCGAGCTCCCTGCAGCTCTCCCTGGCCTCTGGCTGAGGAGGACGAGGGCCACGGCCCCACCCTGCCAGCTCATCCTGCAGCAGCTCAGCCCCAGTGCTGGACACGCTCTCTGCTCTGCACAGGATGTCCCAGTGTTGTTGAGAAGGGACAGGTTTGCTGGAGGACACAAGACAGGTCCAGCCTTCATCTCCCTCGCCCAGGAGACACTGCCCTGGCAGAGATGCTCAGGACATGAGGCTGCAGTGGTACCACAGTGACCCAGGGCTTTGGGAATTCCAAGGGGAGCACAGAGCTCCCCACTATGGTGGCACAGCAGAAACCTGTTCTTCCCCTTCCTGGGATGTGCTGAGGTCCCAGAAAATGGGAGAGAGCACAGCAGGACAGGAGCCATCCAGAGCAGCAGACCCTACATCTGGAGATGTCTGAGAATCCCTCTGCGAGGCAGGGCAGGGCTGGCTGCAGGAGGAGGAGATGATTCCAGAATCTCTGTCCCCACAGGATGGTTGGCAGTGAGGAAAGCTCTCAGGCTGGCACAGGAGCAGCAGCCAGTGGGGTCAGGGATCAGAGCTGGGACAGGACCATCCTGGGGCTGCAGCAGGCAGGGATCCAGAGTTCTTGGGGTTGGGAATTTCCAGCAAAGGACAGCCAGGACTTCCCTACCTGTCAGCTCCACTCTGATTGCCCAGAAAGCTCTGGAACAGTCAATCAAACAAGCTCTTGCAAGTCTGTAGCAGATAATGAGGAAATGAGGAACATCCAGCCTGGGTTTGTCAGGAGCAGTGTCACACAGCCCAGTTTCATCACCAGGAGCAGCAGCCTGGCAAGGGCTGTGTCTTGTACCCAGATATGCACAAGGCTCTTGGCAGGGTCACTCCAGATATTCTCCCAGGCAAGTAATGGAAAAATGGATGGGAGAGAAGTCATGTGAGGGTTTGGGGAAGCTCAGCACTGGCTCTTTACCTCCAGTTCCCCTTTTTCCTCATCAGCAGTCTGGGAATGCGAGAGGGAAGGGGGACATGGAGACAAGCCCCACAGTGAGCTGAAGCAATCCTACAGGACAGCATGGCCAAGCATTTCCTGGGATGTGCAGCCTGTGGGATGCTCCAGCCCAGGCTCTGCTGAGGGAGCTGTGGGCTTTGGGTACCACAGGTTAAAAAAAACCCTGTCCAAATTAAGGTAAGCCTAAAGAAGAAGGGGAAGATGGGGATATTGTGGGCAGCAGGCCCCAAGGACAAGGGGAGCTCACCCCAGCCTCACTATCCCTCCTGAGATGCTCAAGCAGCACTTCAGGGACCATCTCTGGTCACTCTGCACCCAGACCTGCCCCTAGTCCTGCTGGACAGCCAAGCCTGGACACTTGCAGCTCTTTCTTCTCCAGCCAAGGAGAGCCCAGATCCACCCCTGCATGACAGCAGGGGAGCAGGTACTTCCTTACACAGGGCTCCCATGGGCCTCCAGGCACTCCCAAAATAACATTTTTCCACCTGAACACCTTCATTTTTAGGCAGTGGGTGCACGATGTGGAAAGGAGTCTGTTCCTATCCCACCAAAGCATTGAGAATGTTGGGTTTCCAACACAAGATATCCACATGAGATGTTTTTAGGGACTTGGATGCATGTGCTCATTTAGTCACTGCACACATGAGCACAATGTCTGAATATGGGTTTTTTGGAGGAGGGAGAGACTCAGCAGCCAGGGAGCAGGCACAGGTGAGCTGAGGAGAGGGGACAGGCAGGGACAGAGGCCGAGGGAGGGGATGCTGGCCAGGCCTGGAGCAGAGCAGCAAATGCTGGTGTCTTGGGTTACAATACAGAGTGTGATAAAAGGTATCTGTTCTATCACCATCTGTTGAGGGTGGGGCAGTGATCCTGATCTCTGTGGGAGATATTCTGCTAATGGGCATCCATTGAAACCAGCTGGGGCAGTGTTCTTTATCTCATGGGATATCTCCTGTTCATGGCCATGGTTTATAAACCAGCTGGGGCAGTGTTCTTTATCTTTTCACAACCCATCCTTCCTCCAGCCAGTCATTTTCTGCTCATGGCCATTGAGTCCCACTGTGGGACTGATAAAATTACTGCATCCCACTGGGAGTTGCTCCAGCCAGGGGGAAGAGCCCAACATTTCTTACCAAGATAAAAACAGAGGTTTTGGGACACTAAGGGAGCCCCTTTCTCCACTGGACTCCAGAGGGAAACGGGATTGCTCCACATCACCACTGGAGCTTGGGAGGAAACTGCACCTTGTACAGGAGCACTGCTCCAGCTGAGCCACATCTGTCACTGCAGGAGGATGCAGCCACCATGGGATGGGACTGCTGCCAACACCCTGCCTGACTGACGGGTGTCAGGTTGTACTCTGACTGTGTCAGGGTTTGGGGTTTGTTCTTTGTAGTGCTGTATTTCTATTTTAATTTCCCTAGTACAGAACTGTTATTGCTAATTCCCATATCTTTGCCTGAGAGCCCCTTGATTTCAAAATTATAATAATTGGAGGGAGGGAGTTTACATTCTCCATTTCAAAGAGAGGCTCCTGCCTTTCTCAGCAGACACCTGTCCTCCAAACCAGGACAGCTGGGTAGGGCTGGAAGTGGCCACATCCCCACAGCCCTCCCCATCCCAGCAAGGCTGAGGGCTCAGACCTTGTGCAGCTGCTCCTTCCCTCCCCTGGCTCCCCCTCAGTGAGGTGGCAGCCGTCACCCCCCTGTCAGATCCATCCCAGTGCCTCTCCTGCTCGGTTCCGGTGCAGGGTGCCTCGCTCTTGGCTGCATGAGTGACTCTGAATAGAGAGGAAACAACCAAAGGCCACCCATGGAAAGCTGAGTGCCAGCTCCTGACAGCTCCCACGTCCTCCCCCAGCTCGTCAGCACAGCACAGCTGCCCCTGATGTGACACTTCTCTGTCTCTGTCTCTGGCAGCAGGGGGACAGGCTGCAGCCCAGGCTGTGCCACCTCAGCACGAGCACCTCGCTGGGTCAGGCTGAGCTTTCTCTTTTCCCTCGCAATTCCCAATTTTCCATCCCCATCCCAAGCCCCTCCCATATCCCAACAATTCCCAATTTCCCACCATTTCCGAATTTCCCCATCCCAACCATTCCTGAATTTCCCCATCCCAACCATTCCTGAATTTCCCCATCCCACCCATTCCCGAATTTCCCCATCCCACCCATTCCCACCCCAGCCACCCCAAACCCAGTGAGGAGCAGCTGCCTCAGGTGAGCTCCAGCACACCTGGATGGGGATGAGCCTCCTCTGACAGACACATGAGGGTGGGTGCTGCTGTCACACAGGGAGAGAGCAGGGATGGAAGGAGAGGGACTGGGGTTATCTCATGAATGAGCATCCCAGACACTGCCAGAAAGAAACACAAGGTGCTGGGAGGGGATCTTGTGGGAATTTTTGGGGTTTTGGGAGGCAAAGCAGTGACAGGGCAAGGTGGGGTGGCTTCAGGATGAAAGAGAGTGAATTTAGATTAAACATCAGAAAGAAATTGTTCCTGGTGAGGGTGGGCAGGCCCTGGCACAGGGTGCCCAGAGCAGCTGTGGCTGCCCCTGGATCCCTGGAAGTGTCCCAGGCCAGGCTGGATGGGGCTTGGAGACACCTGGGATAGTGGAAGGTTTCCCTGCCCATGGGAGGGGGTTGGATCATTTTCAGTGTCCCTTCTTCCAGCCCAACCCAACCCAGTGGGTGGTTCTGTGGTTCAGTGAAGCTGGGGATGGAGGCACAGGGCAGGGAAGCAGTGAGGATGTACAGAGTGGAATCTGCTGCTCCTGGAAAGGGAAATAATTTCCTTCAAATTTGTGGGTGACCTCAGCTCTGCCCCTGGGCTGAGGTGGCACAGTTGTGGCTGGGTGTCTGCAGGCTGAGGTCACACTCACAGTGGCAGGAGAGGTCCCCAGGGAGCCCCCAGGAGCCCTCACGTGTCCCCCTGGTGTGGCACTGCCTGCAGGGCTGTCCTCATAGCACGACAGGGAGCAGGAGCTGATGGCACCTCTGACCTCACCCTCAGTGACCCCTGCACAGCACAGGGCCCCTCCCTGGGCACTGGGGGTGCACACTGAGCACAGCAGTGCCCCACAGACCTCCCTGAGCTCCCCAAACACCCCCTTCTCACCACACTTCACTGGGGCTTGTGGGGAGCAGCTGAGTCCTGGTGCCTCAGCCAGGTCAGGATGAGCCTCCTGTGATTGCCAGAGCAGGACATAAGCAATGTTTCAGGGGAAAAAATTCTGCAGGGACAGGGAAGACAGCCTGACCTAGTGAGTGACACCCATGCCCATGGTGGGGGGTGGAATTAGATGATCTTTTTTGGGGCGTCCAACCCAACTGCTCTGATTCCATGACCTGCAGCTGCTTTCTGCAGAGAGCTTTGCTTTGGCTGCAGGTTCTTCTGGATGATCAGTGTGGGGCTCCATGGGCTCTTCTGTGCCATGGGCAGAGGTTTGTCTTGTCTCAAGGCCTTGCAGAATAAACTGTGGCAATGATGGCAGAGAATTACTGTGAGGAGACACCTGCCAGGACCTGAGTGCTCTGTCTGCAGCCTCAAAGGGAAACTGGGGCCAAGGAAAGCACAGCTGCTTTCAGTGCTTTCAGAGAAGGCTGGATGTGCTGGAGCAGGGTCAACAGCTTCTGTCAGTGATCTTTAAGGTCTCTTCAAATTCAAACTTTTTTTGTGCAGTCAAGGACTGAGAGACACTTGGGACCCACAACCTTCACCTCACTCTGGAAAAGCAGCACAAGAACCAGGAGCTGCCTGGCAAGAGGGGACAGACCTTGCTGGGGTGCCCAGAAATCTCCTCCATTACACTTTTGTCTGGGGAACTCTGGGCAGATCAGCTGGAGCCTCCAGGAGGTTGGAGAGGCTGCAGGTTTTAGTGACAGGAGCACAAACCAGAGCCAGGCACCAGCAGACCTCCTCAGGATGGGCTCCCAACACAGGGAAAAGCACCATGGAAGCAGCCCCTGCCTGCTGGGAGCTCTGTGTCCTGGTCCAGCTTCTCCTCCCGCTGGGAATGTCTGAGCTTGGAGTGAGGGAAGAGCCAGAGGGTCACCTCAAGGAGGAGGAATGGCCAGGACTGTGGGAGGAGGTAATTGTGAGCTGCTCTAACACAGGGGAGGGTGGGAACACCCTGAGGGGCTGGTTGGCTTCACCTGGGGGGTGGTTAGTGCTCCATGTGTGAGCATAAAGCAAATGTCAATGCAAGCAGGCATTTAAAGATAAAATTGGTGTTAATAATAATGATTATGATAATGCTGTCACCAAGAATAACTGTGCAAACACTGGCAGAGCGAGGGCAGGGACATCCTGGGTTCTGACAAATGTCTGTGCTTGGGGAGCTGCAGCCAGTTTGAGTTTGGGAGCTGGAAAGGGGCTCAGCCTGGAGAAAAGGAGGCTCAGGGGGCCCTTGTGGCTCTGCACAACTCCCTGCCAGGAGGGGACAGCCGGGGGGTCGGGCTGTGCTCCAGGAACAGGGACAGGAGCAGAAGGAACGGCCTCAGGCTGGGCCAGGGTTGGATATTGGGCAGAATTTCTTCAAGGAAAGCGTGGTCAGGCACTGGAAGTGGTGGAATCACCATCCCTGGAGGAGAAATGACTGGAGGTGGCACCCAGTGACAAGGTGGGGGTTGGTCACAGGTTGGACTCAGTGGTCTTGGAGGGCTTTTCCAGCCTCAGTGGTTCTGTGGTTCTGTTTGGGCTGGGTCTGGCTGGGGCCTGGGCTCTGCAGCCCTGGGGGTTCCTGCTCACATATCCCAGCCAGGCACTTTTCACAGCACTTATGCAACTCTGGAAACAGCCAGAAAAATGCACTGGTGCCTCTGGAAACCTCTGGGATTGATTTCAGGCTCTGAACAGGAAATTGTGATGAAGGCAGGAGCTGTGCTTGGTCACGTAAGGGATTTATTCTGGCTCTTTGTGGCAGGGATGGGTGAGTGTGGGAGCCCATGATGGAAAAGGGATCTTGACCTGTTTCTCTTTCCAGACCCTCTCTGCCCCATCCTCCCCTCCACAGGTGATCACCCTGCAGCTGTTTCCCTGTTAGCTCAGCAAATCCTGGAATCCCACACTGCTCTGGGTGGGGAGCTCATCCCATTCCCCCCACCTTCCACGGGCAAAGACACCTTCCACCATCCCAGGCTGCTTTCATCCAGCCTGGCCTTGAACATTTCCAGGGATGGGGCTCTGCAATTCCCTCTCATTACTACCCAGTGCAGGAGAAGGATTTTTGCCATTGCCTCGGAGCAACTGTGCTCTTAAGTTTCTTCCAAGACTCACACCAGGGCCGCTTCTCTGCATGTGTGGTCTCTTGGACTGCATAGAGCTCATAAATAAATAAGGAGAAAAGTTCTTAATCTTCATTCGAAAGCTCCTGGTATCACAATGCTGCTGCACAAAAGCCATCTTATTAGCCCCAAGTGCAAAATGCTGCCTTTTCTTGCAGAAGCTCATTAATTGCAGGTCACCATTCAACAAGAAAGATGAGGCACTTGAGTTCTTCAGGCTCTCATTAGCCACCGAGCTGAACAGTATGTGTGAAATTAACAGTCACCTGAGTACCTCTATAATTTCATAATTATTAGGCCTAATGGGTTAGTCTCTGCCAAATGGTTTTAACTCCTTCCTAGACAGAGCAAGGAATCACATGAGATGCCAAGGTTGGCGCATTTCATGAGTTTTATAACCATTTAACAGCTTTCTTGTGGAAATAATAATAAGGAGAGGAAGTTTCCAGGATCGTGTACTGTTTGCATTTTTTAACATATGTTTAGCTTTTAATTATTCATATCCAGCGCGCCAAGGAAGCAGATAGCCTGTATCCTGGAGAGTGGGTGAAAGAGCTTTCTCTGCAAAGGGATTTTAATTGGTTTTAAAATGTGTTCTGTGTGTGTGTTTATATTTGCGTGTGTGTGTGAGAGCCGAGCCTTTGGTTTCTCTTCTCCTTGATGATTACATTACATTATTTCCCGTCTCTTACATTTTTATTTATCTTAGGCTTAAAAAGCAAAATCAGAGCTGAGATTTCTGTCTGTGCTTTTGAACTCGAGAAGCTTGGAAATGGCACTGCCTTTTAATGGGGATTTTCTCCTACTTGAATCCAGCCCAGGCGAGCAGCCTGGAGGGGAAGGCTGCCTCTCACCTCCAATCACTAATTGTTTTTCTTGTGGTTTGTCTCACAGTCCGGAGCATGGGTGGCTCATTCCAGGTGGGAACAAACTCAGCATAACCCCCCAAACTTGGGGTGACCTGGAGGGGGGCTCTGACCTGTGGCCATCACATTGCACCCCATGGGGAACACTGGGCCCCCACAGATGGAAAAGCAGCCCCTTCCATTTGGGCACAGGGCAGGTATTCCAGCCTGTCCCAGACACTCCCATTTGATAGCTGGCATTTAAATTTGCTATTAAAATCATATCTGCACCCACTGCAGAATGGGTTATACTGGGAATGCTGTGCTCTCCTCTGGGATATCAATCCCTTTCCCACTGCTTTCAGCCTTGATGAGACCCTCGGCAGTGACGAGAGGACACAGCCAGGACAGCAGCAGGCCCAGGAAAGAGGTTAATGGTTGGAGTTGATGATCTTGGAGGGTTTTTCCACCCTTAATGATTGTGTGAGATGTCTGAAGTCCCCCTCAGTGCCGTGTTTTCAGGAGGTGGCTGATCCTGGAGGGGGTGCAGGCATTCCCCACCTCGTGCTGGGGAACAAGGAGCACTTTGGCTGCCATGGGCCTGCCCAGCTGAGCTCAGGTGTGGCCTGCTCTCACCTGGAGAAGCACAGCACAGCCCAGAGTGACAAACAACCTTGCTTGGTGACAAAAGGTGGCCTTGGCACCGTGATGGTGGCAGCAGAGCTCCTGCTGCTGCTGCAGCCCTCAGCTCTGCCAGCCCCAGCCCACAGCCTCTCTGCTCTTCTGCTCCATCACATTTGCAGGTTTGGGGCTTTTTTGGCTGATGCTGTCCTGAGATTTGTTCTCATTGTGCAAGAGAACACAGGGGAACAGGGGGTTTGGGGCCTGAAGTGGGGGGGATCAGGGACCTCCCCACACCTGTGACACAGCAAGTCCCTGCTCTGACAGGGGCCAGAGTGCAGCAGCAGGGAGCTGGAGCATCCCAGGCTCTGTCTGGGATGGTTTCTCAGGACAGGAGGCAGCTGGGAGACCTGCAGCCATCAGAAAAGAGCAAGGCCAGGATGCAGAGGCTCGGATGGACCCCAGAGCCAGGCCCCAATGCTCTGTGCTGGTGCTCCACTCCCAGCTGTGCCTGTGCTGGAGATCAAGGCTGGGAGGAGGGAGGGTCTTTCTTCACTTTAGGTGCTGGAGAAACGTCTCCTTCGATGATATTTCACCTTACCTCTCCTTGCCACATCTGTCAACTTCTGCTAATTACCGAGTTTGCTATCACCCTCTGCACTGATGTGAAGGGTAGGGAAAACAGAAAAAGGAGGTTAAGGGATTCTACAATTATAAATGATGTCTGGCAGGCTAAGGTACCATATAATGCATTATAAGCACTTAAAAAGCTAACCCATTCTGTCTTCTTTCTTTGGCATAAATAATGGCTTTTTTATGAATAAATCATGCAGCCAAGGTCTCTGAAAATAGCAGGAACCTGGAGCAGAATGTCTCCATCCTCATTTTTGCTAGGACAGCAGAGAAGTCAGCAATCCACTCCATCACCACTGATAAACCAGGGTGAGTGCAACTTGCAGTAATGAAATAGGGAGATAAAGTTTCGGGAGGGTGAGCGGGGCAGCGGGATATTTCTGCCAAAGCACCGACTGCACCCGGGCTCCAAATGAAACATAATGGACTCCGAGGAGATAAGCATTTTTTTCCTGCCCCATGAATAAAGCAAGACCTCATAACTCATAGACAGGCAAAGCTGCCAGCAACTTAAAAGTGCTTCCTTCTGCTTCTGGTTTGTGTTTCCTTTTAATGAAGCTGCTCCAAAGCCGAGGGGGAGCTCAGAAGTGGGGCTGGAAGCAAACCCTGCCTTTCTGCGTGTGGAGTCCGGCTGGCTGCGGGCGCTGGGAAGGGCTGGGTGGGCTGGGGGGGAGCTGGGGAGGGCTGGGAGGGCACTGGGATGGGCTGGCTGGGCTGGCTGGGTTGGCTGGGCAGTGAGGAGGGCTGGCAGGGCTGGCTGGGCACTGGGATGGCCTGGCTGGGAGATGGGGAGGGCTGGGAGGGCACTGGGATTATCTGGCTGGGCTGGGAGGGCACTGGGATGGTCTGACTGGGCTCTGGGCTGGTCTGGTTGGTCTGGGAGGGCACTGGGATGATCTGGATGGGCTCTAGGATGGTCTGGTTGGGCACTGGGATGGTCTGGAAGGGTACTAGGATGGTCTGGCTGGGCTGGAAGGGCTCTGGGATGGTCTGGCTGGGCTGGAAGGGCTCTGGGATGGTCTGGCTGGGCTGGCTGGGCTCTGGGATGGTCTGTCTGCGCTCTGGGATGGTCTGGATGGTCTGGCTGGGCTCTGGGATGGTCTGGATGGGCTCTGGGATGGTCTGGCTGGGCTGGTTGGGTTCTGGGATGGTCTGGATGGGCTCTGGGATGGTCTGGCTGGGCTGGTTGGGCTCTGGGATGGTCTGGCTGGGCTGGTTGGGCTCTGGGATGGTCTGGCTGGGTGGCTGCAGCCCCCCAGCCCTTGCCCAAAGGGTTCCCTCGCAGCTGCCCTTGCCAGGAGGGGCAGGGAGGGAGGTCCTGGAGGTGCTGGAGGTCCTGGAGGTGCTGCCACGGTGCGGACCCTGCCTGTGCTCCGGGCTCTGCTCAGCCCTGGCTGTGTCTGCACCCGGTTTTCCCCCTCCACAGGGTCTCTTCTCTCCCGGCAGGTGGGCGCTCACCCATTCCTCTTGCCAAGGCTCCCTCCCACCTCGCTGCAGGGACCACCCAGAGGGACCCACATCAAGGCAGCGCTGCAGGTTTGGAGCTGCCTTGCTCAGGGTCAGGCTCCGCACCCACCCCAGCCCCCCTCCCCAGGCACAGCCCACCCTCCTCTTTCTGGGAGATCACTGAGGAATAGCTCATCCCCGTAAAAACAATTCCCATGTGGGTGTGGGGCAGGGGGATCTCCGTCCTCATCCTACAGGATATGGGGTTGGGATTCACAGCCAGCCCAGGCACCTCCCGCAGAACAGAGGGAGCAGAGCAGGGCTGGAGAACCAGCACATCGCTGCATGAGCCAAGGCTGACGGAACCTGTGAAGGGCTGCAGGGCTGGGCAGAGTTCCCCAGCTCCCCCCAGCCCCTGAGCTGCAGCTGAGGTGCCAGAGCCCGCACACAGCATGCGATGCTCCGGGACAGAGGGACTCCTGACACACGGCTGGAGACAAGGGGTGGGGACAGCCCTCGGGATGCTGGGCGGGATGGGGACACTGGGGTCACCGCCGCAGCTCACACTGTGACAGGAGCAGCCCTTGTTCCCTGCTGGGACACAGAATTCCCCTGCAGCCTTCACCCTCCTTGACCAAAGGCCTGTTTGTCATCGAGTCCTTTCCAGGCACAGAGCAGGGCAGGCGGCACCAGGAGAGCCGAGCAGAGGAGCTGGTGCTCAGCAGGGAGAGGGCTCTGTGTTCCCAGCAGGGACTGAGCACCTGCCAGGTGTGTCTGCAGCACAGACAGCCTGGGATGTCACCAAGGGCAGGGACAGCAGCCAAGGTGTCGCTAGCAGAGACCTCTGCCTTGCCCACCTGGTTGTGGCCCCTAGTGGACCCCAGGTCCTACCAAGGAATGATTTCTGAGGGTCCAGCTTGGTGCTGGTGGGCTCAGGGAGGAGGACTCAGAGAGCATCACCTGCAGTGCTCAGCACAGTCCCAGCCTGGCAGAGCTTCCTGCAGCATCCCAGAACCCGCAGGGTACTCGGGAAAGCCAAAATCCCAGAGACTCATGGGCTGTGAATCAGCAGCCACAGGCTCTGGGGATTAAATCCTGGATTTCTGAGGAGCTGCTGCTGCTGCTCCCCAGAGCCAGCAGTGCTGCTGGGGCTGGGGCTGGGCGAGGGCAGGGAAAGACAAAGCTCCTGCCTGTCCTTGGAGGAGGATGAAGGGCAGATAGAGGGGGAAATGGAGCAGGGAAAAATGCAGAAGTGACTTTTGACAAGGACCTGGAGGGACAGCACATCACACTGACACAGGACAGGGTTAGATGGGATATTCGGATTGTCCAGAGCAGCTGTGGCTGTCCCATCCCTGGCAGTGTCCCAGGCCAGGTGGGACGGGGCTTGGAGCATCTTGGGACAGCGGGAAGTGTCCCTGCCATGGCAGGGGTGGGCTGAGATGATCTTTAAGGTCCCTCCCAACCCAGACCATTCCCCATTCAATGTTTAGGGCTGTCCTGAGCAGGGCCAAATGCAGGGACACCTCTGCCCAGCTGACCCAGCACTCAGCCCTTGGAGGAAGGAGACACCTGGGGCTTTGCTCTGTCAAACCCTGTTCTCTGGGGACATCCTGCCACCCCCGGAGCAGGAAATGACATCTCCCTGTGCACACACACATGAGAGAGACCCTCTGCCCAATTATTTTGGGGGACAAGCTCAGCAGAGGTGGGCACAGCCCCAGAGCCCCCCTGTGCCAACCTCAGCTCTGGCACACTCAGCTGGTGCCAGGAGCTCCAGCTGGAGCTGCATTCCCTGTGAGCTCCTCAGGGGGCTGGGAGGTGCAGCCCAGGGATCTGGAATCACCCAGGGTGTGTGAGAACACTCAGCACACCTGTGAATACAGACACACAGACAGAGACACAGACACACAGACACACACAGGGCACGCACACACAGACACAGACACACACACAGACACACACAGACAGACACCTTCCTGGGACACAGGGGTGTGAACAGCCTGTGACACCCCTCACACCCCTCACACCCCTCACACCCCTCACACACCCCTCACACACCCCTCACACCCCTCACACACCCCTCACACCCCTCACACCCCTCACACCCCTCACACACCCCTCACACACCCCTCACACCCTCACTCCCCTCACACCCTCACACACACACAGGGTTCTCTGCTGCTCTCACAGACTGGGTGTTCAGGATCTTTGCACCTCCCCAGCAGATCTTCCCCCCTCTCTCTTTTCCTGCGGGTAAATGAAGGGTTCCTGGGGACAGCTCCTCCTGCACCTGCGGTGTCCCCAGGCTCACTCGGTGTGCCAGCCATGCCCACAGCCATGCAGGATGCAGGATGCAGGATGAGGAGCAGCAGCTCTGCTGCCCTCGTGCTGGCTGCTCCTGGCAGCCCCCAGGCCAGGTGGTGGGGTTGCTTCCTTGGGCTTCATTCAGCACAAGCAGCTTGTGCTGTTTCTTCTCCTCCCTGGGGTGGGCTGCTCATTTTTGCCCCATAAGACAATGCCCTTTTTCAAAAACAAAGAAATTACAAAGTACATATGAACATATGGTAACATATATTCTAGGCTGCCTATGTGGCCAATTTTCTGTATGTTACCATATGGTGCCGCGTATTTAGCAAAAATATAACTTGACTGTTTCTCTTTCCATATGGGGATTCTTTTGCCTTAATTAATAACATTGAGCAAAAACTCTTTCTAAGGTTTCCAAGATTTCTGCAAGGGAGTGTCTTATGACAGACACATGCTCCTGAAGGCTTTCCTCCTCATTTGTCTGCACCCTTCTGTCCCTGTCCTCTTCCACATGCTCCAGGGGCAGCTGTGGGGACATCTGCCCATGGGATTGCTGGGAGGGGAATGGAGCTCCTGTCCCACTCAGGACCTGTGGGATAACACAGTGCCTGTGGGCTGGATCCCTCCAGCTCATCCCAGAGCTGAGTGAACAGAACAAAGAGGAGATGGGGAGGGAGCTGGTGCAGCAGAGAGAGCTCTGGTGCCACACAGGGACTGCTGTCTTCAAAGGGGCAGAAAGCTGCACAGTTTGCTGCTCTCCAATTAAGCCTCTCCAGAGTTATCTGACAGAACAGTGAGATGTGTCAGAGGATCCTCTTGGGACAAGCACACAGCCAGGGCTCGGAGATGAGCCAGCTGTGTCCCGGTGGGATGGGGTGTGAAGGGTCAGTGGCACAGCCCCCGCTGGCAGAGACCTTCCCACTCACACAGCAAAGCCTGTCAATGAAGACAAATCTCCGTGGCTCCAGATGTGTCCCTTGTCCCTCAGGGATGTTCCCGCTGTGCAGGCAGAGTGGAGCTGGCACGGGGCAGGTCAGCAGGGACAGCAGGGCAGATGCTGGATCTCTGCCTCTCCCCATTCCCTGGGTCCTGTTGGAGATGCTGAGCTCCCTGTCCTCCTCCTAGGGTGGGACAGGACACGGGCAGCACCTGGGGGGCTCAGCTTTGCTGTGGGGTGAGCCTGTCCCTCTGCTCAGCAGCAGTGCATTTCACCACCAACAGGCAGAACCCTCCTGGGGCTCTGTTTGAGTGTCCTCAGCCTCCCACAGCCCCCAAATCCTCCTTTCCTGTGCTGCTGCACTGGCCAGCTCTGTCTGTATGGATGGGATGGGGTGACAGTGCATTGCAGTGGAGTGTGAACATGGTGGGTGCTTGGATTGCCCTCCCTTCCCCTGCAGCACCCAGTGCAGCCCAGTGAAGGTCAGCTGTGATCAGGGTCAAGGCTCCAGGGTCATCAGGAACCAGGGACTCCTTGTCTGGGCTGCCCCATCCCCTGCTCCTCACACCCCAGAGCTCCCCACGTCAGGGAATTTCTGTTCTGAGGAGCTCACCAGGTCACTCCTCCTGCTCCAGTGCCTCTCCTGCTGCCTCACAGCACCTCCCCACATCCCTCAGCTCTGTGTGGATGCTCTGAGGTCCTCAGCAGGTACCTCCTGCTCTTAGGGGACACCTTCTCATGGGATGTTTGGAGCACAGGTCCTGGGCATCCCCTTCCAGTGATTGGAGTCTCCCAGGCATGGGTTGAGCTGCCCTGCTCAGCTGTGCTGGCTTCATCCAGCTCCCTTGGGCAGCTGGGGCGGGGAGGGAAGTCCCTCATGGGCTTTGTGCAACCTCTCAAAGGGTTCACTGAGCAGTCAGGGCAGTCCTGTGTAACCTGGACAAAAGAGCTGGATCAGCTCCTGGTGTCCCAGCCTCTTCCTGCACCTCCAGAGCTTTCCTCCTGAGGACCTGAGCTGACCTGGAGCCCAGGTCTCTGCCCAGCACTGCCACCCCTGGCTGGTGTCCATCCCAGCCCATCCCCAGCCCATCCTGGCAGAGTGGGACACGAGCAGAGCTGGCAGAGTGGCAGTCACCAGCACCTCTGTGCCCATGGGGCACTGCCAGCACCGTGTGTGCAGCTGTGCCTGGCTCAGGACCTTGCAGCTGCTCCCCCATTCCCTGCCAAAGCCCAGAGCAGGACTCAGGGTGGGACATGTGCAGAGCAGGCCATCCTTGCAGCCACATGGAGATCAACCGTGGCCTGAGAGCCCTGCTGGGACTGTCTGCCTGCTGGCCTGGCCATTTGCAGGGTGCCTGGGAAGGCATTTCCAAAGGGCAGGGCTTCACCAGCAGCCACAATTCCTAAATTTGCATTACAGGCTGGTTGTACCCTGGGTATCATGGCTGGGATGCAAATCACAGAATGGTTTGGGTTGGAAGGGCCCTAAAGACAATCCAGTTATCCACAGGCAGGAACACCTTCCACTAAACCAGACTGCTCCAAGCCCTGCTGCAGGAGAGCAGCCCCTCTTTGGAAGGGTGTCAGGCTGCATTCCCACCACAGCTCAGCCCAGAACAGCCTCTGACCTCTCCTGCCCAACCTGTTGGCACAAATCAAATCCCACCCTCACAGCAGGCTGCCAGCCGGGCCCGCATGAGGGCTGTGGGTGCAAGGCTGGCGGGCACTGGGGACGTGGTGGCATTCAGGGATGGCACTGGGAGAAGGTCAGTGCGTGCAGAGCAGGCACAGGCTGTCAGCCTCAGCTCTGCTGAGCCTCTGCAGGGAGGACAAGCAGGGATGCAGGGATCAGCTGTGCTCAGGAGCTGTCTGGAGAGGCTGGCACGGGGGGGCTGCAGTGCAGGGAGCAGAACCACGTCATCCTGCAGTGCTGCCCTGCAGTTTGGCTCTGGTGCAGGGGGCACGGGGATTTCTGGGGCCCTGGGAGAAAAGTGGAGCTTGGCCTAATATTTCCAAAGGGGAAACAGGGTGATGTAGGTAATTTCACATCTGTCAGGCTGACATTGATCCTGGAGAAAATAGTGGAACGGCTGATCCTGAAAGCAAGGGATAAAGAATCCAAAAGGGTGATATAATTAATGCCAATCAACAGGGATTTATGGAAAATAGATCCTGTTAAACCAACTTGACAGCTTTCTTCCTGTTGTATTTTTTTCTCTTTTTTTTTTTTTCTGTTTAAAAACAGGATTACAAGTTTCTTCAGCAAGGTGAGGTTTGCTGAGGACATGGGAAGAGCACCTCGATGCTGTGTGTTTTCTTATAAAAAAATAGAGGATAAACCCAACCAGCCATGTGGTGGGGGTGGTTTAGGACCCCTTTTAGGAACTCATGAGTGGGCACAGACTGACCCTGCAGGGGATTGTGCCCCTGGCCAGTCCCACCAGTGCTGGGGAGGACACACTGGGCTGTGTGGAGAAGGTTCTCACTCACTGGAGGTTCTGCTGGGACATCACTGGTGCTGCTGCAGATGTGATTTGCAGAGAGGGAAGCACCAGACATTCACCATGGAAAGGGCTGGTAGTGCTGATGGAGAGAGTCCAGAGGAGCCAGCTCCAAGGGTTTGAGCCCCTCTGCTCTGGAGCCAGGCTGGAGAGCTGGGGGTGCTCCCCTGGAGAGGAGAAGGCTCCAGGCAGAGCTCAGAGCCCCTTGCAGGGCCTGAAGGGGCTCCAGGAGAGCTGCAGAGGGACTGGGGACAAGGCAGGGAGGGACAGGACCCAGGGAATGGCTCCCACTGCCACAGGGCAGGGCTGGATGGGATCTTGGCAAGGAATTGTTCCCTGGCAGGGTGGGCAGGGGCTGCCATGGAATTGCCAGAGCAGCTGTGGCTGCCCCTGGATCCCTGGCAGTGCCCAAGGCCAGGCTGGACATTGGGACAGTGGAAGGTGTCCCTGCCATGGCAGGGATGGGTGGAATGAGGTTGGGCAGGAAATTAATTTAGTCAGATGAAGGGGAAGTTTCAGTTCAAACAGCTCCAAGAGCAGATGGAAAGGAGGATTTCCAGATTATTTCCAGGCCAGTGGCCAGGGGCCATGCCCAGGGAGCCTTGCAGGAAGTGAGGGGGCTTGGGGCACTGGGTGCAGGGCTCGAGCACCCACAGGACCTGGGCACTGTCCCCTGCCATTGCACTGGGCAGCAGCAATCCTGAGGTAGGACACGTCAAAAAATACTGGTAGAAGTCAGTAAATACATTTATTTATTTATAGACTTCCCAGGACAATGTCCAGAGGTCTGTGTCCAGGTGAGACTGTAACTGCTCACTCTGCAAACTCCCTGACAGGAGGGGACAGCCAGGGACTCGGGCTCTGCTCCCAGGGAACAGGGACAGGAGGAGAGGGAACGGCCTCAGGCTGGGCAGGGGAGGCTCAGGGTGGATTTTAGGGAAAATTTCTTCATGGAAAGGGTTGTAAGTCACAGGCCATCACTGAAGGGATTTAAAAGACGTGTGGATGTAGCACTTGGGGACATGGGTTCATGTTGAGCTTGGAAGTGCTGAGGAATGGTTGGACTCACTGGTCTCAGAATCTTCATGATCCTATGGTTCTATGGCCTCCACAGCCCAACCACCCTCCTGCTCTGGGTGAAAGCTCCATTTCACCAAACATCCCATCTCCCCCTTGGTAACTGTCCCCAGGTTCCCTGGGAGCATCTCCCCCTCTCAGCCCAGACACACAAGCACTGACAGCAGCAGCAGCCCCACCTTGTAATATTTAAAACAATTTTATTCATGAAAATATGCTGTACAATGCACTATACACAGTTCTTTACATTGCCACATACACAAACTCTAATAGCACAACCAAGAAAGTTACCATTGCCTACGATAGATGCGTGTGAGAGATGACGCCTCCGAGACCCTCCCCCCCAGTCTGTACAGTTATAAATAGAGGGAAAGGACAGACCCAAAACCGCCGGGGGAAGCAAAGCTGGGGGCCCTTGGTGTCCCCCCACACTGGCTCCAGGCAGGGCAGGGTGGGAGCAGAGGGAGCTCACGGTCCCCAGAGGGGATGGGGGGATGGAGGGAGGGGGATGATGGAGCAGAGTGAAGTGGGACATGGAGCCTCAGCCAGCCTGGCCAGTGACATAAAGCCCTGGTGTCCCCTTCCCCACACTCACAGTCACAGGGGGCACCCCCAGGACCCCACAGGCACAGCCCCAACACCCCCATTCCATCCCCACACCCTCCTGGACACCACAGCCCCACACCCCCAGGTCCTTCGGTGCCGCGGTGGGGCCAGCCTGTGCCACCTGTCCCTGCAGCCCCCCTGTCCCCGAGCCCCAGCTGCTCTGGGGTGCCCCAGACTGGGGACTCTGGGGGTGTCCGTGCCTGCCCCGCCACCCCTCAGCCCGCACAATGACAGAACACACGACGTTACCAACACGACTGCACCGCACACACGACAACCCCACGGTCACGAACCACACGACAGCTTGGCGAGGGGCCGTGCCCACGCAGCGGGGCAGGGGCGTGGGGGCACAGGGCGGGCCTGGGACACAGGGACACCTCCCTCCTGCTGCTGGGGTGATCGTGTCTGTGACACCAAAGGGGCTCAGGGACCCCTGCCTGGGAGATTCCCATCTCCAAGTGCCTGATTGCTGCCCGGCATGCTGGTGTGCTGCTGGATCTGTGCCTGGAGATCAGATGGCTGGAAAAGCCAGGACCCCTTCCCTTTCTCCCATTCCTGGGGGGCAGAGGCCCCTGTTTCCTCCTGCCTCTGGGTCCCTCACACCCACGTGCTGAACTGGGGGGTCGGGGATTAAATAGCCATTTGCAATCAGTTTCCAAGGATTTGAAAGATGCCTGAAACGAGAGGTGGGCGTATAAAAGGAATGCAGTAATGATCCTGACCAAAGAATAATCCTTTTTAAAAAAGCATTCAAGAAAGATTATATATAATAGAATATATTAAATTCTGTACATGATCAAATAATGTAAACATAATTAATTAACTTGTAAGAATGTCTTTAGAGACTGTGCCTGCCGTGTGCCCTGGGTGAAGGTGAGCGGTGGCACATGGAGCTCCTCTGTCACGCTCTGCCACAGTCGTGAGGGTCAGGAGAGGAGCAGGAGGTGCCACCCTGGGTCCCCCTCCCCTGACTCAGGGCAGCCACACTGTCCCTGTGGCTGGCTGGGACCCAGCACCTGCTCCATGGCAGAGGAGCTGGTGTTGGGGCAGGAAGGGAAGAGCTGGGCTGGGGAAATGTGCTGGTTCAGTGTACTGACCCTGCTGCAAACCAGGGGCTGGGGGTCAGAGCGAGCCTGTGGTGCCCAGGAGGAAGAAGGGCTGAGCAGAGACCCCGTGGGACAGAGCAGCAGCTCCCAGCACCTCCTCCCAGCCCCACCACCATCTCCAGACCAGTTGCTCCTGCTGGCCCCTTCCTGGACCCCTCCACAACCCTGCTGCTCCTGGCAGCTGTGTGGGATGGCCAGGACATCCCTGGCCCACTCCTGCCCCAGGGAGCAGTGAGGTCAGTTTAAGGTCCTGACACACAGCAGGACCATGTGTGAATTGTGGTCCCCATCCCCACAGAGCTCCAGCCTCTGGCAGGTGGGTGCACCCCTCTTGCTGACAGCTCCAGGAACACCAGGGGTGGGCAGTGAGACACTGGGACAGGTGTGGTGGCACTGACCCCCAGGAGCCCCACAGCCCTGGCTGGGGGCCCTGTGGCACCTCCATTAGCAATGTGGGTCACCCAAGCTTGGAGCAGCATGGACCCCACACTGCATCCAGAGGCCTGGCCACCACATCCCTCCCCTCCTCACACACACAGAGCCCCTCCTCGAGGATGACCCACATCACAGCCCCCCAGCTTTCACCCCAGCATCCAACACCCTCCCAAGGCCAAGCCAAGATGAGCCATGTGATGGACACAGCCATCAACACTGCCCATAGCCTCTCTCTCCTCTCCCTAAGCTCAACCTTTTCTTCCTTCCAATGCAAAAACTCAATGGCAAAAGAGTGCATGAAATCAAATAAATATGCCCCCCTCCCCGCCCCAGCGAGCTGCCCCTGAGCCTCCAGCTCAGGGGACCCTCATTCCCAGCAGGACCCCCCTGGAGCGTGCCCACCATGTCCCAGGCAGGGGCTGCAGTTTCCCCTGGCACTCTCAGGCCCTGGAGGCTGCTGAGCTGCTGCTCCCAGGGCTGCTGACTGCACATCACCACCACCTCCTCTCACTGCTGGGTAAGGAAACCTGCCTGGAGCCACACGAGGACAGCACAGGGGAGGTGGCCTGGGGGCGTGGGCTCGGCAGAGCTCTGATCTCCACCAGGACTGAGGGGTCACGAGCCCTCCCTTGCCCTGAGGCAGGGTCCCCACTCCTGACACTTCCACCCAGGACTCATTTCCCAAGCTGGCTCAGAGAAGAGTCCCTTCCCAGAGGGGATGCCCATGTGGGGAGGGTCCCACACCACCACCAGCCGTCACCACTCTGTCACCCAGCCCAAGGACAAATCAAACTGGCACCATTGCCATGGGGCACTGAGACTGTCTGGAAAGGCTTTCCCTGCCTGCTCCCCACCTGGATCTGCCTGGCTCTGGCTGCCTCTCCCACCCACCTGCCCTGTGTCCTCCAGAGGATGCTGGCAGGACCTGCAGACCGGGCACACGTGGGGCTGGGGGTCCTCCCCCGTCTCAATATTTCACCCTCCGGTTTGTGTTTTGTATTCGACCTCAAGCTCAGACCAATGGCTCTCGCCCATCTTAACAAACAAAGGCAGAAGAGAAAGGAAAAAAAAAAAGTTAGTCTCAATGTTCCCCTCGTGGCTTCCCAGTGGCGAGCCCGTGCCGGGGCAGGCTCACCCGGGCACCCAGCTCTGGTTCGTGGGCTGCGGCCCCCCGGGCAGCGCGGGCACGTTGAGCCCGTTCTGCGGCGGGAGCGCCGAGTCGAAGTTGAAGTCCATCTCATCGCTGTCCATAAAGTCATTCAGGATGATCGACTCCACGTCGCACTCCAGGCTCCCGTTGAACATGTCCAGGTCCAGGTCTGCTGGGAACCTGTCTTGGCCCAACACGGGGGGGTGGACGGCCCCTGGGTAGGGGCCCTGCAGCGAATCCAGCAAGCTCATGTGTGCCCCTTGGTTATTAGCGTAGGGATGCAGGTGCCCGTGGTGCGGCATGGCCGTCATGCTGCACGAGTCACTGGGCAGGCTCATAAGGCTGACGGGGTTGGCTAAGGCACTGGTGTTGACCGCAGGGTGGTGACCGGCTGGTGACGGGTGGTACAACGCGTTGCTCTTCATGAGAGAGCCCGGGTGGGGCGGGTAGGAGGACAAGCCCTGCTCCCCGGCCCCGCACAGCAGCGGGTTGTGTCTGTGGCCACGGGCCGGCACCATGGGGCCGGCCTGCGGCAGGGGCAGCTCCCCCCCCGGGACCATGCTCTCCTTGTGCGCGTAGGAGATGGAGGAGAGCAGGTCCTGCAGCGAGGCGTTCCTGTAGGAGCTGACGGGCGAGAAGGTGGCCTGCTTGTTCTCCTGGATGGTCTGCATGGGCAGGCGCCGCATGAGGCTCATGGCTGGCTGGCTGTAGATGGTCCCACAGTAGGTGTTGGAGGCGGCCCCCATGCTGGAGCACTTGGAGTTGAAGGTGAAACTGGAGCTCCGCTGCCGCAGGGCGGCCGGGGGGAGCTGCTGAGAGGGGCTCATGCTGTAGCCATCCTGCAGGTCCTCCAGCATGCTCTCCCCCAGGCTCTCGTTCAGGCTGATGGTGCCGGTCAGGTCGGTCAGCCGGGGCAGCTCCACGGAGCAGCGGGTGCTGAGGGAAGGAGACATGGTGCTGGAGGGGCTGGGGTACATCAGCGGGGACGAGGGGGTCCCATCATCCTCCTCCAGCTCGTCCGGCTCGTGGTTGGCCATGATGGGCGAGAGGCGCCCACTCAGCGTGCTGGCCGTGGAGTTGGCCCGCGTCCGGAAGTCCGCCCAAGCATCGTACTCATCGCTGCCGTGGGACACGGGGCTCTCTGACCACTTGGCTTGCTGGGAGGACGGGCTGTCCTCCCCACGCTCCTGCGTCACCTGCAGCTGCTTCTTCTTGCTGGCCTTGCCCTTGATGCGCAGGAACTTGCTGTTGTTGTCCATGGACACCGCCCGCCGCCGCGGCGTCTTGCCCGTCTTGCCACCCTCGGGGTTCAGCATCCACCAGGAGCTCTTCCCGGTGCCCTCGTTCTGCACGCGGATGAAGCGGGTGTGCAGGGACAGGTTGTGCCGGATGGAGTTCTGCGGGGACAGCAAGGACAGGGGGAGGTCAGCAGCAGGGACAGCACCCCTGAAGGAAAGGGATGCCCTCAGGACTGGGGGATTCATGGGGCACTGTGGGACACCCGGGCTCCTGGGAGAGCTCAGCTGGCAGGTCCCTCTCACATCCCGTGGGTCACAGCCCTTTGCTGCACCTCCCAGCTCTGTCTTTGGCACAATTCCTGTCATGGCAGGGACAGGGAGTCTCTTTAGCACATGTCCCTGCAGCAGCCAGGGCCAGCTCTCAGGGGACCTTGCTTCCCTGGCAAGAGCCTGCAGAGGCACAAGGTGAAGAGGCAACAAATGCAGTGACAAGGACCACGCACAGGTCCAGGGCTTCTCCATCCCTCCCAGCCCAACCCCACCAGGTACCCAGCACATCCCACAGGATGCTCCTAGCACAGCCAGCACCCCTGTGAGATCTCAGCCCTGCAGCTCCACAGGCAGAGGGAATCCCTTTGGGCACCGACCCTTTGGAGTGGGCAGGGGCTGCCATGGAATTCCCAGAGCAGCTGTGGCTGCCCCTGGATCCCTGGCAGTGCCCAAGGCCAGGCTGGGACATTGGGGCTGGGAGCACCTGGGACAGTGGAAGTTGTCCCTGCCCAAGGCAGAGGTGGGATGGAATGAGCTTTGAGGTCCCTTCCCAGCCCAAACCAGCGTGGCATTCTCTGACACCTGCCTCTCCCTGCTGACAGGCAGCCCTTGGGATGCCACCCCAGCACCCCGTGCCTCAGTTTCCCCACAGAAAAAAGGCAAGATGCAGAGCCCAGGGAAAAGCCTCAGTGTGCAGCACAGGGACCCTTCCCTCAGCTCTACCCCAAGGCTCGGGGCTGCCCCGGGGCTGCTGCAGAGGGGAGGCACCTCCCCAGCCCTGCCCAGCTGCAGGAGGGGCAGAAGGACGAGGAGGAATCCAAGGTACAGGGGAGAAAGTTTGGTGCTGTTGTGGTGTACTGTGGAATACTAATGAAGAGGCAAGTGAGCTCCAGCCTCATCTATCATATTATGTAATGGCTTACTTCTCTGCACTTCATTTATTTGGAGATTGCTCCCAGGCTGGCTCCTCGCCAGCAGCCACCAAATCCAAGTCTACAGAAATCAATCTCGCACTGACTGATTAAGCCGTGTTTAGAACTAATTGCTCCTTCGTGTGTGGGGAGAATAAATTACGGGCTTTAATTTCACATCTTTAAAATGCAACTGCAGGTATGGGCCAGCCATTAACCCCTTCCTGCACGGCTGGGGAGGGGACCCAAGGGGTGACTGGGGCACAGCTGCCCAACCAATGCTCACCACCTTCAAGCAGAGCAAGTTAAACCCTGGCCAGCCTTCCTGGCAGGGAGAGTCCCCTGACCCTTCCAGCACCTCTCCTTAAGCCACAGGATGATCCAAACTCCCATCCACGACCCAGCCAGTGTTCAAGCAGCAGGGACAGGAGCACTGCACGTGGTTGTCACTGCCCTGGCAGGGCCAGGGCCACCAGCCAGCTCAGCCCCATGGCACTGCCCTGCACCCACAGGCAGTGGGGAGCTGGGGATGCCAAAGCTGGGCTTGCTGCAGTGATGCCCAGTCTCTGCTGGGCCCCTGGCAGGAATAGGGACCCCCCCCCGGCCACAGCCCCTCCAAGTCTGCTCAGCACAGGAGGCAGGAGATGCTGCAGCCTGTGCAGCAGGGATGGAGCTGCCATGCAGAGCACGGGGAGAGGGATGGGCTTTGAGGATGTCACAGCTGGATGGGGGTGACATTCAGCATCCTCTGCTGCAGCCCCCTCCCACCCCGGAGGGAGCACAGGGCACCTGCACCCCCCAGGCAGGGGACAGGGCTGGCAGGGTCAGGCTGCCCGAGGGAGGGGAGAGAAGAGGAGGCTGCTGCTTCTCCTGCAGCCGAGCTTCATTAAGAGCCAGGAGACAGCAGCAATTAAGTGCAAGGTGCAGCACACCCGGCTCTCTCCTCATTAGCACCCCGACACGCTCGGCTGGCCGCGACTCGGGGCACACGGAGCAGGGCGGGGGGCTGCGCTGGGGCGGGCCAGGAGCTGATTAACAGCAGCCAGGCAGGGACCTGCCTCACCCAGGGCCAGCCAGTCAGCCCCCGAGCAGCCAGCGAGCCGCAGCCCCCAGCCCAGCTGGCAGGGACACACAGTGGGGACACCCGGGGGACAGCAGGGCTGGCAGCAGTGACAGCAGCTGCCTTGGCAGGGGTGCCCTGGGGTCAGAAAGGATGGTGCCAGTCCCAGTCCCTGCCCTGCAGCACTTCCTACAGCGTCCTGTGCCGCTGCAGGGCTGGCCGTGCCTCCCTCCCCGTCCCCTCTGTCCCCGTGTCACCCCTGTCACCCCTGCCAGCCCAGCCCCGCACTGGTAACTCGGACCCACAGGGCCTTACACCGGTACCCAAACCGCGAACAGCACCGGGCAAGGGCATCGGTCCAGAGCTCACAGCCAGCCTGTGCCAGGGGTGATCCCAGCCTGTGCCAGGGTGACCCCAGCCCATCTCAGCGGTGTCCTCAGCCCATCCCAGGGATGACCCCAGCACTGCCCCGCAGCTGTGCCAGGGGAACAGGGACGCTCTGGAGAGCACAAGGGCAGGCTGGAGGTGACATCAGGGCTGCAGGTGCACCGGCCCCCCTGTTCAGAGCCCTGGCTGGCACCAGGGCAGGACGAGGCTCAGCCCGTGCCAGCCCCCAGCCAGCAGCTGCCGGAGGCTTTGCCAAGCTGGAAGACCCCGGTGCCACGCCGGTGCCCGTCTGCCAGGGCTGGTTCTGCTGCGGGGCCTGAGGGGGGGCTGTGGGCACCCACTGAGCCCCTCACCCCCCCGGGAGCCCTCCTCCGGCGAGCCTCATTGTCAGGGGAACAGGCAGTGTGAAATCGGTCTGATTAGCAATTAGTCCCATTGTAAAAGGATTAGCCGGACCCATTGTTTGGGAGAGTGACTTGACTGTCAATGGGCATCTGGCAGTGATGATGATGATGATGATAATGATGATGATGATGATGCGGTGGGAGCCGGAAGCCGTTCCCCGAGGCCGGACTCCCAAAATGAGCATCGACCCCCGAGATAAACCTCAGACCCCAAAAAAGCCATCCAGACAGGTAACGGACCCCAAAACGGGCAGCGCTGCCCATCCCCACCCCAGCAGAGCCCCCAGGTCCCACCCCAGCCTTGGGGTGCCCGCGGGTGTCGGGGTGCAGGGAGTGGGGTGAACTCCCCTCTGCGTGCCCTGAGGAGAGCAGGGTGCAGGAACACGGCCGCAATTCCAGCAGGGGCAGGCTCTACCCAGAGCTGGGGAGAGAAACGAGGTGCACGTGGAACTCCCCATCCCTGCCACATCCCCTGCACCCTCCTGTCCCACCGCTGTCACCCCTCCGTGCTGTCTGTCCGGCACCAAGGGTTTTCCCAGCAAACTCCCTACACCGGACAGCCCTGCTCTCAGAGATCCCCATGGGCAGGGTGTGTCAGGGGCTCTCTGTCTGTCTGTCTGTCCAGGCTGCTGGGCCATCCAGCAAAAGCACCCGTGGGTTGTTACCTGGTGGGGATTCTCACACCGTTGACAGGAGGAAGCAGGGACAGGGCAACAAGAGCTCTGCCAGCAGCTCAAGGACGGCTCCAGGGGTTAATTGATGCTTATTCATCTCTTGCACATAAAAATTGCCACTCCTGGAGAAAATATTCCAGAGGGCAGGGGCTGCCAACAGCCTCAATGGGGCTTCATCCCTGAGGATAATGTACAGGGACAGTCACCAAAAATATTATATTCACCAAAAAAATGGCTCTGCATGTAGGTGCCAGCCACCTCCTGGCACCGTCTCCTGGGCATGGGCAGCCCTACTCCCTGCTCTGGTGTCCCCATCCTGCCCAGAGCAGCCGGTGGCTGAGCACAGCCCAGCAGCCCTGGCACGGCCACCCCGAGCGGGGCCCTGGCCTGTCTGGTGAGCAGGTGGCAGCTGGGACATGTGGCAGTGCTGCCCACACGCTGGGGATGGCAGGCACCCGGGATGCTTGTGACAGGGACAGATAGCCCACGATGACAGGAGTGGAGCCCGTGCTGTGCCACAGGCAGGCAGCAGCATGAGACCCCAGCGTGCCTTCAGCCCACCCCACACCAGCCCATCCTGACCCACACCAACCCCACAGCATCCTGACCCATACCATCTCCACACCATCCTGACCCACACCATCCTGACCCACACCATCTCCACACCATCCTGACCCACACCAACCCCACACCATCCTGACCCACACCAACCCCACAGCATCCTGACCCATACCATCTCCACACCATCCTGACCCACACCATCCTGACCCACACCATCTCCACACCATCCTGACCCACACCAACCCCACACCATCCTGACCCACACCAACCCCACAGCATCCTGATCCACACCATCTCCACAGCATCCTGACCCACGCCAGCCCCACAGCATCCTGACCCACACCATCTCCACACCATCCTGACCCACACCAACCCCACAGCATCCTGACCCACACCACTCCCATCCACACCATCTCCACAGCCACAGCATCCTGACCCACACCATCTCCACACCATCCTGACCCACACCAGCCCCATGCCATCCTGACCCACACCAACCCCACAGCATCCTGACCCACACTATCCTGACCCACAGCAGCTCTCCCTGCGCAATGGGTGAACCCAGCAAGGGGAAGCCCATGGAGCCAGGCAGGGGATGGCAGAGGGTGGCTGTAAATCCAGCCCAGCATGTGCTGGGGTTCCTCCAGCCCCACACCAGGACCCAGCCTCACTGAACCCCAGCCCCACTGAACCCCGCCAGCCTCTGTGCTGTGAGCAGCCCTGTGAGCTCCCCCCGTCCCTGTGCCCCAAAGCACACAGTGCCTTGCTGGGCAGGGGCTCCTCTGCAGCCTGGGCACTGCCATCCCCCACAGCTTGGCAGGGTGTCACTGCCCCATGGCAGCCACCATGCTGCCCTCCACGGTGTCCTGTGCTCACACAGCCAACCCACACCAGCCCCTGGCACTGCCCCACAGCAGCCCTCTGCAGCACCCCACAGCATCTCACAGCACCCCCTGCACTGCTTCAGCAGCTCCTTGGTGCCCTGTGGCAGCCCACAGCCACCCACAAGCTCCCTAAGCTCCTGCAATGCCTGAGCTCCCCAACCCCTTCAATGCCCCATAAACCCTCCAAACCCCTCAATGCCCCATAATCATCCAGCCCCTGCAGTGTCCCATAACCGTCCAGCCCCTGCAGTGTCCCATAAGTCACCCAGCCCCCTCAATGCCCCATGACCCCCTCCAGCCCCCCTCAATGGCCCATAAGCCCCCCCAGCCCCTTGCCCTGTCTCAGTCCCCCCACCCGCAGCTGATGCTCAGGTCCCGTCTGCCACATCCCCCTCGGCAGCCGGGGCTGTCCCCCCTCCCTGGCACGTCCTTGCCCGGGGCTGGAGAGGGGCAGGGGCCGCCCGGTGCCTCCGGAAAGGGCACGGCAGGGGCAGGGGCAGGGGCAGGGGCACGGCAGGGGCAGGGGCAGGGGGAGCAGCCGGCCCCCGCCGCGGGGGTCTCGCCGGCGGCGAGCGCAGGCAGCGCGTTCGGGTCAGCGCTCCGGCTGAGCAGAGCGGGGCTGACGTGCTGCTAATTGAACCAAATGCCCATTAGAGACGCGAGGGGCCGCGGCCGCAGGTGTCTGACACGCGAGGAGCCCGGGGCGGCACGGCCGGAGCATCCCCGCCTCCCCCCGCGCTCCGAGCGCCGCCGCCAGCTCATTAGGGACCGCTAATCACCCCCGAGGTGTGCACAGCCCGGGGACAGCTGGGGCTGGCAGATCCCCGTGCTCAGCCTGAAACCTCCCCGAGCATCCCCCAGCTCCTCTCTGAGCCCCCTCGGGGAGCGGGCAGGGGTCCAGCCTCTCCTCTGTGGGGCACACGGACCCCGATGCCATGTGGATCCAGACAAGATCCACATCTGGAATGCGGGAGCGGGGCCGGGACCCCACATCACGGGGCCGGGATCCCACATCACGGGGCCACCCCCTGCCCACGTCCCTCTGCGATCGCCGGGGCTGGGGGATGGCGTGGCCCAGACCAGCCCCTCCTGGAAGGGAAGGTCCAGGTAGGAAAACACTGCCCTGACCCTCTGCCAGCCCCATGCCCACCTCAAATCCAGATAACTCCAGGCTGGGGCTGCCTGGGCTCCAGGCTGGATTCAGAACCAGTACCAGAACCAGTACCAGAACCAGTACCAGAACCAGGTGCTGTGGAACTGGATGGGTCCCTGGGGTGATGCCCATTCCCTGCCTGGCCCCATGCTGGTCCTGGTCCATCTCCATCACACATCGTGGTGGTTCTCAGTGGGTCTGAGCCCACTGAAGCCCCAGTGCAGCCCCCAATGCACCCCCCGGTGCAGCCCCCAATGCACCCCCCGGTGCAGCCCCCCTGCACCCCCTGCACGGAGCTGCCCCTCCATCCCCTCTGTGCTCACCCCAGTGCTTCCCTTCCCCTGCTGAGCACAAGCAGTTCCCAAACTCACCAGAGACACGGCTGACACCCATCAAACACCCACAGCTCCCTGTGCCCCTCAGCAGCCCCCCGTGCCCAGCCCTTGCCCAGGGACACCAGGGCACCCCCACTCTGCAGCCTCCCTGCCCCTCGGGCTGGCACAAAGTCCCAGGGGGACACCCCATGGGGTGAGACTCAAGGGTGAGACCCCTGTGCCCCCCAGGCAGGAGGGAGCTGGCAGAGGGCACACCGGGGACACGTGGGGACACTCCTCATGCCCAGGCTGGTGTGTGGCAGAGGTGGTGCAGAGGTGGCACACACAGCCCAGCACCCCTCTCCCAGCCCTGGGACTGTTGCTGTTGCCATGGCAGCCGCTTTATTTTAGCCAGCTGCCATCACTCCATGTCCCCTTCAAAACCAGGAGCATCCTCCCTGCCCTGGGGAGAGCCCAGGGACACCTGCAGGGCCTATCCATGTGGAATGGCTTTTCCCTGAGGCCCACAGGGTCTGTCCCCACACAGCACCAGCATCTTGTGTGGTCAGTGGGGCTCACATCAGTTCGGCCACCAGGTCCCAGTGAGGTGGCTTAGGGGATGGGTCAGACAATCACAGAATCCTCCAAGCTGGGAGGGACCCCCTAAAATCATCAAGTCCAGCTCCTGGCCCTGCACAGACACCCCAGCAATCCCAACCTGTGTCTGAGAGCATTGTCCAAATGCAGCCCAGGGGGAAGAGGATGGATGGATGGATGGATGGATGGATGGATGGATGGATGGATGGATGGATGGATGGATGGATGGAGACAATTAGGACTGGTATTGAGTGATTTCAGTACTGGGGGAACACCTGCACTGTCAATCCAGCTACCACAGCCTGCACCAAGATACCCTCACCTCGGGCTTCTCCTGATGGGGCCAGAACAGCCCCAAACCCCCCTTGGCTGTGCTGGGGCTCTGTGTGACACCCTGTCCTCCTGCCACAGCAGTTCCCAAGCTGGTTCAGGACAGGAGAGCTGGTCCCAGCACAGCTGGGAGAGGTCCCACCACCCCCCAGTGTCCTGCCCCACTGCCCTGAGGCTCTGTGCCCACCCTTGAAGCAGTGACCTGTGATGGGGAAGGCAGTGATCCCTGTGCACCCTGCATGCAGAACCACACCTCTGCCAATCCCCCAGCACCCCCCCTGCCCCAGGCACTCCCCAAAGGGCTCATTAGATCAGAGCAGGGCTCTGGATAACAAGCAGGCACACGCTTCCCTCTGGGGACACAGGCAGGGCTGGGGAGCTGGGAACTCCCCTGTGGGACTGGGGGATGTTTCAGCCTTTCCCCACTCCCTGCAAGGGGGCAGGAGCCCCACAGAGCTGTGGGCACACGGGACCCAGCAGCAACACACTCTGGCACCAGGGACACAGTGATGGGCTGGCCCCACACCCTCCCTGGCTATGGGGTCCCTGCCTGCAGGGACAGCCAGGACCCTGCCCACCTCCTGTCTGCCCCCCTTGTGTCCTGTATCCCTGCTCTGGAAAGCTGCCAGAGGGAAGGGAAGGGGGTTAGGGACCAGCTGAGCTGGTGTGGTGCCCATCCCAGCTCTGTGGCCCTGGCTTGGGCACTCACTCACCCTCAGAGCTGGAAGCAGCTGAGCCACCTGCCCTGGGCAGCTGGCCAGGGGACTTTCCAGTGCCACCAGGCACAGCACTGCCCTGTGGATTTGTGCCAGATCCCACTGCCTGCCCAGCTCTCAGCCAGCCCCACGGAGATGCTGAGGGGCACTGGGGTGCTGAGCAAGGGGGGAGCACAGGGCCAGACTCTGCCCTCCCTTCACAGCAGGAGCTCCAGCCCCAGCAGCCCAGCTTGCCTCAAGTGCCACCACAGCCAGGGCTGCTCTGCAAGGTGCCCACATCCAGCTAAGGGACATCAGCCCCCCACCTTTGGGGGCAAAACCCACCCTCAGCTCTCCCTGCCCACCAGACCCCCCTCCAGCAGGTGAGGCCAGGTGAGATGCCTTGGGAAGACCCTCTCCAGCAGCAGCCACTTACCCCATCATGCTCTAATGACACCCCAGAGCTGGCCACCAAAATAGCTGCACTAAATCACCCGGAGCTGCCATGTAATTTTTGCATGAAATTACAGGATTTTTTCCCCTGAGTTCAATTTCCTCCACACCAAGTTCTCACCACAGCCGATTCATTAAAGCAGCTGCACTCCCTTCTCCTCGGGTACCACTTCATCTCCCTGCTGGCTGCCCCCCTGCTGCTGCCACTGGGGCTGGCTGGGGACAGTGGGTGCCCCAGAGCTCCCAGGCACTGAGACAACCCAGAGCTGCTCCCAGCCCCAGGCAGGGCACACCAAATCCTGAGAGACCCCAGGGATGGGGAGACCCATGGGGGATGCAGGAGGTGCCCCAAGCAGGATGCTGAGCCCCCGAGGGGGGGTCCAACCCCAGCAGGCAGAGGAGCTGGCTGTTCCCATAAGGGAAAGTGCCCAGCTCCTCCTCCTCACTGCCTGTGGGAGGAAGGGGGAGGCAGCAGGACTGGGCTGCATCATCCCCTGACCCATCAAACACCAACTCTGGGTCACCTGGCTCCCCGGGAGGGACACAGTCATGTCACCCTCGTGTCACTGTCCTGTCTGAGCACACAGCCCTGCAGGAACCCCAGAGCCAGGGGCTGAGTCCAGCCCCACCCTCCCTGCCTGTTCCATGGCTGTCCTGGTTTCCAGCCTGGGAGCTGCCTCAGAGCCAGGCTGTTCCCAGCAGAGCAGGGAGGGCTGGGCAGGGAGCCCAGGGGCCCACGGATTCCCTGGGACTCACTCTGCTCCAGGGGCTCCCCACCTGCCCCCATCCTCACCTCACCCCTGGGAGCAGCCCCACACGGCTGCCCCGAGTCCCTCTGTGCAGCCACAGAGCTTTAAAGGGGCCATGGAGCAAAGCCAAGGCTCTCCAACACCTGTGTGCCACCAGGACTGTGCTGGCTGCTGGAGCAGGGACAGGCTCCCCCTGCCCTCAGGGCGGCTCTGGAGATGAGGAGCTGCTTTGGCCACGCATGGAAAGGCCTTTTGCTTCTCAAACAGAGAATCCCAGAATGGTTTGGGGTTGGAAGGGACCTTAAAGCACATCCCTTTCCATCCCTTCCATGGGCAGGGACACCTCCCACTGTCCCAGGCTGCTCCAAGCCCTGTCCAGCCTGGCCTTGGGCACTGCCAGGGATCCAGGGACACCCCCAGCTGCTCTGGGCACCCTGTGCCAGGGCCACTGCACCCTCACAGGGAGGAATTGCTTCCTGCAAGAGATTTCATCCCACCACCAGCAAGCACAGATGGCAAAGGCTTGGGAGAACTCAGGGCCCTCAGCCCTGAGGGGGATGGGGACAAAAGGGGTGGCCAGGACAGCAGGGATAACCCTGCCACCAAATGCCCTTGGCTGAGAGATTCTTCATGGAACAGCTTTATTTAAAAAAAAAAAAAAAAATCCCAGTTGCTGAAACAAACAAATGTTTGTACCAGTTTGCAGGTTTCAGGCCCAGAGGGTGGAGCAGGGGAGGGTTCAGTGATGCCTCTAAGGGAGAAAATCCTCACCACGGGGACCTGCTGTCCAGAAATGTGGCAAGAAGCACTATTTAAAAAACACCTCTGAAAATAAGGAGCAGTTTCCAGCCAATGGTGGGGTCTGGTGAAGCCCATGGCACCCCAGCAGGCTCTGGGCTGTCCCAGCTGTCCCCAGGCTGCTGTTCAGGGCACACACACACACACACACACCATGGGCTGGCTCCAGCCCCCTCCTCACTCAGTCCTGTGGGACTGCACACCCCCCAGCCCCCAGCTGTCCCCAGCCAGCCCTCAAGCCAGAGCCCCCCATGCCAGCACGCACTGAAACCCTCCAAAATCCTTCAAATCATCCCTGGAAGTGTTCTAGGCCAGGCTGGACAGGGCTTGGAGCAACCTGGTTTAGTGGAAGGTGTCCCTGCCATGGCAGGGGCTGGGACTGGATGGGCTTTGAAGTGAATTCTGTGAAAACCTCACATAACTCCCTTTTTTCCACTGCCACATCAATTTTTTGCACTTGTGCACAGGAAGAGGAGGGCAGGATCCCCCTGTCCCCAGCACAGCCCACCTGGGGCAGGCAGGGAGTGCAGACCCCCAGGGTCACCCCCTTGGCAGAGGGACAAACACTCCCACCTGCAGCTGGCAAGGGATGGTGACAAGGAGGCGGTGGCACGAGCTGTCACTGGTGTCACCATGTCCCTGCATGGCCAGACACACAGTGGGAAGTGGCCTCACGCTGCTGCTCCTCCTGGCCCAAAGATCCCAACCCCTGTGCACAGCCCCACAAGGGGACATCAGCCAGAGATGCTGTCACAGCTGAGATGCCCCCGAGAGCAGCACCCTCTGCCACAGTGTCTGAGGGACACCACACAGCCCAGAGCAGCCCTGGAAAGCAGTGCTGTCCCCTGGGTCCCTCTGCCTGCCAGCCCCTCACAGAGAGGGGCTCAGCTGCCTCACACCCACGCACAGCCTGGGCTGAGATGTGTGGGGATGGGCTCCCAGCAGCGCTGAGATTTTTGTCACTCGGTCTGTGCTGCTCTGTGCAGCCCAGCCTCAGGCAGCCCTGCTGGGAGAGGCAGTGACACACAGGGGGTGACAGAGACCCCTCGTGCCATCAGCCCATGTCACACACCCTTCACTGTCAGAGCCCCCCAGCACACACACGCCAGCCCAAGGCACACGAGTGGGGCAAGGTCACCACAAAGCCCCAGGGATGTTTCTGAAACTCCAGCGCCGTGGGAAGGAGGGACACCGAGTCCTACCCACCCAGCCCAGGACTGCAGACAAGGGAAACTGAGACAGGGAGGGGGTGGTGGCAGGATGGGACAGTGCTGCACGAGTGGCCACCTGCTGTTCCCCCCAGGCCAGCCCAGACACCCCCTTCCCACCCACAGAGGGGTGATGGCACCACGGGGCTCTCCCCAGGGGATGCTCCTAGGGGTCACTGCCATGGCAGGGGGCTGAGGGGCTCCCAGCTGGGGTGGCTCCTGGGTAGGGTCCAGGGGGTGAGGAGGGATGGGGAGTCCATCCCTGCTGTGCCCCGAGGAGCAGCCACAGCTCGGGAGGGTTCTCAGCCCCTGCTGGGTGCTGGGCAGCAGCCAAAGGCAAAGGGGTGGTAGGGGACATGTAAAAACCATCCCAGGGGGCTGAAAGAACAGCCTGCACCAGCCCAGGTGGGTCACAGCCCTGCCTGGGATGTCCCCAAGAGTCACACACTGCTCTAGTCACACCCTCATGGCACAACTTGCACCAGCCTGCACCAAAAACAACAGCCCCCCCGTACCCCCTCCCGTGCCCCCAGCCCCCTCCCGTGTCCCCTGCCACCCCTGCTGACTCAGCTGACCCCTTTTTGTTCCGTTTGCGCTGCACCTGCTCATGGCAGACACCCCCCCCCCGCCGCCCCCGCAGCTCTGGGCTGCTGTCCCACCAGCCTGTGCTTACTCACAGCACAGGGAGCCAGGAGGAGCAGGAGGGGAGGAGGAGGAGGGGAGCCTTCCCCCATGCTCAGCAGCTGCCCAAGGGTGGGCTTGAAGCCCCCCCTCCATGCCCCAGAATGTGCAGGGCCTTGTGCCAGCGATAAAGCCCCCCTGGGCATCACATACCCAGGCACTGCCAGCACCCAGCAGTCTCCAGGCACCCAGTGAGCCCACGGACCCCTGGTGTCACCTCATGGACCTTTGGTGTCACCCCACAATCCCTGCTGTCACCTGGGCTCCTGGTATCACCCCACAGACCCCTGGTGTCACCCACAAACCCACTGGTGCTCATGGGGTGTGCCCTGCGAGCACAGCCCCGCTGAGGGGTGTGGGAAAAGGGGGGCTCGGCAGGATGGGCTGGCTGGAGCCCCTCAGTGCTGGCACAGCTCCCAGGGGTCTGGGCAGGAGAGGGGCTCGGTGCCAGCAGGGCTGTGGCTCCCCCCCAAAAAACCCAGAGGAGCTCCCAGCCCAGAACACGGGGCACAGCACAGGATCCACGGGGAAATCCTGGCCAGTGCTTCACTGCAGGCTCCAATTTCATCCAAACACATTCCCTGGGCAGGGCTGAGTGCTGCCGCCTCAGCAGGGGAATTTCCTGGCTCTGCATCCACTGCTGGAGAAAGCACTTGGAACTGCCCAGCCTCCCTGCCCTGGGACCTGAGCCCTGATGCCACGGGGCTTAGGGGGTGTCTGGTGTCCCCGAGATGTGCACTGGGAGAGGGGGGACATGCACTGGAGCGGGGGGACATGCACTGGGAGTGGGACAGGGCAAAGCTGTTCACAGAGCACGGGGGACACTTAACACTCACCCCTGGATGGGTTTATGGCATGAAGGGCATTATCAGCCACAGGCAAACACCCAACTCCAGCCTGTACTGGGATGCTTCACCCACCTCACCAGTGCCCTCCTGCCAAGACCAGTTACTCAGGGAAGTCCAGGAATGGCCAGCTGTGCTGGACACTTGCCAGCACCCCTTGGCTACTCTTCCCTTGGGAACACTGACTGCCCACAAGCCCAGACACAGTCCCCAGCCCTGTGTACAGGCACAGAGTCCCCAGTCCTGTGTACAGACACAGAGCCCCCAGGCCTTGCTTTTCCTCTCACCCCTGAGCTGCCCATGGCTCCCCACACTTGGCAGAGCCCTGAAGCACCTGCAGTGAGCAGAGTGTGGGCTGAGCTCTGTCGTGACAGGCAGGGCTGCCTGCTCCCCCAAATCTGCCAGCCACATGCCTCATCCTCCCGTCCCTGCCTTAGAAAGAGCAGCTCTGGCACTTGTCAGCTTGTCCCCAACCACCAAGGCCACCATGGGCCCCACCCCAGCACAGCCCTTCCAGCAGTGCTGTCAGGTGGCAAGTGGCTGGGCACAGCAGAAGGCAGCTGGGGACCCCCAGTACCTGCCTGCCAGAGCTCCTGGATGCTGGGTTACCCGGGAAACAGGGCTGACATCGCAGGGGATGCAGGGAAACTCTGCCCGAGGTGTGCGGGATGCCATTGCCGTTGCCAGGGAAACAGCAGGCGACATCCTGCAGGTAAGGTGGGTGCTGGGGTGGGGGCCTGGCAGTGCAGCCCAGCTTCACCAACGGGCTGGGCTGTGTGCCCTGGGGCACATGCCCTGGGGCACTGAGGCTGGCTCTCCCATTGCCATCCCCCTGGGGCGATGAGGAGGGGACATTCCCCTTGGGGACATTGCCACCGCACCTGGGGCTGCTCTGCTGGGCTGGTGGAGCAGGGGCAGAGAAGCCACTGCACCCCAGCTCTGGCTGAGCACTCTGCTCCCTGCCCCCCCCCGGATCTCCACAAAACAACGTTCCTGCCATGGGCAGGGGCTGGCAGCGAGCCCACCCCATGGAGGGGGAGCTTTGCATCCCCGTGCCACCTTCAGCTCAATCACAGCTTCTGCTTTTCCCTACAGGGGCTCAGAAGCCCCAGGAACGCCTCAAGATTTTTCCCAGTGTCCCAAACTACCAGCAGGGATGCACCATTACCCTGGGCAGGGTGTCCCCCTACCTTTGGGCGTTGTTTGATCACACAGGGTGACAGGAAAGCCACAGCCACTGCAGGGGTCCCTGGGCTGCACCTGCACGGGCTGAGGCAGGACACAGGGGTGCTTCCCACGGGCAGGCAGCAGGATGCAGAATGCTGCCAGACCAGGCACAAACCCAGCAGGACCAGGGGGAACAACAACCCAGGGGCTGCTGGGGCACCTCTGCCCCCCAAACACGGCTCTGGGAAGGACTCAGGCAGCACAGGCAGCCCGAGGAGGAGGAGAAGGAGGAGAGGAAGCAGGCTGGGGCCACCCTGGGGAGGCAGCAGGATCCCTGTAGGCTGCTGCAAAGCAACAGGAACACAACAACCCCCTCCTGCCTGCCCTGGGGGAGTTTGCCACAAGAGGCGGAGCAGTTTTACCTGTAATGGCAAAAATTACATCAGCCAGAGCTGCCGAGGCAGCCGCTCCTGGTCCTGCTCAGGGGAGGATCCGGACCCACCCCACAGTGCCACGGCCCCACGGGGCCACTCAGTCCTGGGCAATGGGACCAGCGGGACGTGGAGATGCTCTGGGCCAGGCTCTGCAGCACCCTCAGGACTGTTTTTATTGCTGATGGGTTTCTCTGGAGCAAGAGTCCCCAGTAACCTGTCCCCTACAAACTGGCAGCAATGCCTTGGGCTGTGGGATCAGCCACCAGTGTGGCAGGAGTTCACGGCCCCAGGAGCTTGCCCAGGTCCACACTGCCAGTGGGGGTTTGTGTGTCAGTCAGAGGAATGAGACATGTGGAAATAAAGTCAAAAAAAGGTGTCTGGGTGGGAGGGTATCACAAAATGCCCAAAAACGGGCAGTAGGAACCAGTGCTCAGAGCACCAGAACAAACCAGCTCTGGACTGCAGTGCCAGTGCCCTGAACCTGGACCCATCCACAGCCCCCCAACATTAATTTTAGGGTGTTCCTGGGAGCCGAGGGTTGCAGCAGTGCTGGAGCAGATGCCAGGGTGGGGGACGGAGGATGACAAGGCACAGGGAGGAGGTGTGGAAGCACGGGAAGCCACATCCCTGCAGGAAAGCAGCTCCTCACCACTCTTTCCCTTTGGAAATCCATCCTGAGGGGTCTGAGCACCCGGGGTCACACCTCAGCACCGCCCAGCTGGGGGTCCCCAGGCTTTGGGCACCTGCCTGTGGTGCCAGTGTGGGTACAACACCCTGCCCGAGGGTGTCCCTGCAGAGCTGGGGGTGACAGGATCCCCCCACCCCTGCCCGGGGGCCCCCAGCCGCCCCCACGCAGCGCCGGCTTCGTGACACGGAGCTGTAATTGAATTATCCTGAATTAGCCGCTGCTGCCCGGGCAGCGCCGCCTGCAAACCATCCTCGAATTCCTGGGCACGGCGCCCGCTCTCTGTCTGCATCCCGGCCCCCCCGGCTGACCCGCAGCCCTGTGCCCGGGGGTGCAGGGGAGCCCCCCGTGCTGTGCCCGGGGTCAGCTGCGCCCTGGCAGCCCGGGCCAGCCCGTCCTGCGCCAGCTTCCTCCGCTACAGAATGTACCGAGCTGGGGCGGCCGGGCCAGGGACACGATGTGCTGCTCCTGCTCCAGGCCCTGTTTTTCCTGGCCGGGCTCCTGCTCCGCTGGCGGCCGGGCTCTGTCACTCAATGCAGCTTTTGTTCGCTCCTCACTCGCCTCCCTTCACACCTCCATCGCAGCCCTGCAGCCCTCGCAGAGCCCTCGGGACCCCGCTGTGACCGTCCCCAGCCCCGGCTGTCCCCAGGCATGACTGGCCCCAGCTGTGACCGTCCCCAGCCCTGGCTGTCCCAAGCCATAACCAGCCCCAGCCCTGGCTGTCCCTAGCTGTGACTGCCCCCAGCCCTGGCTGTCCCCAGCTGTGACCATCCCCAGCCATGACCGGCCCCAGCCATGACAAGCCCCAGCCATGACCGTCCTCAGCCCAGGCTGTCCCCAGCCATGACCATCCCCAGCCCCGGCTGTCCCCAAACCTGGCTATCCCCAGGCGTGACCATCCCCAGCGCCAGCTGTCCCCAGCTGTGACCATCCCCAGCCCTGGCTGTTCCCAGCTGTGACCGTCCCCAGCCATGACCAGCCCCAGCCGTGACCGTCCCCAGCCCAGGCTGTCCCCAGCTGTGACCATCCCCAGCCCTGGCTGTCCCAAGCCATAACCAGCCCCAGCCCCGGCTGTCCCCAGCACTGTCTGTCCCCAGCCCAGGCTGTCCCCAGCTGTGACTGCCCCCAGCCCTGGCTGTCCCCAGCCGTGACCGTCCCCTGGCCTGTCCTGCAGCTCCACCATCGCCTCGATGGGATTTTCCCCTTCCCACGAGGGCAGGGCTGCTGGCAGCGCCTTCCAAACCCCCCCTGAGCTCCCAGATGTCAGGAGGGAGGAGGTCACCGTGCCTCCCCTCACCCTGCCCACAGCCCCATCCTGCTCTGGGCACAGACTGGCAGCCTGTGGTGATGATCTGTCCATAAGTCGCCCATGGGTGTGATGGGGGTGCAGAGGGGATGTCCCCCCGCAGTGCCAACCCCACCACTGATGCCATCCCAGCACTGCTGCCCTGCCAGGACCTGCACAGACCCACAGGGTGACATCCATCCACAGTGGGGAACTGGAGAGGGCAGGAGATGGAGCTGCCCACGCAGGAGAGCTGAGCACAACCTTCAATCCTGACACCCAATGGAAAATGGGAATTTTCCACTTAACTGCCAGAGGGCAGGTATAGATGGGATATTGGGAAGAAATCCCTCTCTATGAGAGTGGGGAGGCCCTGGCACAGGGTGCCCAGAGAAGCTGTGGCTGCCCCTGGTTGGATGGGGCTTGAAGCAACCTGGGATATGTGAAAGGTGTCCCTGCCCATGGTAGGGGGTGGCACTGGATGAGCTTTAAGGTTCCTTCCAACCCAAACCAGTCTGGGATTCTGTGATTTGAGGTCCAGTACAGAAGCTGATTTCAGCTTCCCCATCTTTAAACATTTCCTACAGTAAAAACAAAAGAGTCCCTATGATCCCAAACTGCCAGTATCCCATTTAACCCCCTGGCTTTGCCTCCTGCCTGCCCTTCTCCTGCCTTCCCCTTTCAGCCACTTCACCATCTTAGTCGCCTGACCAAGCCGGTCTGGCTGCCAAGGAAGATCTGCCCACTGAGCACTGGGGCAGTCAGCCTTGGGGCTGGGACCCCCCAGATCAGCAGTTCTGGGGCTACATCAACGATGCAAACACTCCCACAACACCACCACCACCTCCTCAAGCCCTGGCATCTTGGAATCCCCTGGCAATGCTCCCTCCATCCCTGCCCACAGCCTGGGAACAGCCAAACCTCCTCCATCCCTGAATCCCTTCCCTCTCCGTGCCCCCATCCCTCTATCCTCCATCCCTCCCCACAGCCCAGGAACAGCCAAACCCTCTCCAGTCCCTGCACCCCATTGATTAAGCCTGGTGGCATCACTCCTGTATCCCCAAGCCCCTCTACTTTTGCCCCCCCTCATTATTTTGCAGCTGCTCTCTTCCCTGGCAGTGGGAGGGGGGTCTCCCCTGCATCCGTCTGGCAGCTCAGCCCCTGTCGCCACGGGGGCATTAGCACCAGAGCTGCAGGGAGCTCCCCGGGGAGAAGTAAGTGGATCAAAGGGTTTTAGCAGCAGACGGCTCCCAGACAAATCTGGATCGTCTTCAAGGCAGCCACTTGCGGCTACAAATGCACTTTCTGCCTGCAGCTCCCCAGCCAAAAGTTTCACACCGGCTTTAGTGCATTTAACCCCTCGCTGCTCCCGGCCCCGCAGCCAGATCCCAGCTGGATGGAGGGACTTGACCTGTCCTGGAGCAAATCCAGCCCTGCAGGAAGAGCTGCATCTGTGCAGAGACCCCTAAAAGATGGGGTGCCCTGAGCCAGGCAGCAAAACCAGCTCAGTCCCCCATCCCTGGCACAGTGACAAGGGGGACACTGAGGCACAGGGGTGAGGGAGCAGCAGAGCAGTGATCCTGGGGGTCCCTGCCCCTCCATCCCCAACCCCTGGCAGCAGATTGCAGGTGACAATCCCTCCTTTGTCCCACTCCACTGCCCCAGCCAGCCTATGCTCCCAAAGCCAGGCAATGCTGGGGAGCAGCTGGGGGCAGCAGGGCAGGGAGAGGCTCTGCTGGAGCCATGAATTATTCAGGGAACGAGGATAATTGCTGGAGCCCCCGGTTCTACTCACCCCCATGCAGGAGCAGGATTTGGGCTGTGGGGAGGGCTGGAGACAGGGAGGGGGTCGCAGGGACCATTGCTGGCCCTGTTTCCCCAGAGTTGTCACCATGGGGGTGCCTCAGTGAGGCAGGACAGGACCCCAGGCATCTGTCCCCTGCTGAGGAGCCACCTCAGCATCCTGGCTGGGGGGCTTCTGCCCCAAACCCCAGCAGCTGGGGCAGCTGGGTACCTTGCTGGGACCTTGTTGGCTAAACTGGGAGCCAGACTGGCCCCCCCTGCAAGCAGCCACTGCACCTCACCCTGCACACTGCACAATCCATACCCCAAATCTGCCAGCCCTGCACCCCAGCCCTGCACCCCACATCTCCCCACCTCACTGCCCCATCCCCAGCTGAGGGGTCATCCCCTGACCCCCACATGGGCAGAGAGGTGCCCCTGACCTCAGGGGCAGGCACAGAGGTACCTCATGTCTCCCCACACTGGGTCCCCACCTCAAAGCCCCCCAGTCAGTGACAGTCACACCACTGGCACAGGGACCTGGCAGGAGCCTCCCGTTCCTTGGCTGAGGCACTCAGGCTCCAGGACAGAGGGAAAACAAGAGAGGGTCAGCCAAAAAAATCTGCATAGGGGGTGAGCAGATCCTGCTGGGATCTTAGAACTGCCTGGCCTGGAATGGGCAGTGGGAAATCTCAGCCAGGAAGTCCTGGCACATGGGAGGACACCTGAGAACATGTTTGCTGGGAATCTGGGAATCCTCACCTCATCACAGCAAGGAACTACTTGCTGCTGGTGTGCCATGGGGCCAGGGGCTCCCCCCAGTGACACCCCATAACCCACAGAGCACACCAGCACTTGTGGGCACCGGCACAGACTCCCAGGCAAGGAGAGTGCTCCAGTGCTCACAGTGCACTGGGCTGACTGGGAAACCCCCCGAGGGCAGGTGGCAGTGCCCCAGTCTCAGTCCAAGGCGTGGAGCTCTCCCAGGACCAGCTGTGTGGGGCACAGGCAGTGGGTGCAGCTCTGGGGGTTTCCAGCAAGCACAGGGGGTTTTCTCTGTCTGTGGGTTCAGAGTTTGGGGTGCACAGGGGGAGCAGGTGCAGTGTGGCAGGAAGTGCATGGGGGAGGGCAGGTGGGGTACAGGCTGCAGGGTGTGGGGGACAGGATGCAGGGTAGAGTGTGCAGGTTTTGGGGAGCAGGGAGCAGTGTGGTGAGCACAATGTGTGCTGAAGGCAGGAGAGTGCAGTTCTGGGGTGCACAAGGGCAGCCTTTGGGGAGCAGAGTGTGGGGTGCAAAGGCATGGGAAGCAAGAGCAGGACGGTGGGTGCAGGCTTTGGGGAGCACAATAAGAGGTGCAGGATGCAATTCTGGGGTGCAGAGTGTGGGGAACAAGACATGGAGTGCAGGGTGCAGGATTAGGGGTGCAGCTTTGGGGAGCAGAGGGAGGGGTGCACAGCATGGGGAGCAGCTGCAGGACAGTGGGTGCAGATTTTGAGGACCAGAACGAGGGGTGCCAGGTGCAGTTTTTGGGGTGCAGGGTGGTGGCCTGGCACAGTACAGCCCTTCAGGGAAGTTCATGCCAACAGCACAGCCCCTGCATGCCTGGGGCCGACATTCCTGCCCCTCCCAGCAATGCCCCCCACACCCCACACCCCACCCTCCTGCTCCCCCAGTGCTGCAGGGCTGTGGGTGCCCAGGCCTGCCCTGCCATGCCCAGGCAGGCTGTGGTGCCCTGCCAGCCCTGCTGCTGCGTGCCAAGCCTGGCACAGCTCCCTGCTGCTGCTGCGCCTGCCCCAGGCATGTCTCCAGCTGCCTGGCACCGTGTGCCCAGCCCCTGCCCCATCCCACCTGCCTGGCATCATGTCCCCTGCCCCATCCCACCTGCCTGTCCCTGTGTGTCCATCCCTTGCCCCATCCCATCTGCCCCAGTCCCTGCCCCATCCCACCTGCCTGGCCCCGCTCCCCAGGGCTGCCCGTGGGGCTCTGCCCAGTGCTGCTGCCAGAACGTGAGGCACAATGGGCACAACCACAAGGACGTGGTGGGTCCCAGAGCTTGGGTGGGCACTGGGTGGTCCCCATGCATGGGCAGAGGGTTTAGCATCCCTAGGCAAAGGGCAGCACAGGGAGGAATTCCACGTCCTCCATGGCTGGTATCCGCAGTGCTGGGGACACACTGCGTCAGCCGGGAGCTGTACCTGTTCCTGTTCCTCCTATTTTCCTTAAAAACAGGAAATCTGGTGGGAAGTGGAGCTACCCCCCAGTATCACAGTCAGTTCCTGCCTTTCACCTGTGAACTCCTCTGCCACATACACCTTCACCAACCAGCACCAACCCAACAGGACCCGAAATGAATCCCTGCGACAGAACAGAGCTGATTTTAACAACCAGCGCCATCACTGTGTTACACCTCAGCAAGGGTGTGAGCAGAAATCCTGAAAAAGAGACTCCTTGTCTTGGCTTTTTTGTTTTCCCTCCAGCTTACAGGTAATAGCCAGGAATGGGCAAACCCTCTTTTAATGGACTCTTAATAATGCTGTAATTTCCCTTTGCACGGAAAGTTTTCCAAACAGTCAAAGATTCAAAACAAAGCAATGATTGTTCCTATTAGCATTAAATACTCTGGGAGAGAGAATAAATCAAGCAAGGGGATTCAATTCAAAACAGAACTATAAAAAATCCAATAATGATTTTTTAATATTAATAAGAAAAATATATTGTTATGCACCCTTAGCATTTAAACTTCTAATCCAATCAGCACAAAGTGCAGAGATAAATCACAGCCACGGAGGAGAAGGGAACAGCCATCAAGCAGGCAGCAATAAAATGCTGTCTTACATCCCTGGGACAGGCACAGGTTTGACAGCCTCGAAACAAAAGCCAAAATTTATAAGTCTGTTGCTCCACAAGGTTGTGAATTCCTCCCCTGCATCCCACACATCCATTGCACCTGGGGCAGGGAGGCGAGGGTGGCTCTGGTCAGGATGCAGGGAGGAGCTGATGGCTGCTGTCCTTGTCCTGGCTGCCCAAACCTGGCGGTGTGGCTGGGCACAGACGGGCACTTGGGCACCTTCATCCTTCTGGAACCATCCCAGCAGCACCAGAGCTCCAACCTGGGATGGGATCAGTGGGATGGGGATGGGATGGGGATGGGGATGGGGATGGGGATGGGGATGGGATGGCTCCCGGTGCCCTGCAAGCAGAGCAGGAAGCAGCCACTGCTAAAGGAGGTCACAGTATGTTCCTCAGCAGGGTCCTAAGCACGGTCACAGTCCTGGTCTCCCTGGCTCTCGCACTGGATGTTTCCAGCCCTGCACTATCAAGCACATCCAACAGCCTGGGCAGGCTTTGGGGATGCTCCAAACCTCATCGTGCCATGGTGTGGTGCCCACTCCCCCCACATTCACAGCTGCCAGCATGGAGCCAGCGGTGTCCCCACGTCCCCCACTCCCCATCCCTGTGCGGGGATGCCCGGCAGCCCTTCCCATCTCCCGGCCCTGCACAAAAAGAGCGTGGCCCTGTGCCCTCCCTCAGCGCCTGTCGGGCTGGGAGATGCCCCCGGCTTTGCCAGGGTTCCAGCCCGGGAATGACCTGGCCAGGCTCCCCGGGGCTCAGGCTGTGCCAGGCTCCCCGCGGCTCCTGCCGTGCCATCCCCGCTGAACTCATTACGGATAATGGCACCGCAATTCATCCGGGCGCAGCCGGGCTCTGCTCCCTGATTTATCGGCTCCGTTGGCCGCAGTGAGCCGGGACGAGCAGCGCAATGCCACCGAACGCGCTCGGGAAGCCTCGGCTCCCGCTGGATTCCCCCAAAGCGCAGCTCCGCGCTGCTGCCGGGAGCAGCGAGCGAGGGCAGGGAAATGCCGAGCAGCAGCACCTGCAGCTGGCGGCCCCAGCCATGCGACAGCCGAGGACAAAAGCCATCTCAAGCGTGCAGGGAGTTCCCGGCCGTCTGGCAAAGTGCTGACGCCACCAAGCAGGGCGAGAGGGCGTTTGGGGACAGGGGCCGGACACGCTGCTCCTGTCGGGAGCACCCCGGGGCCGCATTCCCGGCGGCTCCAGCTGCTGAGCTCCTGCCAGGGGATGGCCAGGGGGGAGAGGATTCATCACAGCTATTACACGTCCAAACCTGACACATTCTGGGGCGTTTCTGCTCCACTTTCCCTTCAGATGGTTTGGGCAGAGGGTTGGGAGCAGGTGCCAGGCTCAGCTCCAGGCTCCCCAGCCTGGCACTGCATGAGTGCCAGGGTAGGAAAATTGTCCCCAATGCCCTCATGGCACTGTGAAATGTATCTTAAGGAAAAAAACAGGGCTGAGGTGGTCACCCATCCTCAGCCTAGCCCAAGGAATGGCACTGAGAGCATCGAGTTCCTGCTCCAGACAGAGGGGTGGCTGCAGGCTGGGGCACCCAGTGAGAGTGGGGGGACCCATGTCCTGCCACCCCCACAAGGCCCTGTCACTCCTGGAGGAGAAGCCAGCAATCTCTGGGGCAGCACAGTCACCAGTGCACGTGGCCAGGACTGGAAATTGTTTGGGGACATAGAAAGCGGACAGTGGCACCACTGAGAGCAGTGCAAGGCTTTCCCATCAGGCTCCCAGCAGGCACACAGCACCCATCCCCTGCACATTCCTTGGGCATCTCAGCAGCACCAGGCTGGGCATGGAGCTGGCACAGCACTATAAATGCCTGTGTCCTCCACACCCCAGGGCCAGGCTGGCTGCAGCCTCCTCCCAGAGCTGCAGGAGACACTGTGGAGGAGGCTGAAGGAGTGGGCAGTGCCAGGGGTGCAGGGCTGTGGGGACCAGGACGTGCTGCCCAGGGGTCACTCACAGCCTGACCAGAGGAACCCCCACGGGGTGGGCGAGCAAAGGGGGTTTCAGGGAGGGGGGGGGGATGAACTTTTGAACCCAGAGGCAGGAGATCAGTGCATTACCTTAACGCGAGTTAAAAATAACCGTCTCGTCTCTCGAAATGAGCCTGTCTGCAATTACAGCTTGGCATGTCTGCTCCGGAGCGTCCCCGCGCTGGCACCGCGCCAGGCGCCTGCGAACAACCCCTGCCTTTCTTCTCCTCCGTGCCACTGCCTCTTTTCTTCTGCTGGGCTGCTCTGTGTGTTTTTGAATTGGTGGGGCTTTTTTTTCCCCTGTCCCAAGTAAATCAAAGGCACTCAGTGCCCCAGCTTGGGTTACCCCTCCCACGCAGCCACAGCCTTCAAAAGCCCCCCGTGCTGTGCCCCAAAGCACAGTCACCTTGTGTCCCCAAGGACATACTGTCCCCTCAAGGTCCCCAGGGACAGGGGAACACTGACACCAGCCCACACTCCCAGGACAGAGGTGCAGCAGTCAGTAGGAGCCAGCCTGAAGTGTTTAAGGGTCCTTCCTGTGCTGCCCTGGCACACCTGACGTGCATCCTCCTGCAAGGTGTGGGTTGAGATACGTGGGGAGCCCAGCACACCCCGGGCACAGGAACACACGAGGGAACACAAGAAGGAACGCACAAGGGAACATGTGAGGGAATACATGCCCGTGGAGACTGCAGGTGCCTGGCAGCATCACTGCCTGCACCCCTGGGATCTGCCCAGCCCCAGGCAGGAGTCTGTCAGCACCAGGGGATCCAGGTGGAGCCATCCCCCTGCCAGCATACTGGGCTGTCTGGGAAACCTCCTCAGCCCTACAGGCCCCAGGGAGCAGGAGCTGGGCTGCATCACTGCTGCATCCCTGGCTCAGTGCGTACAAAGTGCCATCAACCCCCGTGGAAAAGCCCAAGAGCTGCCCTGCTCCAAGGCCTGCTGGGCATGGAGGGATGCACAGAGTGGCAAGGGGGTTCTGGGGAGGGGAAGAACGAGTCCCTTACTGACAGAGTGGACACCAGCCACACAGACCCCGATATCACCCCATTCTGCTGCTGACCCCACCTTCCACAGGACAGCAGCAGTCTCAGGGTGAACATCTCCTAGTGGAAGTTGCCCCTGCCCATGGCAGGGGGTTGGAACAGGATGATCTTCAAGCCCAAACCAGTCTGATTATGATTCCATGACACCTCCCAGCAGCTCGGGCTGCCCTGGGATGTTGGAGCATCCCTGCTGGGAGGGAAGGCACCAGCCTCCCTTGGGGGTCCCTGGACTCCCAGCCCAGCGCCCGGTGCCTCCTCCTCCTCTTCCCCGCAGCGGGTGAAAACGAGCTTTGTGCCGGGGCTTTCAGTTCCCCTGGCTGGCACCCGGCCAAGGCACCACATAATAATGAACAGATGCTGTCCAAAATGAGCCTGAGCAGCAGACAGGCGAGCCTCCGCGTGTCCTTCCGTAACCCAAAGTGCCTTTCACCTCGGCACTCACCAGGCACCTCCGCTGGAGTCGCGGCAAGTGTCAGGGTAATTAAAGGTAATGCGAGCTGGGAGCAGGGAGCCCACCGTGGGGACTGCAGAGGATGGGGGCAGCTGCCTCCCCACAGGCAGGGTCAGGGTGCAGTGGGGTGTCAGGGCAATGGGAGACCCACACCCAGCTCCAGAGTATCCCCAGGGTGGACCCGAGGACACAGTGAGGCCTGGGATGAACCCCAGGGATGGAGGGGTCCAACCATGCCCAGACCCTGTTGATGAATGGGGAAGGGACATTCATCCTCCTCCTGCAAATTCCATGCAAGGACCCAGAGGTGACAGGAGTCCAACTTCATCCTTAAGCCCCAAGGGCCTCCCACTGCCAGCAGCACCCCAGTGAGGGCCCCACTGGGACGGGAAGCCTGGCCAAGGAGCCCCAGCCGACTCCCAAAACACACCTGGCCTGATCCACAGCCTCCCTAAAAAAACATTTACAAGGCTTTTTCATTACCAGATCCATTTCCTAGCCCAGATTCCTCCCATCCCAGCACTAGAAAACAGAAGGAGGGATGCACACAGGGATCCACAGGGGGAAGGAATGGTGGGAACACCAGGCTGCAAGTGCTCTTCTAGTCCACAGGATCTTAACTGTAGTTTATATTCCAGTGGTTATTAAAAATAAAGGGGGAAGTGGGGGGAGGAAGCTAAGAGCAGAGCAAGCTGTTCATTTGGAGCCTTTCCCTGGGGTTTAATAAAGCCCCACTCGCTTCTGTAGTATCATTTTTATGCTATCATAAAGCTGGACCATTTAGCAGGTTTGTGTTACTTCAGCAGTTAGCGCTGCATGAGAAGCGATTCCAGAAGAAGGGAGAGAGGAAAAAAAAAAATTAGAAGATGAAAACCTCCAAAAGGAGAGAGCAAAATGAGGTGGGAAGGAGGCAAGGGGATTCCTCCCAGCCACAGCAGTGGCAGCACTGCAGCACACCAGGGGATGTGAGTGGGCTCTTCCATCCCTGGGCAAGGCTGGGGACAGGTGGGGAGATCCCTGCTCTGTGGTACTGAAGGCTCAGAAACCCCATCCCAGCATCCAGAGGGACCCTGCCTGTGCTGTGGGCAAGGCTGAGGGGGTGCCCTCACACCAGGGGATGCTGGGGGTGCTGCACCTGTGGGAACAGGAGAGCCAGGGTGGTTTATCCAGGAGCTGTGAGGAGCTGAAGCAGAGGGGCTCCCTGAGGTGCAGCAGCCAGCAGCTCCTGCATGCTCCTCAGGCTGACCCGGCTCTCCCAGCCCTGCTGCTCCCAGCCCAGGGCAGCACTCTGGGGAGCATCAGGCTCTCCCTGCTGCTGCAAAAATCTCCATATATGGAGAGGATGGGATCTGTGACCGAGCCAAGCCGAGCCAAACTGGCCCAAGGGGAGCCCTGAGCGGCCAGCCCGCACTGAGCCAGGGTCCTGGTGCCGTGCCCTGCCGAGCCCCCCGAGCCGGGTGCTGCCCACACTGCTGATCCCAGCACAAATGGGAGCAAGCCAGGTCACCCCATCCTCCCTGTGACTGCACCCTCCACTGCTGTGCCAGCCCCTGTGGCAGCACCCACGCCCTCACGGTACTCGGGCTGCCCTCCATGAGAGCAGAGTCCTCCCCATCGGTCCCAGGTGCTGCGTTGGAGCCTCTCCAGCCACGCTGGGCAAGGCTCCAGAGGCACTGTCCCCATCCAAGAGGGGAAGGGCAGCGGGTGGCACCAGGGAGAGAGCCACAGAGCCGGGAGCTGCTCTCTGGAAGGATCCTCCAGACCCCCCTCTTGGCCATAGCTCAGGGGTCACAGAGCAGCAGGGAGGGGAAGCAGCCTGGTACCCCAAACCTCCAAATCCTCGGGCAGCAATGAGACCATGCTCCCACACCATTTCCACACCTTTTTCCCCCGATTCATTTCCCTTCTGCCCTGCAGGAGGACGCTGGCACTTGGCAGGAGGGTGTCTCTGCACGGCAGCCCCCGGCAGCCCCGGCCCCCATGCCAGGCACAGCCGCCACGCTACCGACCCGGCAATATAAAGGAGGAGGAGGAGGAGGAGGGAGGGCTGGGAAATTAAGGTTTTCAGCGCTGTCAGAGCCGCATCAAACAGGCATCCACCAGCTGATGGCTTGATTGTTATATTTTGGATGTCAAACCGGAGCAAGCAGAACCCTTTAAAATGCATCAGTGCTGCTGCCTTTCTGACGGAGGGTGTTGGTTTCCCATTAACAAGAGGAAAGCGTGAGCTGGAGCAGAAAACTTCAAGCGCTTTGGAATTGATAAAATAACAACTCCCTAATTAAGCAGAACTGTCAGTCAGCGGGCGCCCGCTGCCCTGCATCGGGAAGCAGCAGCAGCAGCTCCTGGTGCACAAACCCAACAAGGCAGCTCAGCCTGTGGGGGATGCACTTCCCCAGGATCAGCAGCCAGAGCAGCCCCACTGTGTTCTCCACCAGACCCAGACAGGTCCTAGCTCTGGTCCTGAGGGTGGGCATGGCCGAGGTGTTTGGGTTCTGTCCCTCAGTTCACCTCACCATCAATGATGTGGCTGCCCCATCCCTGAAGGGACCAAGGGCAAGTTGGACGGGGCTTGGAGCAACCTGGGATAGTGGAAGGTGTCCCTGGCCGTGGCAGGGGGGTGGAATGAGATGAGCTTTAGGGTCCCTTCCAAGCCAAACCATTCCAAGAGTCTATGATTTTATGAAATCATGTAATGCAATGCACAGCCTGGTGGGGAAGGAGAGGCCTGACCCCAAAATGCAACCCCTGCCAACAGCCTTCCCTTTCAAGAGACAACCACCAGCCTGGGGCACGCATTCCTGACAGACACATCAGACACCACAGCCAGGTGCACGTCCAGCATCCCCACTGCCAGCTGGATGCAGGAAGGGCCCGGCTCTGAAGGTCCCTCCAGTGCTAGAGCAAGGCAGAGAGGGTTTGGAGAAGTCAAGAGTGGGATTTTAAGTGTTCAAGACACTCTGGGCAACCTGGTCTAGAGAAAGGTGTCCCTGCCCATGGCAGGGGGTGACATGAGATTGTCTTTAAGGTCCCTTCCAACCCAAAGCATTCCATGATCTCACAAAGTCCTGCCAGAGCAGCAGCACAGTCAATGCCTGTGGGGATGCTGGGCCCTCAGCTAGGTCCCCAGATCCCCCCAGACCCCTCCCCTGCTCTGTCCAGCACCAAGAGGCTGTGAAGGAACCAAAGGAGCAGCCAAAACCTCGCTCCAACTCTGCCGTGCTGGGCAATAAAAAGCTGCAGCCCTGCCATGCTTCTCCCAGGCCTGGCGCCAGAGGGAAAACCAACTGTCCAGGTGGCACCTGGGGGAGGGGACACCGAGGGGGTAGGGGCAGGGGACAGCCAGGAGGGACCAGGGACTGTGGGGAAGGTGTTTAACCCCTGACACGCTGGTCTGATGACAGCACCACTCCAAGGAGGTCTCTGCTTCTCGCTCTGGGCTGTTGCCTGCCCTTGCAGCACCAGCTGGGCACCGGGCACCTGCAGCACCAGGAGAGGCTCCAGGGCACCCCGCTCTGCCCAGCCCAGGGCACTTCACGGGGCAGCCCTCAGCCCACCTGGGGGCTCAAATCCCACTGCAAACCAGGGGGCAAGGGAGGCTGCCAAAGGGAAGCAGCCCAGCAGCACATCCAGGCAGCAGAGCCACCTGCCCACAGCCCAGGCAGAGGCGCTGCAAGGCTGAGATGGGCCAGGGAAGGGGAGAGCATCCCGTGACAGAGTGCACACAGGGGAGCCCCCCTGAGCAAGCAGCCCCTGAAAACGACCCTGCTGGAGTCAGCCTGTCCTCTCCCCTTGCACACCACGCAATGTGAGCCACCAATGACACGTGTGACTGCCTGGGAATCCCTTCACTTCTCATCTCAGCCCTCCCAGCCCCGGGTCCAGAGCCCTGACACATCTCCAGACCCCATGGTGTGAGAGCACTGAGAGACCCTTTCTGCCCAGCACATGCCTGAGCTGTGCAGGTTTCAGCCCAGGTGGAGGTTTGAGAGGCCCCACACAGCCACCACCTCCTGCCACCTCCACAGCCCTGATGCCCTTCCCGCACCGGGGGGACACCAGCAGCCCTGAGCCCCTCAGGAGTGGGTGCCCAGCCTCCACACAACAGCAGCTCCCACAGCCTGGATACTGGTGCCATATAGTCCAGCCTTCCTGCCCCAGAAGAGCCCCGTTTGCACCCAAGAAGGACCCCCCAGGTGGGCCAGATCTGATTGCCACCAACGGAGCCAGGACACGCGTGCCAGGGCCACTGGCTGGTGCGGGAGCCCCCAGAGCCTGGTAACACACTAATCACACTGGAGGTGACAGGGCTTAGGGGAGGACTTAGAGAAACCAGCTCCTTTTTACTGACACCATCTGGACACAGCCGACCTCTTCCCCCTTTTCAGTGCAGAGCCCAGGCAGGGGGCAGGTGCTGGGGTGACCCCACACCCAGCACGCTCTGTGCCCTCGCCGGTGCTGGCACGGCCGGTGCCATGGATCCCCAGCTCGCAGCGGCAGAGAGGGAATACTGCCTGCGCCAGGGAATCCTAACGAGCCCACAGTGCCAGCCAAGCACAGAGCCGGGGAATGCCAGCCTGGAGCCGCAGGGACCGTGCGCTGCCTGCCCGGCCCCCAGGGAGGGCTGAGCCAGCGGGGACGCACTGGGTAAAAGCCGGTCTGGAGCCAGCTGTTGGGAACAGCCCTCCCTCCGGCTGTCCTGCCGGCCACGCCACCGGCACGCGGGACCTGGCACAGCCGGGTCCCCACGGCAGGGCAGAGCTGTGCCGGCGGGGTTATCATTCACTGCACCCCGGTGCGCTCGCTGCACCCCAGGGCTGGCTCACCGGGGAGAGCCGCCCGCGACCCCGCTGCTTGCGGCCATCCCCTCGCCCTGACCTCCCGGGGGGACGGCGGCACCGCTCCGACCCTCAGCCCCAGGGTGACACGGGGACAAGCTCACCCCGGCTCCAAAACACAACACCACGAGGCACCAGCTCTACCTAAAACTTGACCGAGCCCTAATCTCCCCAACTGTGAGGACGGCGGGGATCCTCCAAACCTCCCCGCCAGGACCAGGCTCCCGCTGCCCCGGGAGAAACCTCCACGCTCCGGCACACCTTCGGGAGAGAGGGCAAAGTTGCGCTGGGGTTGGGGTCAGGGGGTCAGGTACCTTCCAGCCGGCGGAGCTGTTGCTGTCTCCTTTATCCTTAAAGTAGGGGACGTATCGCACCATCCAGTCGTAGATCTGGGAGAGGGTGAGGCGCTTCTCCGGCGAGCTCTCGATGGCTTTGGTGATGAGGTCGGCGTAGGAGAGGTTGCCCCAGGCGTTGCGCCGGGAGGTCTTGGCCTTGCGGAGCTGCCCCACATCCGCGCCGGGAGGCGGCGGGGGAGCGGCGGCGACTCTGCGCTCCACCGGGGCCGCCGCGTTCTCGGCTCCGTCCCCGGCGGCCGCCAGCGCCGGGGTTCCCCCCGCGCCCCCATCCTCCTCCTCCGCCAAGTCGGGATGGGGGAGAGGCCAAGTGCAGGAGCGGGGACGGCTCTGCGGCTCGAAATCCGGGTCGATCTCCACCTGATGCGCCTGGAGCTTTTCTTCCATGGTCGCCTCCCCGCTGCCACCCCACAGCCCCCCCCGGAGTTACGGGCGGTTTCCGCCCAAAAAAAAAAAAAAGCCCCAAACACACAACAAAAAACCCAAAATCTCGAGAGGGAGAGGAGTGCGAAGGCGGGCTCCCTGCCCGGCTGGAGAGGAGAAGAGAAGGAGGAGCCGCTCGGTGCGCGGGTCCTGGCAGGGGGAGCCCCGAGTCCGGGGGAGCCCCGGGTCCGGCGGCTCTAGGAGGCGGCTGTGCCCGGCGCCGCGCCGGGAGCGCCGAGCCGGGGCACACGCTGCATGGTTCTCGGCCGCTTCTCCAGTCCGGGCCGAAGCGGGGGGGTGTTTTTTGGTTCGAATTTGGTTTTGGTTTGGTTTTTACCAGCCGCGAAGCTCCGGAGCGGTTCCCGGCTCGGTAGCCAGCGGGGCGGCTGCGGGCGGGTAGGGCGCGGGGGCGGCCGCATCCATCGGGCTGGCGGCGCGGTCACGCAGCAACAGATGAACCGGAGCGAGCGGCGGCGGGCGGCATCCTCGGCCGGGGACCGGCGGGCTCCGGGGCCGGCCGGCGGGGCACCTAAGCGGGGAGAAGCGGGACGGAGATAGTGGGGAGCCCTCGGCGCGGCGGGCGCAGTCTCCCGCGGGCGGCCCGGCGCTAGGTCCGGCGGAGCGGCGGAGCCATGCTGGCGGGCGGCACGCACCTGACAGCGCCGGCGAGGGCGGCGGCGGGCGGCTCCCGCCCCTACGCCCCCCCGCTCCGCTTCAGCGGCCGCGCACCTGCCCGCCGCCGCCGCCGCCGCCGCGCTGCCGCCACGGCGCGGGCGGGCCACATGCTGGGGCGGCCGCGGCTCGCTCGCTCTCTCGCTCGTTCGTTCGCTCCCTCCTTCCCTCCCTCCGCCGTGCCCGTTCCCGAATGCGGGCGCCGCCGTGACACAGGGGGAGGGCCCGGAGGGGCGGGGGGAGGGCGGGGGAGGGGAGTGCCCCCGCTCCTCGCGGGCAGCGGCGGGGCGGGACGGAGCGGAGCGGAAAGCTCCGGCACCGCGCTCCCCCCGCCCGGCCCAGGCCGCGACCCCCGCCCGGCCCCGCCGCGGCCCCACGTGCGCCCCGGGCGCCCCCCATTGTTGCCCCGGGCCGCCGCCGCCGCCTCATTGGCTGGAGGGGCCCGGTGGCCACGCCCCTTCCGCGCGCTGATTGGACGGGCGCCGGCGGGACGCTCCGCGCGCGGGGGGGATGAATGGGGGAGCGGCCCCGCGGGTGACGTCACGGTGCCGGCTGGCCGGCTGCATCCGCGCGTCACCCGGGGCAACGCGGCCGCGCGCCGGGACACGCCCCTTTACTACGGGCCACGCCCCCCGCCCCGGCCACGCCCCCGCTGCGCGGCCGGGGAGACCCCGAGCGGGCCCCGCCCCCATGGAGGACACGCCCCCTTCGCGTCGGCCACGCCCCCCGCCCACGTTGGGGGCGATCCCGACCCCGATGCTGATCCCCACTCGGTCCCGATCCCGATCCCGGTGCCAACCCCGATCCCGGTTCCAGTTCCGATCCCAGTCCCAATCCCGACCCCGATGCTGATCCCCACTCGGTCCCGATCCCGATCCCGGTGCCAACCCCGATCCCGGTTCCAGTTCCGATCCCAGTCCCAATCCCGACCCCGATGCTGATCCCCACTCGGTCCCGATCCCGATCCTGGTGCCAACCCCGATCCCGGTTCCAGTTCCGATCCTAGTCCCAATCCCAGTCCCGGTTCCAGTTCCGACCCCGATGCTGATCCCCACCCTGTCCCAACCCCGATCCCGGTCTCTCGGTCCTGTCCTGCTCGCGGCCCGCCGGGCCCATCCGCCGGTTTCTCCCGGTGATGTCCCCGCTGGGGTCGGACTCCCGCAGCCCGGCAGGGCAGGAGGACAGCGCTGTTTCCCCCGCCACAGGCGCGCACAGCCTGGCACACCCCTCACCGTGCACCCACCGCAGCTCTCACCCAGCACCCACTGGGGGACGCTCGCCTGATCCTGCCCCCTGCATCAACCCCACTGCCTGCACCGCAGCATCCTCCTCTCCGTGCGTCCCCTGGGGACACGCAGAGGTGTCTGCAGCAGCACTGTGTCCCCCCCTTTGTCCCTTCCCCACCACCCCAGGGACCGTCCTGCCTCGCAGTGCCCGCTCTGCCCGTCCCCACTGCGGAGCTGTCCCTGCCCTCCAGCCATGCCTGGGTAATGCTGCCACCCAGGATGAGCTCCCTGCTTCCCTCTGCTCTTTGTCGCCCTTGGTGCCACCAGTTGTTCCTGTAACAGCGTCTCTCACGCCACAGTCACGTGCAATCCAGCTCCTGCAGCCCCACTCCTGGCCCAAAGGGACGGCCTGAGGTTACCCAAGCAACTAAGGAGCTGATGGTTCCAGCCTGGAAGTGCTCGGCCTGACAGCTCTAATAATATAATAAAGTATAATATAATCTAATAGATACAATATAATATAATAAATATAATACAATATACAGGCGGGACTTGACAAGTGCTCTGTTTCACAACCCACAGTGACAGTGATGGCTGCAGAGGCTCCAGCTGTCCCTGGAGGCACATCCCAGCAGCTGGGGCGTGTTCCCTGACCCCCTGCCAGGCCGCTGGGGACCTGCTGGCCAAGCCCCACATCTCCTGGTGTCACTGCTCCGGGGAGGCTCAGCCAGGCTGGCACCAGAGCAACCCTGGGGACAGACCTGACCCCAAAATCCCCTGACCCTGCATGGTGCCACCCTCATACCTCCCTGTGCCTCCCTCCTCCCCACAGCATTTCTCCAGGGATCTATCCCAAATTTCCCTCACTGTGGTTTACACCCATGACCTATTTCCTCCCGTTCCCTCCTCTCTCGCAGCCTTTTGCCCACTTGGAGCCCAGCGATGTTTTTTCCCTCAGTCTTGCCTTTCTTAGTCAAAACCCTCCCACATTTCTCACCCTCTCTCCCAGCCTTGTTTACCCAGCCCAGCTCCCCAGGGCTGAGCCAAGCAGAGGGTCCCAGCCTGCACAGTGGGTGCCTCTCCCTCCTGCTGCAGCACTTTTCCTCCTCTGCTGCACTTCTCCTCCTCTGCTGCAGCAGGTGCCTCTCCCTGCCCTCACCCTCGGCCACTTCACCCCTTGGGGATGGCACTCAGACCTCCCTGCCCACGCTGCCAGGTCACCCTGGAGCTTTAGCAACTCCCAGTGCTTCAGAAACATGCTGGTCTCGCTCACCTGCTGCCTCAGTTTCCCCATCTGTACAGCAGGGCCAGCCCCTCCAGGCAGGCATGGCTGCTGGTGGGGAAAGGGACAGGTTGGACACCTCTGTGGCTCCTCACAACCAAAACTGCTCCCATTCCATGGTGCTCCCATCCCAGGCTTGCCCAATGTTCATCCCTGACCTCCTCACTCCTCCCCATGGATGTGGAGCAGCACATTCCTGGGTGCAGGTGGCCCCATTCCTGTGTGCAAGGCACACACAGCTCTGGGATGCCCAGAGGGGGATGGTGAATCCTCTGTCTCCTGCAGACACACAGGACTGGCTCAGCCACCCCTTCCCAAAATCTGAATAATTATCACTGAACCTGCTGCCACCAGGCAGGGGTATGTCCCTCAGCCAGCTGCACACTGCCACCACCCCGTGGGGACTGACAGGCCAGGGGACAGGGCTGGTGGGCACTAAGCTGCCACCTCTGTCCCCCAGAGCTCCCTGGTGCCAGCTGCCTGATCCCAGGTGCCTGCTGGGGAAGCTGGAATTTCAGGGATCTTTCTGAGTCAATACCCTCCTACACCTCTCACCTGCTGCTCCAGCCCTGCTTTTGCAGAGGGATGAGCATGGGCACAGAGGGTGAGGAGGAAAAAACAGCAGCAGCAGTGAAGGAGGTGGTGGGCAGTGGATGCTGCAGGGTCTGGGTACAAAAATCCCCTACATCCTTGGGAATGGTCGCAGTCCCAGGCCTGACACAGCTCAAAGATCATTTGAACAACGCTCCCAGGGTTGTTGAGGTGTCCTGTGCAGGGCCAGGAGTTGGATTTGATGATCCTTGTAGGTTGCCTGTCCATAACTCAGGATATTCTGGGATTCTGTGATCCTTCCCATGCCAGCACAGCCCTTGCCAGATGAAACTCCCTGCTCTGTCCTTTCCCTGGTGGTTTCCAGCAGCACCTGGACAAAGGTCCACTGGAGTGCTGTGCTTCCCCCTCTCTGCCCATCTGGCCAGGAAATGGGGCTCCTCTGTCCCCACAATTCAGGAGAGGGAGGGAAGGGCTGACATGGATGTGCCCAACCTTGGTGAGGTGCCCAGCACCTCCATGGGGGGAAGAATGAGGGTGAAAAGGAAAAGGGGAGCTCAGGGGGGATGGAGTGGGCAGATCCAACACATCCTGTGAACTGCTCCTTGCCAGTGGGTGTGGCAGCAAGGAGGGGACAGACCTGCCCTGTCTCTGTCCCAGACAGCACTGGAGCTGTGTCCATGAGCAGGGGATGCATGGACTGGTGGATGCTTCAATGCCTGTGGGCTGGTGGGTGCTTCAGTACCTTGGCTGCTGTAAAACTGGTCTGAATGGAATCAGAATGGTGTGAACAGGACTTCCAGCTCCTCAGCATCTGCCACCCAGGGTTAGAGTTAGGGTCAGGGTCAGGGACAGGGGGAGCTGGAAGAGCAGGGTTTGGGCAGAGCTGGGAGGTCACACTCTCCTTGAAGGGAGAGGTTTGTTCAATGTGAAGGAGCCAGAAGAGTAGCAGGATGAGAGGTAGAGAGCTGCTGCTCCAGGTGTGTCCTCACAGACAAGGTCCCAGGAGGGCAGTGCAGACTGAGGCCCCCTCCCTCAGCACCTCTGGGCAGAGCCGAGGCTTGGTGTCCTCACCTGGTGCTGGTGTCACCTCCCATCGCCCCCCAGCAGGATCTCCAGGATCTCCATCTGACCGATTCCCATGCTGACACCTTCTACCATTCCCAGTCCCCTCGACTGACCCCTGAGGGCTGTCCTGCAGCCCCCATCTCCTCCACCATCCCAGCAGCTCCATGGTGCAGGGCAGAACCCCAGGGGGAAGCAGCAGAGCAGTTGTGAGGTGCAATTGTGGGATGGGAGGCAGCACCAATGCAGCCCCAGCAGTGAGGTGCCTGCTCTGCTTTGGGAGGCAGAGCCACACGTGCAGCACGTCATGTGAAATGAAAATTCCCCCAAATGCTAATTCAGGCCTTGGAAACACCACATGGGATGTTCCCATGTCGCTTCCTCCCTGGGATGTCGTGGTGTGAGGAGATCTCAAGCGGCGCCTATTGGAAATACTTTCATGGAACACAAAGTGGAAGTTAAGTGAAGGAAATGATAAAGTCAAAATGAAATATTTTTACTTTCCTGAAATGAACTTCATGTTTTGACATTATTGGAATAAACATTTTGACACTGCTGAAACAAGAAAGTCAAAGTGATTCTGCAAGGCTTCTTCCCAGGAAAATGGCAGCGAGATCGACAAGTTCCCAGAGAAAGATTTGATTCCAATAAACCCCTGTTTTCTGATGGAAAACCATTCCAGGGAGTCCTCCAGACCCGTGCAGAGAACAGGTTTCCAGGTGAGACCAGCACCTGACTCACTCCCCAGAACAATACCAGGGAAAGCAGTCTGCATTTATCCTGCTGGGAAAGGGGGGATGGGACGGGATCAATGGGATGGGATGGGATGGGATCAGTGGGATGAGATGGGATGGGATCAATGGGATCAGTGGGATGGGATGGGATGGGATCAATGGGATGGGATGGGATGGGATGGGATGGGATGGGATGGGATGGGATGGGATGGGATGGGATCAATGGGATCAATGGGATGGGATGGGATGGGATCAATGGGATCAATGGGATCAATGGGATCAATGGGATGGGATCAATGGGATGGGATCAATGGGATGGGATGGGATGGGATGGGATGGGATCAGTGGGATGGGATCAATGGGATGGGATGGGATCAATGGGATCAATGGGATCAATGGGATGGGATGGGATGGGATGGGATCAATGGGATCAATGGGATCAATGGGATCAATGGGATCAATGGGATGGGATCAATGGGATGGGATCAATGGGATGGGATGGGATGGGATGGGATGGGATCAGTGGGATGGGATCAATGGGATGGGATCAATGGGATCAATGGGATGGAATGGATGCACCTCAGGGTAGGATTCTGCACCATCACACAAGGACTGATGCTGAACCCTCAGTCCATGCATGAGACACAGGTGTCCAACACCAGCTGGGTTTGTCCTCTCTTCATGGACATGCTCAAGGTCACATCATGTCAAACCAAGGGCATGACAGTGGGATTAAATTCTCATACTTTCATTTGGGAAAATTTCAATAGGTTTTTGGGATTTTTAATTTTTTTTTTTTTTTTTGGTGAAAACCCAAATCATTGCATTTCGAAGAGCTGGAGTTTTGCTGGAAAACAGACAGATAACTTTAGGAATAGTCTCGTGTAGCTGATGGCTTCATTTTCCATGTGATACTAGGGAAATTGCTTACCAACCTTTGGCAGAAAATTTCTGATCAACCTTTGGTGCATGCTCCAGGTATTGGATTTTGCTCCAGAACAGCATTTAGGGGAAAAATCTGTATTTTAATAATAGCAATGCCTAATAATAGTTTTCAATGCTAATTCTTGGCAGCAATTCCATGTGATTAAACACACCTTTGCTGCACAGAAAATGGTGCATGTCGTGCAACAAGTTCATTCACCCTCTAATCTCCACCAAGCATGAGGGCAGGCAAATTGCAGCCCAGCACACAATTCCCTGCTCCACACCAACAGGCTGCAGCAGCTCCTCTGGGCTCAGCATCACTCTGACAGCCCACAGGCACTTGTCACAGTCCTCAGCCTCCCAAGGAAGGACCTCCTGGGGAAGAAACCTTATGGTTGATTCCTTGCAGTGGTGACCCACAGGTGAGGGCATGAAACCCTTGCCAGAGGCTCAGGTCAGCAGCAGGGCCATGGGGAAGCATTTATTGGCAGCTGAGCTCCTTCAGGACCCCCTCCAGCACCATCTGTATGGAAGGCACCCACCAGCACCATCCACCTCCCCCAGTGCCTCTGTGGGGACCAAGGACACACAAGGGAGGTGACAGGTGAGAGTCCAGGAGTGACTGTTGGTGACACTGGGGAGGCTGGTGCTGTTGGTCACCAGTGTGGGGTTGTGACAAAGGGCCCTCAGCCCCAGCACCCCTCCAGGCACTGCACCAGGGTCCCCAACATCCCTGCAGGATGGCATCCGTGCCAGAGGCTTGGTCAGCCCTGAATTTGGGAGATGGATCCCTCAGTCACAGCTTCTGCAATAGCTTCAGCCTCCCATTGCATGTAGAGGCAGAGCACTCCTCCTCAGACTGCATGCTAATGAAGCATCCTGGAATCCCTGCGTGGTCGCTTCCTAGTTAGGCTCATCTGCCTGAGTGAACTGAAAACTGTTAAACACATTGAGTGTGTCAGACCAGATATTATCAGAAATAAGACTACCTTTCGCTGGCACCCACAGCTCCCAGACACACAGCAAAGAGATATTTAAATCTTTTCCAGCTGTCTCCCTTGTTTCCAGAGAGGCTCAGCTCTGACAGGACTTTTAACCCTTGCCTTGCCTTGCCTTGCCTTGCCTTGCCTTGCCTTGCCTTGCCTTGCCTTGCCTTGCCTTGCCTTGCCTTGCCTTGCCTTCCCTTCCCTTCCCTTCCCTTCCCTTGCCTTCCCTTCCCTTCCCTTCCCTTCCCTTCCCTTCCCTAGTGTATTTTGGATTTCTTTTTCCTCCCCTGGCCTTCAGGAGTCCCCGCTGGCCTTGCTCCATTCCTAGCCATCCCCTCACTCCTGCAGGGTTGTCTCCACCAGCACCAGAGGTGTTTTCCAGCACCCTGCCCCTCCACACCCATCCCACCAGACCCAGCACTGGCAGTGCCCACACCCACCCTTCTCCCCTCCACTTTGGGACCCCCCACACTTCACTCTTAACCCTTCACAAACCAATGACCACCCTGAATGCTCTGGGCTGCCAGCACTGTCCCTGCCCAGCCCAGCCTGGCACAGCCCCAGCGCCTCCTCCTCGGCACGGGGTGCCGTGGCTGCCTTCCCAGAGCACAGACTGAACGCGCCGATTCACGAGGCTGCCTTGGAGCAGGAGCGGGATCCAGGAGTAAAACCCCGTTTGCACGGCCAGCGTGTTTGAGAAGGGCCATCTGGCCGGGCTCGGCGTCCAAGCCCAATTTGCTGGATGGTTTTGAAGGTCACTGAGCAGGGACTGAAGGCGCTTCCATATTTTCTCATATAAATAACCGCATTTCCAAGGGAGAGAGCAGGAGCACATGCTGGTAGGATGGATCTGGAGGTTAATCTCACCCTCCCCGCCCAGAAGGGAGGAGAGCAGGACACAGAGCACAGGCAGAGGCACAGACATCAGTGGAACACACACAGACACCTGCTGACACCCACATCCGTGGGTTCAGGTGTGCCCACACTCATGTACCTGTCCATGCACACCACGCTCCCTGCAAGCACCCACACACTCCTGCACCGAGGACAGAGTTCTCCCAGCTGGGACAGGCTCCACTCCCCAACCAGGATGTCCTGTTTGAAAACCCCAAACACCCCTGCTCTGAAAACAGAGCTGAATTCCCTCTGCAAGCAGAATCCAGCCCCTCTGGAAGCACAGCCTTCCTGTCCATGGGCTCCAAGAGAGCACCTTGTGCCCACAGCAGGATAGGAATGTCCCAAATCCTACAAGACCCCCAAAGAAACAGCACTTCAGGTCTTGCCATGCCTTTCTACAGTCATCCAGCCTTGTCCAAGTCTGCACAAGCTGGGATCCATCACCCAGCACCCAGCTGCAGTGCTCAGCACCTTCTCCCAGCCACACTGAGCACTGCATGGGGACAGCCCTGTGGCCACTCAGACAGGACCAAAGCTCCCTGTTGCTTCCCTGGAGAGCCCTGGAGGAGTGCACTGGGCAGTGTCTGCTCCTCAGCACTGGCCAGGTGCCACATGGTGCCAGCCACAGCCCAGCCCTGTCCCTGTGCCCCTTGGAGGGAAAGGCTCTGGGCAGGAATGAAGCATCTGCAGAAGGCAGCACTGCCACCTTCTGTGGTGGGGGAACGTGATGTCCCTCAGCGTGTGGGGTGAGGGGTGGGGGAAGTGTGGGGACAACATGAGCATGGTCAGTGTCTGGCCATTTTGGGGCATTTCCTGGTGTGACCAGGTGACACTTTGCTGCAAGGGACAGGTCACTGCCACCAAAGGCTCAAACCCGGCCCCTGCAGTGACCAAGGGAGGGACTCGACCACAGCACCAGACCCAGGTGGGTCTGACACCCCCGAGGTAACAGAGCTGACAGCACCCCTGTCCCAGCACTGCACAGATCCCAGGAAACCAGAGGGGAGGATGGCCAGGGTCTGTGCACTCCTGGGATCCTGCAATGGGTTTGTGCCCATGCCCACATCCCCAGTGAGTGCTGAGCGTTCCCTGGGCAGCCCTGCTGGGACAGGGCGTGGATAGGGGAGTCCTTCCACAGGCAAAGATGCAGCCAGTGAGGCCATGGACCCAGGAGACATGTTTCATGGCAGGGACACTCCATGCAGGGACAGGTTTCATGGCAGGGACACTCTCCATGGCAGGGACACTCTCCATGGCAGGGACACTCTCCATGCAGGGACACTCCATGGCAGGGACACTCCATGGCAGGGACAGGCTCCATGGCAAGGACACTCTCTATGGCAGGGACACTCTCCATGGCAGGGACACTCTCCATGCAGGGACACTCTCCATGGCAGGGACACTCTCCGTGCAGGGACACTCTCCATGGCAGGGACACTCTCTCCATGGCATGGACATGCTCCATGGCAGGGACACACTCCATGGCAGGGACACTCCATGCAGGGACACTCCATGGCAGGGACACTCCATGGCAGGGACACTCTCCATGGCAGGGACACACTCCATGGCAGGGACACTCTCCATGGCAGGGACACATTTCAGGGCAGGGACACTCTCCATGGCAGGGACACTCTCCATGGCAGGGACACTCTCCATGGCAGGGACACTCTCCATGGCAGGGACAGGCTCCATGGCAGGGACACTCTCCATGGCAGGGACACTCTCCATGGCAGGGACAGGCTCCATGGCAGGGACACTCTCCATGGCAGGGACACTCTCCATGGCAGGGACACTCCATGGCAGGGACACTCTCCATGGCAGGGACACTCCATGGCAGGGACACTCTCCATGGCAGGGACACTCTACATGCAGGGACAGCCCTGGGCCATCCCCACGGAGCTGGGCTGTGCACCCCAGGCCTGCTACATGTTCAGTGGTTGATTCTCCCCTCTGGGGCTGCCTCCAGCTCAGCCAACAGAGCCGAGTCCTGTGCCCAGAGCAAGGGCACCCAGCCCCGTGCCCGGTCCCCACCTCGGCTGCACTGTCCCCATTGCTGGGGCACTCCTTCCCCTCCTTTTCCCTGTTGGATGGGCAGCCTGGGGATGTTTTGGGAGTTTCTTCTCCCTATCTGCCAGTGCTGTGAAACCCAGCCAGATCTTCAGCAGGCAGTGGTGGGGCTGGGAGGCATTTCTTGTTTCCACACCACACACCTGGTTTAGGCTCCAGCCGGGGAGCATCCCTCACCTGCCAAAGCCCAGCCTGGGGTCAGGGGTGCCCTCCTGCAGGGATCCCCCTTTCCCAGGGGAGCCGGGCGGTTCCTGCACCCATGGGAGGGAGCGGAGGGGCCCAGCCCGGCAGTGCCGAGCGAGGAGCGGAGCGGGGCGAGGCTGAGCTCAGCAAAGCTGCCAGAGCCTGCCGGGAAGCCTTAGGCGGGTGCTCCCATCTCCGGAGCCTCACCCCGGCGGGCAGGACACGCTCCCTGCCCAGCTCCAGCACAGGCACCGGCACAGGGGGCTGCGACCCCCACGGTGCCGGGCAAGGCACGGCGAGGGCAAGCTGTGCCTCAGTGCTGTGGAAAATTACAGATTTTATATTTTTTTCCTTTTTAATAAGTGCGAAGTGGGTTTGTTTTTTCTCCCTTGTTTGTGCAGGTATTTGTCAGAGGATATTTTTAAACGAGCTGAAGTCAAGCAGCGGGATCCGAACGGCCTGTGCTCCAGCATTCCTGCGGCTCCGGCCAGCCGGGACCTGCTGACCCGGCCGGAGAGGTCGGCCAGCCAGGACGTGCCGTTCCCGGCCTCTGCCCACGGGGAGGAGGAAACTCGGCTCTGTCCAAGAGTGCCGAGCAGAGCTCCCTCCCCGGGCGCTCCCAGCAGCATCCTCCGCTCCAATTGCTCCTCCCAAAACATCCCAAAATCCAGCCCGGAGCGAGCCTGGCCCCCGCCCCGGGTCACACGTGGCTCTCACCGCAGCCCTGCTCAGCTGCAGCTCCTCTGACAGCCCTGCACACAGCCCGGCCTCGGGAGGGTCCCACCCTGCCCAGGGGGACACCGAGCATGTGTCACCTGCTCCCTGACCGCTGCTGGGGAGGGGACAGCCGGGGCAGCTCCTGCTCTTTGCTGTTTGCTTCCAGCCTGCAGCAGCTCAGACCTTCTGCCATCCCCAGCCCTCCTTTCCTCCCTGCCTCAGTTTCCCCCAAGCCTGGGGCAGTTTGAGAGTGCAGGGGCCATGGTGAGGTGGGCTCTGCTGGAGCACTGAGGGGGGACAGGAGAGCACTGAGGGGACAGGAGAGCACTGAGGGGACAGGAGAGCACAGAGGGGGGACAGGAGAGCACAGAGAGGGACAGGAGAGCACTGAGGGGACAGGAGAGCACAGAGGGGGGACAGGAGAGCACAGAGAGGGACAGGAGAGCACAGAGGGAGGACAGGAGAGCACTGAGGGGACAGGAGAGCACAGAGAGGGACAGGAGAGCACAGAGGGAGGACAGGAGAGCACTGAGGGGGGACAGGAGAGCACAGAGAGGGGACAGGAGAGCACAGAGGGGGGACAGGAGAGCACGGAGAGGGGACAGGAGAGCACAGAGGGGACAGGAGAGCACAGAGAGGGGACAGGAGAGCACGGAGAGGGGACAGGAGAGCACAGAGGGGGACAGGAGAGCACAGAGGGGGACAGGAGAGCACAGAGAGGGACAGGAGAGCACAGAGGGAGGACAGGAGAGCACTGAGGGGGGACAGGAGAGCACAGAGAGGGGACAGGAGAGCACAGAGAGGGACAGGAGAGCACAGAGAGGGACAGGAGAGCACAGAGAGGGGACAGGAGAGCACGGAGAGGGGACAGGAGAGCACAGAGGGGGACAGGAGAGCACAGAGGGGGACAGGAGAGCACAGAGAGGGACAGGAGAGCACAGAGGGGGGACAGGAGAGCACAGAGAGGGGACAGGAGAGCACAGAGGGGGGACAGGAGAGCACAGAGAGGGGACAGGAGAGCACAGAGAGGGACAGGAGAGCACAGAGAGGGGACAGGAGAGCACGGAGAGGGGACAGGAGAGCACAGAGGGGGACAGGAGAGCACAGAGGGGGACAGGAGAGCACAGAGAGGGACAGGAGAGCACAGAGGGGGGACAGGAGAGCACAGAGAGGGGACAGGAGAGCACAGAGGGGGGACAGGAGAGCACGGAGAGGGGACAGGAGAGCACAGAGGGAACAGGAGAGCACAGAGAGGGGACAGGAGAGCACAGAGCGGGGACAGGAGAGCACAGAGAGGGACAGGAGAGCAGAGAGGGGGACAGGAGAGCACAGAGGGGGGACAGGAGAGCCCCTCGTGCAAAACCCCTGAGCTCCTCCTCACTCCACACCCGCCCCAGCCCCTGCACTCCCCTCGTGAGCCCCGGTGGGATGCACTGATGTACCCTGAGCATCTCAGAGCCCAGGGAAGGGGCAGAAGGAGCCAGGGTTCCTGACCCAGCCTCGGGAAGCGCCGCCTCCAGCCAGACTCGGATGGAATCCTTCTCGCTGGATTGGAGCCCGTGCTCCTCTCTCCACCCGCCCTTCTCCCACGCACAGGGCTGCTGGCCAGGTATTTCTGGGGTTATGGGCTGCAGCCAAGGGCCAGGAAATGTGGGTGCCATGGTCACCATTTCCTGCCCTGCCTGGGGCTCTTTGCAGGGGTGTAGCCATGGGGAAACCCTTCCTGGTTTGGAAGGGTGATGGAGTCACTGCCCTGCTGAGGTGCTCATGATCATCCTGGAGTGACAGGACAGAGGAGAATGCCTTCCAACCAACAGAAACTAGGTTTAAGTGGGATATTGGGAAGAAATTCTTTATTATGAGGGTGGTGAGGCCCTGGCACAGGTTGCCCAGAGAAGCTGTGGCTGTCCCTGGATCCCTGGAAGTGCCCAAGGCCAGGTTGGACAGGGCTTGGAGCAACCTGGGACAGTAGAAGGTGTCTCTGTCCATGGCAGGGGGCTGGAGGTCCCTTTCAACCCAAACCAGTCTGAGGTTCTGTGATTCCATGAACTCTTTAAGCACCAGCAAGTGTGGGATGAACTGTTTCTATGCCAGGTAAATCTGGATTTAAACACTGCAGCACCGCTGTCCCAGGATAAAGAGGGAGGAACTGGACTGCTGTGGACAAACTGGTTCAGCAGTTGATTTGGGAAGCTGGCAGGGAAGGCACATGGCAGAACCCCTGCCCAGATCCACCTGAGCCTTTCCTGCCCTCTCCAGCACCTGTAAAAACACTGGGCCAGCTGCACTGAGCCCCTGCTCTGCAGGTGATCTTGCCCTGGACCAGCAGGTCCAACATCTCCACTCCTACTCTCACCAGCAAATGGGCTGAAGCACTCCTGCACCTCCTGTGCCTCCACCCCAACACCCACATGCTCCCTCATTTGTGTCAGACAGCTCCAGGCAGGGAACCCAGAGGAAAATCCCTCTCTGTGAACAGGGTTGCTGTGAGCTGTGTCCTCACTCAGGGGAAACAATCAGGGCTCAGGCATGGGCAGCTCCAGCTGGTGAAATGTGCCAAGAGGTCACTCATCCTGCCAGGGGAGAGCCACAGAATCATTAAGGTTGGAAAAGACCTCCAAGACCAGCAAGTCCATCCTTCAGCCAAATCCCACCATGCCCACTGAGCCATGTAACAAAGTGCCACATCTGCTGGTTTTTTGAAGAGTTTTTTTAACTCTTCCAGGGACGGTGACTCCACCCTGGTCATCCTGTGCCAGTTCCTGACCACTCTTTCAGTGGAGAAACTTTTCCTAGTATCCAACCTGAACATCCTCTGGCACAATCTGAGAACTGCCACACTTCTCTCACAAAAGGCAAAGCAAAACCCCACCCATTTCCCTATTTCCCACTATAGGATGGGTCTGACAGCCAGGGCAGCCTTGTTTAGGGTTCCTGGCACAGCTGAGGTGGAACCCCACACCACAGGTACTGCCCTCTTCCTTTGCAATCTGTCTCACACCCGTGTGATGTCCCTACACAGCAGGACCTGCCCCACTCCCAGGAGATCCCAGAACATGGGTCCAAATGGTGAGCACTGGGATGAGGTCCTGCAGAACATCTGCTTCATGTGAGGGTTACAGGGAGCACAGAGACACAGAGGCTCTGAAGGAGGGCAGTGGGAATCTCTGCAAGTATCTGCAGGCCTTCAGCAGGTGTGGAGGGCCAGAGGAGGACACCAAGAGGTTGTACCTGCTGCAGGTGGCATCCAAACCCCCAGACAGGGATAGGAACAGTGCTGTACTGTGTCCCACCCTGCAGAGCTCTGCACAGCTGCTGTCACACTCCCAGGGCTTTGCTCACAGACTCAGCAGTTCCAGGAGCCCAGTTAGTGCTGGTTCAGGGGGACATTGTCACTGGGGCTGTAACAGTGATGGCAATGGCACAGTGAGGAGGGGGACAAGCACTTCACCCCTACAGCTGCTGCTGAAACCTCAGCAGTAGCTCTAAATTAGCTCTAAATTGATGACAAAGGCTGTTCATTGACCCTCTGGACCATCCCCTTCAGCTGCTGCAAGTGTAGCCCTGGCATGGGACCATGGAGCAAACACTGCCCAAAGCACTTTTACTGGAGTTTGGGTCCCCAGACTCCACAGTGGGCACGGTCCCTTGGGTGCAATGTCAGTGGGGGCAGACACCTCTAAGGAGGTGTGAAAGGGTTGGGAAGCTCCTCAGGTGCTTTCAGCAGTGTCCCCCAGTGAGCCCCCCCAGCCCTGTGCTGGAGCTGTTCGTGCTGGGATGTGCTGGCCCCGTGCCTGGGGACGGGAGGGTGGTGCTGCACTTTCCCTGCCACAGAGCAGCTGCAGCCAGGCTGATTGCTCCACACTGAGCATCTCCACCCTGGATGGTGTTGCCTCCTCCCACTTCCCCAGGGCGTTTTTCAGGGGGGTGGCAGGTGCTGGGGTTTTGGTGCTGTCCCAGAGAGGACAGATGATCTCCCTGGACTGTCAGAGTGGAAGGGACCCACAGGGATCATGGATTCCAACCCCAGCCCCCCCAGCAACCCCCCCTGTCCATCCCTGGAGCTCTGGCAGCCTCGGGGCCGTGCCCATTCCCTGGGGAGCCTGGGCAGTGCCAGCACCCTCTGGGGGAGGGAAGAACCTTTCCCTGATCTCCAGCCTGAGCCTGCCCTGGCCCAGCTCCAGCCCTTCCCTGTCCCTGTCCCTGTCCCAGGGAGCAGAGATGGGAGCTGCCCCTCCAATGCCCCTCAGGAGGAGCTCTAAGAAAGCTGTCACCTCCTTTGGAAGTGGCATTGATACCTTTGGTTGCTGCTCTGTTCACCCAGCCTCCAGGACAGTGCTTTCAGCTCTGTCCTACCAGGATTTTCATCAGTTGTCCTCAGGATCTCCCATTTGGCTCTCTGTGTCTCACCTGCGCAGGGTGAGAGGGCATTCCTGGAGAGCCAGACCACAGGGCTGGAGGTGCTCAGAGTTCAAACCTCCCTCCACTCACACTCATTGACTATAGCTGGATAACTCATCTGGGTCTTTCAGCAGAGCAGAGAATCCAGAGAGGCCACTGAGGTGGTCCCTGGGCTGGAGTGTGTCCCACTGTGTGCAGAGGCTGAGGCAATGAGGTTTGTTCAGACTGGGGATGAGAAGACATCAAGGGGGAATATCAAGAAGGCAGACTCAGGATCTCCACAACTGCCCACAGCAGCAGAACGAAGGCAGCAGACATGAAACAGAACAACTTTGGACTGGATATGGGGGGATATTTCACCATGGGGAAGGTCAAACCTGGCAGCAAGTTGCCCAGAGAGGCTGTGCAGCCTCTGTCCTTGGAGGCCTTCAGGACCTGACTGATCATGGAAACAAATCCCTGAGCAGCCTGGTGTGATCCTGCTTGGAGAAGAAGGTTGAACAAGAGACTTTCAGAGTCCTTTCACCCTCAATTTTCCTGTCGTACTCTGGTGCTGCAGGTGGGGTGGTTTTCTTTCTCTGTATAGTTTTTCTCTTATTATATCTTCTGTCTGAATTCCTTAAAAAGCCATTTCACTGTTGAAGGAATGTCTTGGGAATGACTTTGTGCTTTCACTTCAGGAGCATTCAAGATTGTTTCCATTTTCTGGTGGCTTGGGGGATTTTTCACACCCATGATTGATAGTGTGCCACATGCAGCAGCTACACGAGCACTTAAGTTGCAAAGCAAAGCAACTCCAACCCACAGAAATGCCACAAGTGACACAGCCCACAAAACCATAACTGTGCCTTCTTATCCATATTCAGGCTGCAGGGTATTTAATTACGAGATCCCAGATTATCAGCACGCACTCCTGCCTGGTTTGGTGGAGGAGGAATGATGTGTCTGGAATGACAAAGCTGCTCAACACTTTCTTTTCCTTGGTGCTCGTTCAGTGAATCACAGGATCCTGCACGTCCAAACCTTGATAGGACCCGAGCTGGAGCTGGGCCAGGGCAGGCTCAGGCTGGAGATCAGGGAAAGGTTCTTCCCTCCCCCAGAGGGTGCTGGCACTGCCCAGGCTCCCCAGGGAATGGGCACGGCCCCGAGGCTGCCAGAGCTCCAGGGATGGACAGGGGGCATTGCTGGGGGGTCTGGGCAGGTTTGGGGCTGCACTGGATGTTCCTTGTGGGTTCCTTCCACTCAGGGTGTTCCATTCCTTCTGTCCAATTCTATTCCATCCTTGTGCTGAGCCAGGCAGAAGGATCCTGTGTCACTCTTGGCCTGAGCAAGACAGGAACCCCCAGCTCTGTGCTGACAAGGAAACCATCAGATGTGTCAGAGTTATTTCTGCCTTCCTCCATGCAGCCTCTGCTCTTCTCACCTCTGCTCCACCCACCCATCTTCCTCTAGAAAACGAGTCTGTAATGCCCGGGATTGGTCCTGGGAATCTCCTTTCAGAGAGGGGCAGGGCTGTGGGGCAGGGCTGGGTGTGGATGTGTGGGCAGAGGGACGCAGACCCCCAGTGCAGGGTCAGCACTGCCCAGCAGGGAGGTGACCAGAGCCTGGCACAAGGATCACAGAGGGCACCCAGGGCAGCTGCAGCCGAGGGTGTGGGCCAGACCCTGCTGTGGCTGGGCAGAGCCTGTCCCAGGCTGGGGCTGGCAGCAGTGCCAGGGCTGTGCAGCTGCCTGGCACCCGCTGGCCATACGGGCATGCGGGGGAGCGTGGGACACATGTCCTGCCTGCCTGGCACCGTGCCTGGCAGGCCAGCTCGGGGCAGGAGCCAGCTGTCTGCTCCGAGCCAGGAGCGGGCAGGGAGCTGGCTGCACTCCACTCAGTGGAGAGCAATTGAAAAATCGCTGGAAGGCTTCCACTAAAAAAAAAAAAAAAAAAAAAAAAAAGGTGTCAGTGAAAACTTGTTTAGCCAAACGGGCTTCCCTGGCACGAGGCTGGGGCTGGGCACCAGGCGGGCAGGCACAGGAGGGAGCAGAGGGAGCTGGCCCTGGCACAGCTGTGGGACCCACACTCGAGGCCAGGCAGCTCCCTACAGCAGGGACAGGGACACAGGACCACAGGACAGCCTACTCTGACACTTACTGATTTGTTTTTATTTTTTATTAAGTGTAAGTGATGCTCAGCATCACCCTGGGAGCAAAGGGGGAGGAAGGGGAAGGCCCTTCCCAAGAGCTTCTCCCTCTCTGCACACACTGCCTGTCCTCCCTGCAGTGCCCACCACACCCTGCCCACTGCCCAGCTCAGAGAGGGGCTCCCAGCACCACCAGGAACCAGAGACTTGCTGCTGGGCCCCCAGAAAAAACCTATTTGGATGCCAGGTCCTTTCCAGGGGACAAGGCTCTGAACCTGGGAGTCACCCAGCATGGGCTCAACATGAGGAGGGCTCCAGCTCCTTTTCTATTCTGTGGGGCTCAGAGCCAGCCCAGCCCTTCAGGCTGCTCAGGATTGAGAATCTTCTCTGGATGGTCACTGGGCTGTACTGACAGCAGCTGAGGTGTCACCCTCCATGCAGGATCCACTGGGGTTTTTCTGTGGGGTAGCAGGGCCTCCTACCCAGCCCCTCATGCTGGACATCATGTCCTGCTGATGCTCCCACACAAGGTGCTCAGGTGTCTTCTGAGGCCTGGAAAAACACCAGAGTAGTTTTGGGAGTCCAATTTTGTAGCCCAATTTTATAGCCCAATTTGTACCCAGATTTTGTGGCCCGATTTTGTAGCCCAGTCCATGACTCCTGCCCTGGGAGCTTCCTGCTTCATCCCCCACCCCAAACCTGCAGGGCTTTCAGCAGGCAGAGCTCCCCTGCTAAAAAATGCTTCCTGCTTGACCAGTAAAGGCACCAGCTGCTTGCCAGAGCTCTCACCTCCCTGCACCCCCTGCTCCAAGGAGGTTTCCCTCTCTGTTCCATGACCCCATCACCATCCACACCATCAGCAAGGACAAGCTCCCTGCAGGCAGAGGCTTGGAGCAGCCCCTGCCCCAGGCTGGCACCCCTGCCCAGGGCCACGGGCCAGGCAGGCTGGGCAGAGCCTGGCTCAGCCAAGCAGATGGGCTCAGATGCCAGCAGCCAAGAGGCCATGGAAATCCATGTCATATTTGCAGGACAGGATTCCCATCAGTGTGTCTCCGTCTGGTTGGGCATGTTCTCTAGGCAGGGGAATGCTCAGCTGCTAATCCGTGTAATCCTGCTCTAGGCTGGGTTCGTTTTAAAAAATAAATAAGTGGCTGAGAGCAGTTTTTGGACCGTCTGACTCAAGTGCCAGGCTCTGATGGTGAGAGGCAGAACCACAGGAGCCTTATTTACATTGATTTTCATGGAATGTGCTGCTTGGATCAAGGAATTAAAGGAATACAAGGCGAGGGTAACCTGCAAATCAGGCGAGGGCATCCCAGTCGGCACAGGGGATGTAAGATCTGATTACCACTTGCCTGGGCTTTAACCTCTGTTTGCTGCACCATTTTCATATTTACATCCAGAGCCCAGGCATGCATACAAATGAAACAGGCTGCTGGGCCCAATCTTGGAAATTTTGGTGAAAGAACAGAGCGACACTGGAATAAAACACCCAAACCGTGTCCTACACAGGAGCCTCCATCAGGGTGTTTGCCCCATGATGCAGCACTGGGGACTCAGCAAATCTGAGGGCAGGATCCTCTGGAGCATGTGGAAAGCAGCCATCTGTAGGTGTGAGGGGAAGATTTCTCACCCTGGCAGCATTGGACAAGTGCTGGGGTGACCCAGGCAGCCACCCCAGAGGTGTCAGCTCTGCTCTCCTGGGGCAGGACCTGCTCTTGGCAGGACCTCTGGGGTGTGGACCATGGTCTGGTGGGTGTCAAGCTCTTCCCCATGCCAGGATGACCTCGGGAAGGGCAGCAGCCAGTCTGGCTGATCTGTGTTACAGAAAACAGTCTATCATCTCCAAAGCAGCTTTGCTTTGCTCCCAGGAGAAAGGCGGCCGTGGTCGTCAGGAGGAGCCAGGGCCTGAAGGGACTTGTCCCCATCAGACACCTGCAGCTGAAAGCCAAGTTTCTGTGATGATCTCAGGGCCAGATTCACAGCAGCAGCAGAGACACACACCCCAGCCTGCTGAAACTGGCAGGAGGCAGAAGCCAAGAGCTCCTTGCAGAATTGTGCCGTGGCTGTGGCAGCAGGGACGAGCCGGGTGCTGTGCCTGTGTCTGCAACCTGCGTCCACCCATCCCCAGTGTGGGAAATGCCTGACCCAGATTCAGGCCTCATTAGCAAGGCAAGTTCCTCGTGAAAAGCAGGTTCTGGATGCTGCATCTGACCATGAGTAACTCCACATGGTTGCACAACCCCTGCCTGTGCCATCTCGCTTCCCTTTGCACCCTGACGAAACCCGAAGCCGCGCATCACCCTGGGCTGCTGCTGCCGGGTCCCCGTGGCATGTGGGTGATGCCAGACTGAAGACACCTGCAGGACTGGGGACACTAGGTTTGCCAGGTCAGGAAAACCTGTTTCCCAGTGAAATATCCTTGCTTTATAAGGAAAGAGGTTCTGTTTCTGAACACCCCTCAGCAGAGCCCACAGATGAGCCCAAGAGCTGCTTGGCTGCAGGTTGGCTGTGGGGAAGGAGAGCCTGGAGGAGGACAAGGCAGTGCCAGGATGCACATTGGTGTCTGGCACATGGAAAAATTGTGGGGGGTGTAGGAGGATGGAGGACCTGCCCTGTTGGGAGTTCCCCCTGAATCCTGGCCAAATACAATCTCACAGGAATTAGCCTCATTGGTGCCAGAGGTGAGAACATCTCTGCTTGTTTTGGACACCTCTGGCCTGCAAAGCAAAGAGCTGGCAGGAGCAAGGTGTCCTAGTCAGATGGGCAGTGGGAGAGGCAGCCCCAAGGACAGGCTGGGGGCACAGCCCTGCCAGCCCCTGTCTGTGTGCAGGGACATCTGCCAGCCCCAGGCTGCTGCTCCGATGCCTTCTGCTTGCAAGACTGGCACAGACTGACGAGTCCTCATCCCTCATTAATGAAGAAGTCACTGTATTGCCACCAGGATCAGCAAATTGTGTGAATTACCCACAGGAAACCAGTGCACAGAGGCACAGGACTCACAGTCCCATGTGGCTCTGGCTGCCCCAGGCATGGCTGTGCCCCTTGGGGCACTGGATTGTAGAATCACTGGTGGATTGGCTTAGAAAGAGCCTTAAAGCCCATCCTGCTCCAGCAGCCCACAGATCTCCTTGCACTGCCAGGGAATAGTTGTTCTAGGCTGCCATGGGGCCCTGGGTCAGCGCTGAGTGTGCAAGGGACAGCCAGAGTGACTGCAGGGGGATGGAGTGTGGTGTCCCTTTGCTTGCTACAGGGTGTGGGAACTACCATGAGCATCCTTCTGAGGCCACCCAGCTCCTTCCCAAACAGTGGCATGTGAGGAAAGCTTGCAAGACACTCAAGGCAAAGGATTTTTGCTGGCCCATGTTGTAGGTGAAGCTTGTTAGAAGTGTTTTGTGGCAGGTGAGTGGCCAAGCACATCTTCCATCACTTTGTCTGTGCTGGACTGAGGCCTCATCACCACTGGGAGGGATCAGAGCCCACAGCTGTGGGAGCACAGAGCAATGCTCATGTCTCACACACAGAAAACACTGCCCAGAAACTGAGCCACAGGCACTCAGCAGCTGCATCCCCAAGACCAGCAGGTGCCCTGGAGAATGCACATTGTCTGACATGGGAATGCTGGAGTGATCCTCAGAGCAAAGTCTCGCTCCAGGGACCCCAAAGACTGCAGGAACACATCCCCCCTTCACTGCCTGCTGCCCAGTGGGACACTTTGAAAGAGAAACCTATTTCCTCTCACAGCAGCACTTGTCAACTGCAAACCTTTCACTGCCTGGTGATTTAGCTTCCCTTCTGCTCCAAATTAGGGAATAAAAAGCAAAAGTTTTAATGTAATGGAAGCCAGCGCAGTGGCCTTGCAAGTTGTTCAAATTTAAAAAGGCAACAATAAATCTGCTGAGCTAAGAAGAGCTCTCAATGAAAAGGGGTAGATTTGTTTTCTCTTTATTATCTTGCAGGTGATTTTCAGGGCTCGCTGGTATTTTATTTTTTGTTAATTGTTCTCCTTTCTGAACTGAGGGCTCTGTCACCCCCCCCAGAGCCCAAGCAGGCAGGAACACCTGGCAGGGGACTGGCAGCAAGGTGAGAGTTAATTCCACACCTGCCTTCCCAGGGGAGGCTCACCCTGCTGCTGGCTCAGATGCTGTTTCTTACCTTCCTCCTTCCCCAGATCAAACCAAAATGTTCAAGGTCGTGTGTTCTGTCCCAGGGAGATCTAAATGGCAGATTTTGGAGCTGTTCTCAGTGATGGGGCTGAACCCTGACCTTTCCTGCTACTGGGCAGTGGGGGCTGCACAGCTCCCCTGGTCCTTCCTTGGAGGGCTTGTGGAGCCCACCATTCCCAATTTTCCATCTCCCACCACAATTCCCATTTTTCCAACCCTATCCCAAACCCTTCCCTGGGCAACTCCAGCCCTGCAGATCATGGGTCTGTCTTGGGTTACAATCCAGGCTGTGATAAAAGGTATCTGTTCTATCACCATCTGTTGAGGGTGGGGCAGTGATCCTGATCTCCATGGGAGATATTCTGCTAATGGGCATCCATTGAAACCAGCTGGGGCAGTGTTCTTTGTCTTTTCACAACCATCCTTCCTCCAGCCAGTCATTTTCTGCTCATGGCCATTGAGTCCCACTGTGGGACTGATAAAATTACTGCATCCCATTGGGAGTTGCTCCAGCCAGGGGGAAGAGCCCAACATTTCTTACCAAGATAAAAACAGAGGTTTTGGGACACTAAGGGAGCCCTTTCTCCACTGGACTCCAGAGGGAAACGGGATTGCTCCACATCACCACTGGAGCTTGGGAGGAAACTGCACCTTGTACAGGAGCACTGCTCCAACTGAGCCACATCTGTCACTGCAGGAGGATGCAGCCACCATGGGATGGGACTGCTGCCAACACCCTGCCTGACTGACGGGTGTCAGGTTGTACTCTGACTGTGTCAGGGTTTGGGGTTTGTTTCTTTGTAGTACTGTATTTCTATTTTAATTTTCCTAGTAAAGAACTGTTATTCCTATTCCCATATCTTTGCCTGAGAGCCCCTTGATTTCAAAATTATAATAATTTGGAGGGAGGGGGTTTACATTCTCCATTTCAAAGAGAAGCTCCTGCCTTTCTCAGCAGACACCTGTCCTCCAAACTAGGACAGTCTCCCTGGGCCAAGCAGGGCTCAGCCTGGAAGAAACCAGGGTGGGAGTCCTGCTGTGGTCAGGGGTCCCCCAGCTGGACAGTGCTGTCCTGTCTCAAATCCCCCATCCCACCCCCTCCTCTCCCAGCCCTGCACGTGCTGGTTCCCCTGAGCCAGGGAGGGGACAGCTGGTGGGAAGGGATTCGGGCTCTGGGATCTCACCCAAAGCTGCTGAGCAGCAGGAGGTGGGGAAGCAAGCTGGGGAAAGACAGGCGGTGCTGAAGGCTCATCTCCTCCTCCTCCTCCTGGGAATATCCTGTTCATCCATTCATTTACTGCCCCCTGAGGCCTGACAGCCAAAGCTGGAGCACAGTGTTCAGTATCAAAGAGCACAGACCACCACAGAGCAGCTCCAGGTGTGGTCACCTCAGCCGTGGAAGCCCCAGAGAGCTGCAGTGCAGAGGAGGGGACAAGGGAGGAAACTGGTTGGAAAGGTGATTGGGATGGACAAAGTGGGTGTGTGGGGATTCACCACCTTCTTCAGGACCAAGAACACAGTTTAAAATTCACCAGAGAGTACAAAGCAGGTGGCTTCAGAGTCTGCATCAGTTAGGGGATAAAATTTGGTGTTTTCTGGAGGAAATTGGTCTAAAAAGGCCCACAAAGCAAAAATTACATGTGTGTGTGTCATTGCTCACTTAACCTCACATGGATCAGGAGCTCTGGAATTTAACATCCCTTATTTCAATTGTCCAGATGAAGAAAGCTCACAGCACTGCCCAAAATCAGCAGCTCCCTTAGCAGAGCACTGAGGTGAAGTCTTCATCTCCCTGGATTTGTCCCTGTGAACCCCTGACATGCATCTAAATAACACCATGGAGGTTTAACCACAACCCCAGGGATTTATGAGCACTGAATTTACCACAAGCACCAGGAGAAGCTGCCAGCAGTGCTGGGTTTCCAGTCCCAGGGAGCCCCAAGCACGGGAGGTTGGCATTGGAGATGGCACAACCAGTGAGGAGCAGGTGGCTCTGAGCATGGGTTTCCATCCCAAAACCGATGCCTTGGGATTTTAGTTTTTATATTTGTAATCCTGTAATTCTTTAGTGTGTAACTCTAAACCCCATATCCAGTGTGAGCTGCTGCTCTCCCATTTTGGGCAGACACAACAATTCCTCTCCAGGCTGGGAATCAAGGACACCTCACTGCCTCAGGCCCCCAGAGATGGAAACAGAAGTGAGTTGGGGGAGCAAACTTGGGGTAAATGACTTCATTACCTGGAGCTGTGATTGGAACATTAACCCCCAATGTGCAAATGGACCAAACTTATAAAAGTGTGAAAACCTGTGACCCATTGTCCATTTTGGGTGTAGCCCCTGGGGGGGACTTTGTCTGCCCTAAATGTACCTGAAAGCCCTTCAATAAACAGAACTGCTTTTTATTTCCTTAATTTTGTTTTCAGGTAGCCTGGATAAGGCATCAAAACTCCCCATGAAAACACCCTCCGTGCAGGAACCACCCCAGGAGAAGGGTGAGGTTTGCACACACTTGGGAGGGAAGAGTTGAGCACATCAGAGCAGCTGGGCAGGGCAGAGTGGGCTCCAGAGGATGATCCCAAATCACCCACATCCCAGCACTGCTGCAGACAAAACCCTCCCTGACAAGGACCTGATGGGCAAGGCCAGGATGGGGATGGGGATGGAGAGGAGAAGGTGCCACTTGGCTGGCAAGTGACTGTGAGTTGTGACCTCCCCATCAGCCAAAGAGGGGTCAGAATCAGGCAGGCAAGGCAGGAGGGAGCAGCAGGGAAATCAGTGCTGGCACTGGAGGCAGAGTGGAAGCAGAACTTCAGCAGTGGAGTCCAAGTGGAAGCAGAACTTCAGCAGTGGAGTCCATCCCCTGTGGATGGGTGGGAGCTCCCAGGTTGTCTATGAGGGATCTGAAGAGCCAACAAATCTTGTGTGCCCCTCCTGCAGAGAGGGCTGGGGGCCTAGGAGGAGTTCTGGGGGGTCCTTGAGCAATGAGGACACAGTGCACAGTGTAAGGCAGAGCAGGAGCAAGACTGGGATGCCCCAAAGGATGGAAGGCAGAGTTTGGGATGAGGAGGGGGAGATGAGAAAGGCAGAGACACAGACAGGGATGCAAAGGAATGGCAAAGGGGACAGAGCAAAGGGTGGAGGAGGTCACTTTGAGATGTGTTTTGAGGCTCTCTCAGCACTTGTCCAGCGTCTGTGAGCAAAGCAGGGCTGCCCCAGCCCTCTGATTTTTGCAGTGTCCAATCAAAATATTCTTTTTTCAATGGCAGGTGTCCTCACGCAGGGCACCACTTGTAAATGGGTTAGCTGCACTACCTAATCAATGGTTTGTCTTCATTTTCTTCTGTCTTCACTCAGAGTCAGGATTAAAAACACAAAGGAGATGAATTTTCTCGTGTTTGGGCTTGGTTGTTTATTAAATCTTACCTAAAGTACAGAGAGTTCTGCAACACTTCCAGGCACCAGCTAAAAGTGAGCAACATGGAGCTGAACCCAGCTGGTTCCAAGGTCTTGTAAAGCTGAACAGTCCAACAGAGAATTAACACCTCTGGTATTGATACTTCTGACCCAATAACCAAACTCCTGTGACCCAGAGTGCAGCACTGACTGTCCAACCAAAAACTGCCTGAAATCATGAAGAAGAAAGAAAACAGAAAAAAAGACAACACCCCAAATCCTCCATCTTGTCCCACACCTATTACTGTATTCTAAAAACCTCAAATTCCAAACCCTTCCCCATGTGAAATCACACACTTCTATTTAACTGCACACCCGTGACTTTAACTCCATCACTCAAATTTGGAGCCTTCTCCAAGGCCTCAATTCAAAAGCAGTGTTTTCCTGGGGGTCAGTGCCAGAAAGCTCAAAAATCCCCAAAATCCCAGGTTTCTCCCAAAATCCCCAGCTCTGGGCAGGTTCAGAGGAAACAATCCCCCAGCACCATGCCATGGCACAGCTCAGCCAGGGCTGTGCCTGCTCCCCAGGGTTTGGGTGCTCCAGGGGGAGCAGGAGGCTCCTGGGAGAAGCTGCCAGAAGCTTCCACCGTGTCCAATGGATGCACTGCCAGCTGTCTCCAAGACATCTCTTCTGCTGCCAGCCCAAGGCTGAATGTTACATAAAGACCCTGGCAGGCCCGAGCGCTCGGCCACATCCCAGCACAAGCCAGTCCAGATTTTTACATTTGTGTGAAAAATTGATTGGTGCCTCGCCAATAGCGGAAAGTTCAATTCTAACACTGGGAAGGGCAGCAAATTTTGGGTTGAAGGGGTTATTTTCATTCACGAGCTGTGTCATTAAAATCTCCAAGCACAAGCTGTGATAGCTGGGAGCAGATAACACAGGGCTGTGCTGCTGGGAGCCTTGTCACCTGCTTGTCCCCCTGCTGTTATCTGCACTTCTCCCAGCCACCCAGCTATCTGATCAGAGGGTCCTGAACTCCCAAAACTGCTGCTGTTGACTTTTTAAATAATATCCAGAGCTGCTCATTGACTGCAACGTGCTCCCCCAGCCCCCTGAAGGACTCAGGTAATCAGAAGCTCTGTGCAGTGTCACACAAGTGCTGCCAAACGCTGGTGGCAGCTCCTGCCAGCGCCTGCCTCGAGCATCTTGTCATCAGCCATCTGCATCCCACAGCCATCCAGACAAAACCCACTCCCAGCCCTGCTCCTCCCTCCACAGGGATTGTGGTGGGGGATGCAGAGCAGGAGGATGTCACTGGAATGCTACACCAGGAGTGATCCCAGTTCTGTAGGGATGTGAAGTGGTCCCTCCCTGCTGACTGTGGAGCCATGGCCATGCTCAGCCCTCAGGGCTGAAGTGTTGCAGGTGGTGCTGTCAGGGGCTGGGGTCTCCTCTGAGGTGGGCTGAGGGGCTCAGGGCCAGGGGGATGTGCTGCAGGCACGGTGGGAGCATGGGGCACAGGAAGGGAAATGTCCCCTGGAAGCCACCACCATGAGCTGCTTCCAGAGCTGTGTGTGCAGGGCCAAACCTGCCAGGACTCCACCCTGGGCCTGTGAATAAGGTCTGCATCAAGGAAAGCTGCATAAAATAAGGGATTTATCATGGAAAATCGCTCAGCCACACACAGATCAACTGCCTGGAGAGAAGAGGGGATCTCACAGCAGTTGGATTTTACCCACTGCTGTGAAGCTGCAGGTGCCACCAGACCTGTGACCCCACACCCCACCCCAGATTCCCCATCAGGGCCTCCAGTGCTGAATCCTGCTGATCTCTGATCCCCAGCCCAGGACCATGAGCATCCCTGTCCCCACACCAGCTTCCAGGCAGCTCTTGCTACACTCTCACCTTTCATCTCTCCTTGTTTCTGGACTGGGAAAAAGTGACAACAAAAGCTGAATTTTCAGGGAGTTACCTTATTCTAGAAATAGAATCTTTTAAGAAAGGCACCAAATGTTGCAAGAGAATAAAAAGGTTTCATCCATATTTTTTACTCCAGGAGTGGTTCAGGGATGTGGGGAGAGAGCAGTTCTAGGAGGCAGCTTAGCTGGGACCAGCCCCCCTCCATGTGCACATAATGGGATGGCACCAAGGCAAGTGAGCTAAAAATTAAAGCCTGGCAGATCCTGCCAGGAACGACTTGGAGGAGCAGCTTGCTAATGGTGTAAAAGCTGGTAATAAAAGCTTTTTCAAATACATCAGAGGCAAAGAGCCTGCCAAAAAGTCTGCAGGGCCAAGAGATGGTGAAGATGTAAGAGAAACATTCGGTGAGGAAAAGGTCACACAGATGAATTATCTGCATCATCGTTCACAGGGAGAGCTGCAGGAGGTCCCAGTGCCAGAGCAGTTCTTTGGGGATGGGGATCTGGGAAGCATTTCAAACTGAAACATCCATCAGAAGCAGGAGAGAACCACCAGGACCAGGTGGATTTAGCTCTGGAGGTCTGAGGAACTCAGTGGTGAAACCAGTGAACTGCTGAGCTGTGATTGCTGTGGTGCCACAGGAGCAGGGAGGGCAGAGGTGGCACCTCCTGAGAAAGGCCAGGGAGGTGACCCAGGCAGGCAGGGCAGGGCCTGGCCTGTGCTGATGGGAATGCAAGGTTGGGGGATTTGCAGTATCAGTTTATAGAGGGAGTTTTCAGCACACAAAGCTGGAAATCTGCTCTCAGCACTGCAGCACTTGTGCTCCCATCACACCATCCTGAGCCTTGTGCCTTGCTCACAGAGGAGGAGGGACCTGCCCTGCTTCCCCTGGACAAGGTGAGCTGTGCCTGGGATGTGCTGCTCTCCCACTCCTCATGGGCAAGCCTGGATGGGCAGAGATCACAGAGCTGCTGGGGTTTGTAGGATGAATCCAGCCATGAGCTGCTGGGAAATTAAACTGCAGGTAAAATCCAGCACCAATGAATACAAGGAATGCACATGGGAAGGAACAAGGGTACAAATGCACACAAGGATGGAGAAGCTGTGGCTGCCCCTGGATCCCTGGAAGTGTCTCAGGCCAGGCTGGATGGGGTTTGGAATAACATGGGATAGTGGAAGGTGTCCCTGCCCATGGGACACATGAGCCTTAAGGTCCTTTCCAACCCAAATCATCCCACAACTCTGATGACTCTAAATTGCCTCCTACTTCTGAGGGAAACAGGCAGAGTGCAGCAAAACCCAGCCATGGCCCAGAGGGCAAAGGGAAGGAAAGGACCAGAGAACAGAACCCAAGACATCTTCCTGGAACTGATACACACAGGGAGCCTCAGAAAGGGAACAAAAATGGGGAGGGCACCAAAATGCAGAGCTGGGGATCAGGGGATGGATGACCTCCACCCAGCTGGAATGAAATTAAGTTTCCTGTGGCTGGGGAAGGTGTGAAGGAGATGTTTGCTAGCAGTCTGTAAACTCCTCCCAAGAGGGGAGCATTGATATTTCTCACACTGCAGGAGCTTAGATTGCCCCGTGGACAGATGGAGTCAAACCAACCCACCTGTAATCATCCTGTGCAATTCATGGCCACAATTCATGGCATTGGAAATGGTCCTTGGGCTCAGACTGGCATTAGGAACCAGAGGAACACAGGATCACAGACAGATTTCAGCTGGAAGGGATATTTGGAGGTCTGTGGTCCAGCCCCAGTCTCCAGTGGCAGCTGCAAAGCTACAGAAGGTTGGCTGTGGCCTGGCCCACTCAGTTTTTAAAAATCTCTGTAATGGAGACATCATCTCCCTGGGCACCCTTGCAGCTCTGTGCTGCCCTTGTGGTGAGGAACACGTTCCTCACATCCCCATGGGATTTCCCCACACCTCTCGTGGTGCCTGGCTCCACCTTCTCTGCAGTGGAAGGTGGGGCACTCCTTCCAAGTTCTGTCTTCTGCCCAGCCTGGTTCCTCCATCCTGGGTTATGTTCTGAAGCCTCCTGAGCATCCTGATCCCTCTCTTGACCTCTCCTGTGCTGAGGGTCCAACACAGAAATGTCACCCCCAGGGCCAGCAGGGGAACAGGATCTCACTCCAAGCATTCTGGCCTTGCTGCTGCTGGTGCAGCCCATGGAACCTCAGCCTTCACCACTGCAGTGACACACTGGGGATGACAGGTCCATGCCACAGGGTGGCCCAGATGTGGCCAGACTTTCTCAGAAAGTCCAGAAGCTGCTGCTCCAAGAGCACAACAGCAAAGGTTGCTGTCTGCACTGCCCAATTCCTTTGCCAGCCCCAGCCATGGCTGTTTGGGCAGTCACAGCTCCTGCCAAGCACAGAGAGATCAAACATCTGCCCACAGTGAGGGTCTGCAGCTGGGGGTGGATGTCCAGAATCTCCTGTCACATTGGTCAGGCACAGACACCAATGAGTGAATTAACAACTTGAGTTCTTTGTTCTTTAGCCTTTTCAAAGGGCACTGAGACATTCAAGCCCTGCCCCAAGAGCTTGGGTGCAGCCTGAGCAGAGCCCTGTGCTCTGAGAGAGCTGGGGCTGGGTTTGTGACCTATCTGTGCTGTCCCAATAGTTCTTTAGGTGGGGGATTCCTCAGGCATGGTCTGTGCTCTGGGTTTGGAGCCAGCACGGGGCTCTGCTTGTGCCCAGCCCTGCCAGCCTGGCAGTGCCAGCCCTGCCCTTCTCACAGCCCTCTGACTTCCCTGGCTCTGGCCACGAGAAGAGAAAAGCCTGCAGAGGAGGAGTCTCAGGGGACCCTCTTGTTCTCTACAATAAAAGGACATTCTAGATGGGGCATGTGGAGCTCTGCTCCCAGGGAACACGGACAGGACAAGGGGAAACAGCTCCAAGCTGTGCCAGGAGGTTTAGGTTCTGCCCAAGGCAGTGGTGAAGTCCCCATCCCTGGAGGGATTCTGAAAGATGTGGTGCTTGCAGACAGGGGTTAGTGGTGCAGTTGTCAGTGTTAGGGAAATATTTGGATTTGTTGATCTTTGATGTGACTTCCAACCCAAACAATTCCATGATTCTGTGTTTCTATAAGAAAATGGTAAAAACTGGCAGTAAAGCCCCAGAGATGACACCTGGCTGAGGACAGCCCGTGGTCCCCAGGGCAGAGGCAGCAGCTGGGAGCACCCAGCCCTGGGGACATTGGAAGGGAAAAGCTTCTGGGGCTCTCAAAGGGTGGGGATGAACCCCTGCAGATCTGCTGGGAAGGGTGAGAACAGGGTGAGGAGGGTGAGAAGAGCCCCCAGGCAGCCCAGGGGCAGCGCAGCTGTCTGGGAGCAGAGCTGGGAGCAGAGCTGGGAGCAGAGCTGGGAGCAGAGCTGGGAGCAGGGATGCAGCCCAGAGAGCAGAGCCCTGGACCCAGGCTGCTGTGCCAAGTCCCTGAGCTGAAGGATGGAGAGCTGTGCTGCGAGGCGCCAGTGCAAACCACAAGAAAGCCAGGCTGGGCTTCTTTGTAGCACTCCAAGCTTGACAATTAATGCGTGCAAGCCACTGAATTATAGGCTGGAGACACTGGGAGCCCAAATGGCAGCTAACGAGTGCTGTTGATTGGCTTTCCGGAGGCCATGGAGACACAGACACTTATTCTTAGAGACATGGGTCCCACAGGGAGCTGGGCAGACACAGGAGCCTCTCTCAGCTCTCACATCCTCCCTGTCCTGGCAGTCCCCTCGCTGCGGGCAGGGATGCAGGGAAAGGGGCACCTCACCCTCACCCACCCGTTTGTCCAGCCTCAAACATCCCCAAGAACTTTATTTGCTCTTGCCACGCCATGTGCCTCCACCCTGGAGGACAGAACTTGCCCTTGCTCGTGATGCCTTAGAATTTCAGCTTTTATATTTTTCATCAATTTTTAACCCTGTAATTCTTTAGTGCATAACTCCAAACTCCACATCCAGTGTGAGCTGCTGCTCTCCCATTTTGGGCAGACACAACAATTCCTCTCCAGGCTGGGAATCAAGGACACCTCACTGCCTCAGGCCTGAGAGATGGAAACAAAAGTGAGTTGGGGGAGTAACCTGGGGTAAATGACTTCATTACCTGGAGCTGTAATTGGAACATTAACCCCCAATGTGCAAATGGACCAAACTTATCAAAGTGTGAAAACCTGTGACCCATTGTCCATTTTGGGTGTAGCCCCTGGGGGGCTTTGTCTGCCCAAAATGTACCTGAAGCCCCTTCAGTAAACAGAACTGCTTTTTATTCCCTTAATTTGGCCTGGCCTCTGTTTTCAGGTAGTCCCAAAAAGGCATCAGAGGATTGGGGTGTGAGGCCAGCAGTGCCAGTCCCTGAGGGCTGGGCAGAGCCCACAGGATATTCCTGGGTCTGGGAGGGAGTTTGGGGAGGGGCAGCTGAGCTCCCTTCAGGCAGGTCAGAAAAACCCCCAAAGTGTAAAGGAATCCCAGGAAAGCATCACATCCCCAGTGCTGTGCACTCCCTCTCATATCTGCGCTTCCAGACAACACCATCAGAGCAGGAACACTTTACAGTCAGTGCATGTTTCCTGTCACACTCCCAATTAATTGCTGAAGTATTTGAATGCTGGCTTTTCTCTCCATCTCGCCAGAACAGAGGCCGTGTGCTGCTGTCCTTCCTCCCATCTCCATGCTGGATTTTCCCTCCCTGATTATTTCTGTGTTTATGCTCCCCCAGCACCAGCCTGGCACCTCCTGCAGCAGGGCAGTCAACTCCAGCTCTGACTGGAGCAGCCAAGGGCGACCAGCTGGAAAATCATTCCCTGCACCAGGCACCACTGCTTCAAGGTCAAGGCAGCCCTGTCCACGCCAGGCTGGGCTCTGGGGGGGCTGATCCCCTCAGGACACGTCTGGGGAGCACAGCGTGGGCTGGCTCAAACACTGGAGCACAGCAGAGCGCCCTGGGCAGGGCTGCACAGCCCAGCACACTCGAGGGGGCTCCTGCAGCATCTGAGACACAGATCTGGGGCTCAAAAAGGCACCCGTGGAGATGTTTGTAGGGAAGGATTTGTTTGCCAGTGCAAAAAAGCAAACGCCCCAATGTGACCACTGAAAGCATGGCTGGACATCTGAGAAGGGCCCCAGACTGAGTGCTGCATGTCTCAGTGCTCACAACACAGAGATGTTTGGTTAGGGCTGAAAGGGCTGATTTCTGAGCTTGTCAGCAGCTTTTTGGGGCAAGGAGGATCTGCCTTTGGCAGCTGGGTGATGGATCTTGTGCCACTCAAGCCTTGTCCCGAGTGTCCCCCACCCTTGCTGTGACAGTTCAGATCCTGTCCCAGCTGGGACCTTCTCCCTTCCCCAGCCTCAGATCCTCCCCTGCCTCTAGATCAAAGTTTCCAACTTTACAGTTGCCATTTAAAAATAAGAGAATTGCACTGGTACATCTGAAAGTGCAATGAGGTTTTTAGTGTTGTTTTGTTGTTTTGTTTTGTTGTTTGGTTGTTTGTTTTTTTTTTTTTTTAATTTCATGGAAATCCATCCTCTTGGTGGGTGCTGATTTGCATTCAGCAGCTCTGTGTCTCTCTTTTGGACACTCTTTAATAGATCTAAACTCATATTGTGGCACCCAAAACTGCCCCCAGCACTGGAGGTAGGAGAGCAGCACTCCACAAAGCAGGAAGGTCGTTCTCCATCCACTGAAGAACCTGTTGCATGGGGATGATGGATTTGCTGCCCTGCTGAGGTTCCCTCCCTGTCTGCCTGAGTTGTGTCACCACTGCCTGTCACCAGCAAACCACACAACAAAGGAGCAGTGACATTCACACAGTGGGGATGGAGACTCCCAGGGAGGAGCTTCCCAAAAAGGTTTTGCTGCTTTCCCAGCACAGTGCGCCCAGGAGACTGTGGTACCACTTTCCCCAGGTGTCTCTGAGAACAACACTTTTAATTTTTTTTCCCAAGGAATTTCCAACAATCCCCCCTTATCAAAAATCCATCATTTCACCAAAACCCCCATGGATGTGATTTTCTTTAATTTTCCATTTGTTGTTGTTGAAATGGTAATTTTCCTTTTTTCTTTCCCCATTTTCAGGGTGTTTTAGCAGATTGCTATTTTCCACATTCTTTTGTCAGACCCTGGTTACCACAGGATGAAGGGCATCAGCCTTGGTCCTTGGGGGTTTTTTTTGTAATTTTCCCATTGCTAATGTCCAATTTTGCAAACTTCTCCACATTAGAAAAGTGGTAAAAAGGACTGCAAAGAATGAAGATGAAAAGCTAAAATAAACCCAGAGTCCTTGGTAAATCTGGGCATCACACTTCTGGGGTTACCAGTAGTGAAAGGAAAGAAATTGGGAAGGTGGGAAGGAGGATGAACAGCCCAAATCTCTTCCATGTCATGGCTGGTTTAATCAAATAATTAAAAGACATTCTTCCTGCTGGGGAAAGAACATAAACCACAGACATTTGGGGCATTTCTTCCCCAATGCTATTGCTTTCTCCTCAATAAATTTCACCCCTGAGTGAGCTCAGTGCTGCCAGGTCCTGGCAGCTGTCTCTGAAGGTCCCAGAGGCTGCATTGCCTTGCCCAGGGTGGTGATTTGGGGAGGAAAGCTGCAAGTTGTGGAGAAGAACGAGGGCTGCAGCAGCTGACCTTTAAAGCCCTTCCAAGCTGTTGTGTGGCTCTGTGAAGGCACAGAGGGGTCAGGAGGGCACAAACCCACCCCAGCCTGTCCCTGTGCTGACTGCAGTGGGGAAGGGTTTGTGGGGCAAAGCCACAGCCCCCAGCACACAGCCCTGAGACTGAGGAAAAGCAAGGGAAACCTTGGCTGGTGCCATGCCTTAGGATTTTAGCTTCTATATTCTTCAAATTCTGCACTGCTTTAGGGTATCACTCTAAAACTTCACAGCCTGACAGCTACTGTTCCCCCAATTGTTTTCAGAAAAAACAATTCCACTCTGGGCCTGAAACTCAAGGACACCCCACTGCCTCAGGCCCCAAAAAAATATAAACAAAAGTGATTTGGGGAGGAGCAAACTGGGAGAATATGACTTCATTACCTGAAGCTGTAATTGGAGGATTAACCCCTGATATGTAAATGAACCAAACTTATAATTGTCTGAAAAACTCCTGACCACTGTCCACCTTGGGTGTAGCCTCTGGGAGGCTTTGGCTGCCCAAGGTGTGTCTGTTGAATAGATACAGTTCAATAGTAATTGAATTCTAATTCTAATTCTAATTCCAATTCCAATTCTAATTCTAATTCTAATTCTAATTAATTCTAATTCTAATTCTAATTCTAATTCTAATTCTAATTCTAATTCTGTTCCTAATTGAAATGTTTTAATAAATACACACTTTTATTCTGTTAGTCTTGTCTAGCTTCTGTTGTAGGCATCAGGTGGAGTCCAGGCCCAGCAAAGCCAGGCCCAGCAAAGCCAGGCACACACACATGCAGGAGGGAAGAGCAGTGCTGGCTGTGGCAAACACAAAACCCCGTGCAGGCCCTTCCCTGTCCCCCACAGAGGCTCTCCCAGGGTGGCCCTGGGAGCAGGATCCCTTTTTGTGCCTTTTTGTACCCATCCAGTACAGATCCAGAGCTTTGTCTCCATTTCCATCCCATCCCTCCCCTTCTCCTGGGCACCTCCCTCAACCACCATCATCTCATTTGCAGGTGTCAGGACTCCCCTCCTCTTTCCTGTCAGGAATATTCATCTCCAAAGCCAAGTTTCCAAACTACTTCGAGGCAATGATGAGATTATTTTGGGATGACAAGACTCCCTGGAAAAGTTACAGGGACAGTTCTTTGGCACAGGGTCAAAGCTGAAAATCTCTGGATTCAGCAACGTGGACAAAGGAGAAAGATCCCAGGGTGTATAAATCAGCCAGGAGGGTTATTTCTGAGGGGATGTAATACAGCCATCCTGACGTTACAGTAATTCTTGGGATAGGCTCACTGAAAGGAGTTCAGGAATTTGAAGTATGGGTGATGAGAAATTATTTTGGAACCAGCATATTCACTTTATTGAGAATAGTGGTAAGGTGCCCATAAATCTTTCTAGGAGCATTTCAGGTACTTTTATGGCTCTTGCATGGGATTTATTGCATATTTTCAGAAAAAAAATATAATTTAAAAGGACATTGCCGAGCAGTTTTTATGGCTTTTATTTATTTTTTAATCTCCATTGTTTGCAGAGCCCTCCTCAGTGCTAGAAAACACAATTCTGCATCTCCCAGACAAGGAATTTTGCTTTCTGTCTGCAGTGTTGAGCAGGGATGGAGGTACAGTGTTGGGCTGGGGTAGGTGGGGTGAGTGTCCCTCCTGCAGAGCTCAAGGAGCGCTGGACCTGCTGCAGTGGCTCCCCACAGAGGGACAGGCAGATTTTAGGGCAGGCATCCAGTGTGATGGATGTCCCTGTGCTGGATCTCACTGTGGAAGGGTAACAGAGAGATTTAATGTTGTATTTAAAGTCCATTTTTTCAGCAGTGTTGAGGAATCCCACACAGCCCCAGCATATCCCAAAGGCTGCCTTGGAAAACTGAGCAGGTGAGGAATGCTGGGGGTGATCCCCATACCTGGGCACAGCTCCTGGGGAGGACAGGATCTGTTTTATCTGTTTTATCTGTTTTATCTGTTTTATCTGATGCCACCAGGAGCAGCTCTTATCAGTCATGGAGCCACAGAACACCCCGGGCTGGAAGGACCCACCAGGATCATCCAGCCCCCCCAGCAAGCCCCCCTGTCCATCCCTGGAGCTCTGGCAGCCTCGGGGCCGTGCCCATTCCCTGGGGAGCCTGGGCAGTGCCAGCACCCTCTGGGGGAGGGAAGAACCTTTCCCTGATCTCCAGCCTGAGCCTGCCCTGGCCCAGCTCCAGCCCTTCCCTGTCCCTGTCCCTGTCCCAGGGAGCAGAGATGGGAGCTGCCCCTCGGGAGGAGCTGCAGATCCCTGAGCTCTGCCCTCAGGGTGCTCTGCTCCAGCTGCACACACCGAGTGCCCTCAGCTGCTCCTCCTCTGGCCCCTCCTGACCCTTCAGCATCCTCGTGTCCCTCCTTTGGACACTCTAAGTAGTTTCATACCCAGGCTGGATGTTCCCCTACTCCAGTGGAGATGTTTTCCAAATCTGTAGCACTTCTGGCCAGGAATTCAACCCTGGAGTTTTGGCTCCTGCAGCCTCCTTTGGACAGCCTGAGTTTGCTTAGCCTTCCCTGGCCTTCCTGTTCCTAATTGAAATGCTGCTCTTGAGGCCAGTCCCCAGTGCTGGTGCCTCCTCTGCTGCTCCCACATCGCAGGGATCCAGGGCAGGGACATGTCCCAGTGTCAGGGAAGGGAAGGGACCAGCAGTGCTGGCACTGCTGCAGTGCTGTGGGCAGGGGGAAGGAGCTGCTCCATCCTCCTGCCAGGAGCAGAGGTGCTGGGGCCAGAGGATGGAGTGGGAGGATGGAACAGAAAGCATTGCTCCTTCCCAGACCCTGGCAGCCTCTTCCAGCAACCCCTTCCCAGTAGTGCTCCCCGGGGGCTCTGCAAGGAGGAAAAAGTTAAACACATTAATCAGGCAGTCTGGCTCTTTTCCCCTTTCTTCATCATCATCACCACCTCCTCCAGTTCTGTGGGTTTTTCGTTCATTCTCTCTCCCTTAAAATGCTTTTCATTTGAAGGTGGCTGTTGTTCCTTTAAATACTTATGAGAACTCATAAAACTACGTGGAAACAAGCAGCCGTTTTCTTCTTAGAAAGAAGCTTATGCCAGCAAAGCAGAAAAAACCCCTTGCTTGAGTGATGCAGAGGAAAGGAAGGAATAAAGGAAGCCAGAAAGCAAGCAGGGACACAAGCAAGGAAGTTTGGTTTTCACATGTCCAGAACAGTTGCTTTGCCAAAGACTGTGACCATGAACATCAGCATTTTCAAGGCTTGTTCTAGAGAGCCCATGAAATCTAAATGACAAAAATGGGCTCTTCCATCTCCAGCTGTCAATTCCTAGAGATGTCAGATGCTCTGAGCAGAGAAACACAAGGTGGAAACCACCTCTCCTGTGGCCAGGACACTTCTGCCAGCTGCTTCAGGGTGAGGGGTCAGGGTGGAGGAGGAGGTGCTGACCCCAGACCTGCAGCCCAGAGGAGCCTTTTGCAGCAGCTGGGTGGCAGGAGGCTGAAGCTGCTTCCAGCCTCAGCTGCATCCTTTCCCACAATATTTCCCCTGGCTTCAGGAGCGATGCAGGAGCTGCACACAGCATTTGGGTGGGTCCCTGCTCCTGTGGCAGGCACTGGTGGCCTTGTTGTGCAGGAATTTGTCCAAGCTGCCTTTCTCCAGTGAGGATGCTTTGGTCAGGTTTGCTCTGAGGATGCTTTGGTCAGGTTTGCTCTGAGGATGCTTTGGTCAGGTTTGCTCGTTAGCAAGTCCTTGACAGACATTGCTTGGGATGTGCCTTCTCACCAGAGATCCTCAGGGACGTGCATCAGAGAAACAGATTGCACCACAAAGAATCTCAGGTCCAGCCTCTTCAATTCCTCCTCTGCCAGGGCAGCAGCTCCTCAGGGAGGGCAGGCTGCTGGCTTTGGAGCTGCAGGTGTTCCACCCACCTGTGCTGATGTGAAGAAGTGACCCTGACTCTTTTACCTTGCCTGTGGTTTTCCTGAGCTTGGTCTTGCTCAAATCCTCCTGACACAAGATCCCAGGAGCTGGTGCTATCAATTTCCCAAATGAGGGAGATCTCCTTGTGAAGTAAAATCACAGCAGCTAAAAAGCTTCCTCTGCAGGTTCATGAGTTTGTTTATTTCTGCTGCCTTTTATCTAGTAACTGATCTATTTTCTTGCATTTTTCCACAGTGTCATTGGAAGCTGAAGCTCACAGTGGGCTCAGCAATTAGTGGTAGCACAGAAATATAAGGCAAAAACAAGTATTGCTAATGAGCTGACACATTAAACAATGAGTCACACTTCCATAAGGAGCCCAAATCGAGTTATAACCCTAAATAAACAAGCTGTGAGAAACAGTTTACAAAATATGAATGTGTTACTTATTTAACTGCTGTTGAGAATCTGCGATCTGAACCCTGAGATGTATTTAAATATCTGAAACAAATACTCAACGAGTGGTTTGTCAGAGGCAGTGGGGGCTGGATGGGAGGGAGGGAACCACAGGATGAGGGGACCAGCAACACCCTGCCTTGGGGTTGTGTCCTTCCACACCTCTGTGTGTCCAGGCAGGGGCTGTCCCACACCAGGGAATGGGACAGCAAAGGCTGAGAGCCAAGACAGGCTGCAAATGGGAATATTCCTCCTCTCACAGCTGTGTCTGGGCAATGCCAGACATTTGGGAATTCTCAGGCTCCTGAAGAAAATCATCACGGGGTCAGGCAGAGCTCCTGTGACTTTACATTTGGGGATTAAAGGTAAAACTGAACATAAATGATTGACCCTAAATCAAATTAGAAACTTCTTTACTTTTTATCAGGGCCTGTTGTGACAGGACAGTGGGGAATGGGTTTGAACTGCAGAGAGGTCAGTTTGGATTAGAAATAAGGAAGAAGTTTTCTACAGTGAGGGTGGGCAGGCCCTGGCACAGGGTGCCCAGAGCAGCTGTGGCTGCCCCTGGATCCCTGGAGGTGCCCAAGGCCAGGTTTTATGGGGCTTGGAGCAGCTGGGACAGTGGGAGGTGTCCCTGCCATGGCAGCAAGGATGAGATGACATTTAAAGGTCCTTCCCAGCCCAGACCTTTCTGTGATTCTATGGTTCCATGGATCCACTGCAAGGTCACAATGAGCTCAACCCAGAACATTCTCCAGGCTCAACAATCCCAGTTCTCTCTCTGTTCCCCAGAGTGGAGGCTGTTTGTAAAGGAGATTGTACTTACCCCAAAGAAGGAACAAAGTGTGTGCTGGAGAGGGGTGATGTCCCCTGCCCTCCCCTCTGGCAGGCAGTTGTGACTCTGCAGCCTGCAGGTAAGAGAGAAGGAGAAGGGTGACTGGGGCTGTGGGGATGCTCCAGCTGTGCCCTGCCCTGCCCTGCCTCACTCTGCTGTTCTGAGACATCTCAGCACAAAGTGGGGTGTGACCACCCCAGCACAGCTCCATTCCCCCAGATTGTCCTTCTCTGTTCTCAGCCAATGCCTGCAGGGCTGTGGGGTTTGTGACAGCCTCACCTCGGCAGGCTCCAGCTGCCCTCCAGGAGGAGCTCAGACCTGTGGCCACAACTCTGATCCTTCCCAGACCCTCCTGCTGTTCACCCCACCCTCCAGCCCCCTCCCCATGCTCTCCATCCTCTCACACCTCTCCATGCCTGCTCCCCTGGCCACAGTGTGACAGTCCTCAAATCACAAGTGACAAAAGGACTGGCACAAGTTCCTGGGCTGGCAAAGTGAAGAGGTTTTAGAAACCTATTAGGAAAAGCAGAAAGCCCAGCAATGGCAAAGGGTGCTGCTACACTGAGATGGTGAAATTGCTCATAACGAGGCAGGAGAGGCAGACGTGAGCAGGGAGCATTTCTGTTCTGCTCTGTGTGTTTGGGTGGAAGCACTTCCAACACAATGAAGTGCTCTTCAGCCTCTTGGTACCTAAGGAGAATGTCAAACAACATCTACATGGGACAAACATTTTCAAATCGCCCTAAAAATAATAGTCATCTCAATAATCAGTCTAATTTCACATGTAGAGTCTGAAAAGAGCTGGCTGAGGGTTTCTGCAGCCCTGCACACTCAGTGCTAAATGATTTTATGACCAGAGAAATGAGGGGCATCATATTGGGCAGGTCTAGAGCTCAGAATCCACAAGCACCACAAGAGCCCAGATGAGGTTTGTGAGCTGCAGGAGTGATGAGCTCCTGAGACACCAGGAAAGAAGTGAGGGTCACAGTGAGAGGGGAAAAGGGCGAGTCCAGCCCACGGGGCACAGAACACACCCCAGGGCAGTGCCTGGCAGACTCAGCTGGCAGAGGAGCATCTCAGGCAGCTCTGGTGGCTTCCTCTCTGCACCACACGGCTGATCCAGGAGAGGGGATGGGGCACAAAATTCCTGAGGCTGTGGAATGGGCAGAGGACAGATCCTTCTGCTGGCCAGAGAGGCACCAGGAGCTCGGTGGGGCTCAGGGTCCCATGGTGGGTGCTGGGTCCCCTCCCCTCCTCACACAGGGCAGGTGCCCTCAGCAGTGCAGGGAGAGCAGAAGGGTCAGGGATGGAGCACGAGCTGCCCAGGGGATCCCCCAACCCCTCCTGCCCCCGAGCACAGCCCCATTCCAGGGCAGCACGGGCTCCAGGGCAGCAAGCAGCCCGGGGCAGGATCAGGGCAGGGAGCACCTCCCAGCCTTGCAGCTGGTGGGTATTTTTATCCTGCTCCAACCTGCCTGTTTCCCTGCTCTTTCCCCTCAGGGCACTTTCCTCTCCTGGCAGCAGTGTCAGGGAGGTGTGAGGGCAGCAGCTCCTGGCCCCACATCAGAAACCATCCTCCATCCCTGAGCAGACAGCTCCGAGCTCCCACCACGGGCAGCCTACCCCTGGTAATTACCTCAGCACACACCTTGGGTCTTAAGTACATGGTTAGAAACAGATCAGTGTGAGACATCTCCTTAAGTCTCATCTGGGAATCGCTGCTATCACCGAGCCCTGCTTCCCCAGTCAAAGATGATTTACTCTGATCTGCACTATTGATTTTATGGTGGGAAATGTGGTGGTACCTAGAGAGAGAGTGAGACAGAGATTTGACTTATGTGAGCGTGTGGGGAAGGCTCCAGTCCTCACCATAGCGCCTGCCTTTTCTGCATCTGTACCAGAATTATTTGTAGTGTTTTATGCACCCATCTGCTCCCTGCATGCTCTCTATAAATCTCACTGGCTCTCTCACACACACACATGTTTGCTTTCCATGTAGATTACTTATGATGAGAGTCTAATTAGACCCGGGGAAGCCTGCCTACAGAGCGAGCCTGGGGAGAGCTTAATTAAAGTCAATGGAGAAAATTATAGGGGGAAAAAAAAATTAGGGCAGCAAGGAAAAAATATCAAGAAAGAAACCAAGGGGAAAAAAAGAGGCAGGGAAGTAACAGCACCATTGAGGGAGTGTGTGAGGCTGCCAGGGAAAGCCACCCTGAGCACCAGGATCAAGGGCAGGACTCGGTGCTGTGGCCTGGGGAGCTCAGGGGGGTTCGTGGGTCAGGAGTGAGGCAGGGACAAGGTGGGTGGGTGCACACAGCCTTCTGCAGGGCACTGAGCAGGGATCCTGCCCCCTCCCTGGGATGGATGCTGAGGGTGCATGAGACCCCCCTGCTCTGGATCCTCTCCACATGTGCCTCGAGCTTTCCTGGTCCCACCCCACCCTGGATCCACCAGCTGGGAAAGCAGGAGCTGTGCAGGGATGCTCAAGGTCTGGTTCCTCACTCTGGCTGTTCCCCAGTTCCCACCTCATCCTCAGACAGGAATTTGCTGCCCTTTGCACATGGGATGTGAGATGGAGAGCCCAGCTGGGAGGGCAGCAGGGATTGGGGTGTCACCACAGAGCACCCACTGTGACCTCTGCAGGGCAGGACACTGCTGTCCCCCAGCAGTGGCACTGTGGAACCCAGTGACACCTGGCTGAGGGGGAGCATCTCTTTCAGATAGTTTTGATTTAAAGACCACAAATGATGGAGAATCCGCCACATCTCTTAGCAAATTGCTCCAATAGTTAATTATACTCCCTGCTTAAAAGATGCATCTTATTTCCAATTTAGGTTTTTCTAGCTTCAGCTTCCAGCCAATGAATCTCATTACATTTTTTATCTGCTAGATTAAAAACCCCTCCATTATCAGAAATCTCCTCCCTCCATAAGTATTTATAGACTATGATCAAGTTGCCTCTTTACCTCCCCTTGATAAATAGGCTGAGCCACTCCATCTCTTCCAATCAGTCAGGCCTTGCACACCTCCACCTTTCCTGCTCTTCCCTGAGCCCCTCCTGGGCCAAAATCCTGGATCAGGGCAGGTGAGGGTGTGGTGTCCTGGGCTGTGACATGTGGCAGAGGAGCAGGGAGGGGCTGCTGCACGGGGCTTTGGTGTGGGGAGGATGCACTCAGTGCTCAGGGTGGTGCCAGCACAGAGGAGATCACACAGGGAATGCAGAGGGGGACAGGAATGGAGATAAGCAGCTAGGAATTATGGATAAGGAATTATGGAATCATTGGGGTTGGAAAAGACCTCCAGGAACACTGAATCCCACCATGCTCATTGAACCATATCATGAACTGCCACAGCTGCTGGGTTTCTGAACACTTCCAGGGATGGTGACTCCACCACTGCCCTGAGCAGCCCCTTCCAATGCTTGACCACTCCCTCAGTAAATAAACTTTTCCTGATATCCAACCTGAATCTCCTGAGGTGCCACTTGAGGCCGTTCCCTCTGCTCCTGTCCCTGTTCCTGGAGCACAGCCCGACCCCCCCGGCTGTCCCCTCCTGTCAGGGAGTTGTGCAGAGCCACAAGGGCCCCCTGAGCCTCCTTTTCTCCAGGCTGAGCCCCTTTCCAGCTCCCTCAGCCTCTCCTGGGGCTCCAGACCCTTCCCAGCTCCATTCCCTTCTCTGAACATGCTCCAGCATTTCAATGTCTTTCTTATCATGGGGGGCACAAAACTGACCCCAGAGTCTGAGGATGGATGTGCTGGTAAGAGGAAAACCAGGAGAGGAGAGGCACAGTGCAGCAGGACATCAGCTGGGCAGGGGTGAGGGCAGCAGCGTTCTGGGGGCAGGACCTGCAGCATCACAGGGCAAGGTCAGCTGGGGGTGATGCTGCTGCACCAAAATCGCTCAGCAAGGAGAGCTGGGTGAGTGCATCTGTGCAGGCAGCAGGGAAGGAGCTCGGGATGACCCACATGGACAGGTCTGGGGGCTCTGGCAGCTCTCAGAGAGGGCCAGCTCAGGTTCAGGGCCAGCTCAGGTTCAGGCCATCTGTGCCCCTCTCAGAAGGTGCAGCCTGGGAAATTCTGGGGGCTTCACCTGAGTGAGGATGGGAACACCTAGGGAAGCTGAGCTGGGAAATCTCTTACATTATGAGTCTGTGCTGCTGCCAGAGGTGTGATGAGCTCCCCCAGGACTGTCCTGTCTGGGACAATTTGGCATCAGCAGTGCAGATGTCTCTCCAGCCAGCTGCTTGTCCTGCAGTCGTGCTGACAAGCACAGGCTGAGCTTCCTTCCAAGGCAGAGAGAGAGGGAGGCCCTTGGGTGATGAGGATCCTTCACAGGCCCTGCTCCAGCCCTGGAGCAGGATCAGAGCTGGCTGGGAGTGGGGCAGGGTGGGCTGGTGCCATGGCATCATTACACACACGTGCCCCACTGCCTCACCTTGGCAGTGCCATCACTGCTCCCCCACTCCTGGGCCCTTCTCCTGGATCAGCACTGTGTCCTTGGGGTCACTTGGGCCAGCCTTGGCAGGAGCTGCACCCAAACTTCTGGAATCTGATGGGAACATTGCAGCCTGTGTAGGCTGCCCACAGGCTGGGAACTGTCTTCTTCCCACAGTCTGGCACCTTCAGTGCCCTGCCCTGAGTGTCACCCCATGTCCCATGCTCTGGTGGGTGACAAATCCCACAGTCAAGGGCAGTGCTGTAGGGAGCAGTGGGTCTCAGGGTTCTGCTCCTTCCCCTTCTCTGTGTTCCAGACTGCCAAATCCTCTCCATTTGGGCTGGAAAAGGGCTTTCCTGGAAAGAGGAGCACAGAGGTGCTTCTGCTCACAACATCCAGCTGTGGATTCCAGTGCCATCAGCTTAACCTCATCCTTGCCAGCTGACAGCTGGAGCATCTTGGAGCAGGGCTGTGCCCAAAGCCACCTCCTCTTGCACGCTGGAGACCCAGGGATCACGGTCTGGGGTAGTGCAGGGTCCAGCAGGCTCTGGGGAGCTGCTGCTGCAGGCCAGGGAAATCAGGATGCTGCTGTGTGCACAGGCAGCACAGGGGGGGAGGCTGCCTCCAGCCCTGGAAAGCCTCCTCACACCCACAGCTGCAGACCCTGGCTCGTTCTGCCTGGTGTCAGATGCAATAAGGGAGATGAGCTCCCCCAGCACAGCCAGCACACACTGTGTGGTCTCCCTCTGGCTTTAGGCTCCCAGAATTTCTTCTTCTCTCTGAGAGATGTCAGGTTGAATAAAACTAAATAGATCCTGATGGAGGAAAACTGCAGTTAAGTGGGTTGGCTGACTGCTTGCCTTCTTTTTGTTTTGTTTTTTAACTTGTCACAGTCAGAAAGCCACCAGGGAAATATTCTGGCAGGCCCTCGGTCACGGTCCCTCGCTCCTCCAGGCCATGTCCCCTGAGCCTGGTTAGCTCTGCTCCCTGCCAGCACAGGAGGCCACTCCAGCCCCAGGAGAAGGGTCAGCACCTGACAAGTGTGAAATGGAACTTGTGTCACCTTGTGGCTGCATGATGAGGGAAGGATCACCCGTCCCTGGTGGCTCTGAGCCAGCAGGGTTCTGTCCACAGCCCCCCCTGTGTGCTGCTCCCAGGAGAGAAGGGAGCCCAAGGCTGGTGGGGACAGAGCCCACCCTGTGGGAATGCCCTGCTGGAGACTGGGCAGGACAGAGACAAGCCCTGAGTCCCTGCAGAGTGACCAGATCTCACGATCTCAGTGTGCACCTTGTGATGTTTTTTACTCACACAGACACCACGTGAGCCCTGCTGCTCCTCCAGCTCCCAAGGCAATGGTTTGGGGACTGATTGGGAATGGGATCATCGTGGAATCATAGATTCACAGAATGGCTTGAACCTTAAAATTCATCCAGTTCCACCCCCTGCCATGGCAGGGACACCTCCCACTGTCCCAGGTGCTCCAAACCCTGTCCAGCCTGGCCTTGGGCACTGCAGGGATCCAGGGCAGCCACAGCTGCTCTGGGTAGCCACAATGGACAAAAGCAGCCCAAGAAGGCAGAATGTGCTCCATCAGTTGTGTTGAAATCTGATTTTTGAGCTTGACTTACAATTCTGGCAAGGCAAATTTGCATTCCCCCTTTACCTGGAAACCATCAGCCACCAGGTCCAGAGCACCTGAGAGGCAGCATCCAACAGTCCTGATAAGGAAAAAACCACTGGATGAATGTGAAATAATGATAACTGGGGACCTGCTCCATCTCTGGCTTTCAGGAGCTCCTCAAGAGGCTGAAAAAGTGGAACAGCAGACAGAGATATTTGGGGTACATGTCATGACAACATACCAAAGAAAATCTCATCATTTTGAAGAAAATTCTCTCTGCAAAACATCTCCCAAGGTCAGCAAAGAGCAAGCACAGAAGATCACGCAAATGCACTGAATGAAAGGAATTCAAAACTCTGTGTTTCAAAACACATCCTGGTGGTGACCCAGATGTGTGTGCACTGCCTGAGGTCAGCTCTGCTGTCCCAGACAAGATCACTGCCAGCACAGGTACACCCCTGCACGTGGGACCTCTGCACCCACAGTCAGGGACAGAGCACAGAAGCCCCAGGGAATCCCACAAAGTCTCAGAGCCCAGACCTGCTGGACTTCACAAACAAAAGTTGCCTCTTGTTAGAGGAATGTTAGATTCCATGGAATGGTGGGGATGGCACACAGAGCAGAAATGCAATTTTCTCTTGGAATTTCCTCACTGGGTTTCTATGGGTGCTGAGGACAGCAGGGCAGCATCCATGATTTTTGAGGCTCATCTCAGTAATTCGTTCCTGGGGTATTGGCTCGAGCTCACACACAGCTGATGAACCATCCAGTGGGACAGAAGGAAAGTGCCACATCCCAGTAAAACCCCAACCATCAGCTGGGCCCCTCTGGACCCTGTGCCCTGGATCTCATCCCACCCCCATGCCCTGGGGTGTGACAAATCCACACTGCAGTGACACTGCCAGGACCAGAAATAGGCCAGTCATGGACTTTTCTCTGAAATATTTTCTTCTAGTTTATTCCAGGTGTCCTCATGCTCCTCTCAATACTCAGCAGTTTTCAGACTTGTGGCCTTGTCTCTTCTTTTTTTTTTTTTTTTCCTCTTCTCTTCTTTCCAGTCTTATCTCTTTTTCCTTTTTGGTGAAGGAGGAAATGAAACCAATGAAAATTTTTAGGTCATTAAAACTGAGATCATTCCAAAACACTACTTTTCTTTTGAAGGACAGGAATTTCATATAGTTTTTGCTAATCTTATGTTATATTGTTTCATTCATCTCTGACCACAACAGATTTCAGAGCCCCACTGGAGACACCTCTGATACCTGAATGTGTCCAGACCAGATCCCAAAGCCTGTGAGTGTTTTGGGTCACACCAGCTGATCCAAACTTGTTCCATGAGTGAGGAAATGAACAGAGATGCCCAATCAAAAAACAAAACAAGGGGCAGACACAGCCAGACTAGGCTGGGAACCATCCACATCTCCATCTCCACCTTCTGAGCAGGAATCCAGCTGTGCCATCCTCACCCAGCACAGGCATGTTTGGAGCTCTGGCATTTCCTGGGGCCTGTGGTGTCTGTCAGGAAATAAAGACAGGTCTCTTCCCAAGTCCTACCATCAGACCATGAGGCCAGAAATGTGTCCACAACAGGATGGCAGCTGATTGTCCTCCTTTCCTTTACACTGAAGGTTCTCCAGTGTGGTTTAACAAACCCAATTTGTGTTCTGCTGTTAGAGGGACAGTAGAAAAGTTTGGACAGGGGTAACTTTGCACTGAAATGTCTTACACCTACTCATGGGAGACCTCTTCAGCTGTACTCTTCTAACAGGCTCCCACTGAGTGGGCCCTGCCACTGTTCTTTGGTCATGATTTCTTCATGAAAAACAAATCCTGGTGCTGTGCAGGGGCACAGATGTCTCTGAGCATCTCAGGAATCAGAGCAAGGGCTGGAAATCAAACCCTGGGTGTGCAGGGCTGTGGGCAGCTCTCCTCACTGCAGTAGAGGTTAATCAGTGCTGATTAAACAAGGGCTGGATTTTCCCAGGGGGTCTCTAAAAACCTGAATTCCAAGCTGCACTCCCCCATGTCCCCCACCCTCATGAGGCTGGACCTTCACCAGCTCCTTGGCTCTCTAGGGCTGAGCTCCTGATCCCTCTGAGATGGAGGCTTTGGTTGCCTCCAGACATCTCCAAAGTGTTTTGTGCCAACCCCAGGGGTTTGAACATGTCCAAGTTCCCTACACTGCTGTGACATGAGAGTGGGAGAGGACAGCTCAGGGCCCGTGGTGGTGAGAGGGAGGGATCCCCTGTGGATGCTGGGGCTGTGCTGCTGCTCACCACTGATTTATTGGCAGGGCTGGTAGGTGTTGCATTGGGTTAAGTATTAACAGATCTCATGAGCCTCATTAGCTGTCCTCTTTTCATTCTCCAGCTGAAGAGTTACTGCTCCAAAATCTATAGTGCCTTGGCAGCTGCCTGGCTGATTCCCAGGTTAACCCTCAAGGGGCTCCACGTGATCCCTGTGCCTGTGGCATGTCACAAACCACAGCCACTCCAGTCCTGGGGCTGTCCTGCTGCTGGCCAGCGAGGCAGGAGGCCTTTTGGATCATTGGCATGCACATCTGTGCCCTCCAGGAGCCAGAGGCCCTCAAAGCAGAGGCAGCATTTCCCAGCCTTTCAGACATGGTGCCTGGGCTGGCTCCTGGTGCAGAGCCCCCTGCTCGAAATGCCCCAGCTGGGAACAGCCCAGGCCTGCAGGAGGGACCTGCCTGGCTGGAGGTGGCACCTGTCCGCTGGCATCTCCATCAGGGTCACCCTCCCAGTCCCCCCCAGCAGGGTCCACCAGCCCCAGTGACGCAGATGCCATCTGAGCTCATCACCCCCAGGGCAGATACCAGCAGGCTCAGGGCTCTGAGCTCTGCAAGCCCCAGAGGGGATTCAAAGTGCAGACACAGCCCAGGGCCAGGGCTCTCCTGCCATGAGTAGCCCAGGAGGTGACACAGTCCATGACAAACTGCTGGAGATGTCACACTCACCAGCGTGGGGCTGCAGATCTCCAGGGATCAGTGCTCAGAACATGGAGCACAGGGCCAGGAGTGACCCTGGGAGTGCCAGGTGTGACCCCTGAGCCAGGGCTTGGCTGGTGGGATCCCCAGGTCCCCCTCGGGTGGGGATGGGGATGGAGAGCTGCCAGGGCAGTGTGCTCAGCTGCTCCATCCCCACACCACAAAATATTTGAACCTTTCTTCTGCTGGAGTGTGCCTGGTTTTGGCTCCCTTGAGAGAAGGCTGCAGAGCCATCTCCACCTCAGTGTGTCCCTCCCTGGCTGCCCAGAACTCTTCATTCACACCAGACCCTTATGGTCCAAGAGGGGCATGAGCAGCAGGGACATTTTGTGGAGCTTGCTGGATTTCCTGCTACCCTCCAGCTTCAGCCTCTCCAGCCAAGTGCCCACAGCCCTGGTGGTGCAGGAGGAGCTGGCAGGGAGTGCAGGGGTGGCATGACCTGGTTCACTGGTTCACCTTCTCCAGGGCAGCTCCTGCTTCAACAAGCCTTGGACAGTTCCTGCAGCTCCCAGTAAGCCTGTGCTGGAAAGCACTTCCTTCAGACCTGTTAATTGTTAAACAACAATGGGCTTTAATTAAAAAGGAGTCGAGTAGGTTACAGGGAGAGCTGGAGGTTAACAAGCTGGGCAAGGTCATTATCTGACCTGTTCCTCCCCTGCCCCTCCTCTGCCCTGATGGCACTGGGAAGGGCTGTGCAACCCCGATGCTTCCCCATCCCTCATAAACCAGCCCCTGCAGGCAGGAGCTGTGCCAGGGACCCCCACACCCAGCCTGACCCCCTGACCCTGCCCAGGACAGGCAGAGGGCACTGGGAGTCACTGGTGGGGACCTGGCACTGCTGCAGTGCTGGGGAAACAGCCGTGCTGGAGCCTGTGAGAGTGCAGGTGTGACCAGGGTGAGGGGCAGCACGGCCCTGCAATGGGCAGGGAACTCCTCAGGCAGCTCCTGCTACCTCTGAAGGCAGCTGGGGAAGACCCCAGGCAGTGAGCAGGCTGAGGTGGGCTGGGGAAAGGTGAATTCTCAGGGGACCTGGGCTCAGGGAATGCTCTGGCACTGTGCAGAGCTGGCTGGGAGCCACTGCTGGTGCTCACACTGTGGCAGTGCTGCCCTGTGTGTCTGCACCCTGCTGGGTGATGCTGCAGGTCCCCCTGGCCCCACCTCACGCCCTTCTCAGGGCTCTCCTGAAGCTCCCTTGAGGCAGGAGCTAGCCCCTTTTTCCTTTCAAGGACAGAAACTTGCATTCAGAGAGGTCTGCACCTCATCTGGGAAAAGAAAAATGAGATTTGACGGCTCTTAAGCTGCTCCTGTGGAAGGCCCGGTGCTTCCCAGTGGACTTTGCTGCAGCTCCCAGGACACACACAGCAGCAGGAGCCGAGCACTGTCACTCTGTGCTGCAGGCACGGAGCTGAGTGACATCCTGAAGGTCAGGGAGGAGACCAGCAGCACTGAGAGCCAGGAAACCATCCCAGGCTGGCCCCACCATCTGAGCACTGGGGGGACTCAGCCTTTGGCCAGATGCTGCTCACCAGCCCATCAATAAGTTGGCATCAATACCAAATCTGTCCAGATAGAATTTGTCGATGACACAGAGATTGGCAGAGTGGTGAATAATGAGGCTGTCACTCGGAGCTGGATCGCTTCCCTCACTGGTACTGCTCCAACAAAATCGGCTTTAATAGCTCAGATGCAAAGCAGTGCAGGGCTGGGCTGGCAGCATGGGAGGCTCTGGAGGTGGGAAAGGTGGGAGTCACCTCCTGGGATGGGCAGAGCCTGGAATTGCTGCCTAGAACAGAGGCCAGGCAGAGTTAGGAGAATAAAGCAGGTATTTATTAAAGGTTTTCAACAGATATACCTTGGGCACTGCTAAATCCTTGCACAGGCTACACCCAAGATGGATAGTGGTCATGGGTTTTTCAGACAGATATAAGTTTGATCTATTTGCATATCAAGGGTTAATTGTCCAATTACAGCTTCAGGTAATGAAGTCACTTTTGTTTACACTTTTTGGGGCCTGAGGCAGAGGGTGTCCTTGGTTCTCAGGCCCAGAAGGATTGTTTTGTATGACCAACATGTGAAGAGAGCTCAGTAACACTCTATAGGGAGTTCAGAATTCTACACTAATGCACTGAAGGATCTGAAAAATAGAAAAGATAAAATCTTAAGGCATCAATACCTGCCTGGGGAGGTGCTGGGACAAAGGAACCCCTGAAGCTGAGGCACAGCGTGCCAGGCCTGAGACCACTGAGCCTGGGAGGGTCTGGCTGCACCAGCCCTGTGTGGGAATCCCAAATCCTTCTCCCTCCCTACTCTACAGGCAGGAAAAACCTTTCTCTCAATAATTTGGAGCTCCTAATGCTCAGCCCTCTGGTGAGGACAGCACCAAAGGAGGGATGAAACAACTGGAAAAGGTCTCCAGGTCAGGTTCAGGACAGGGATGTCAAAGTCCCCATGCTGAAACCCCCTGCCCTGCTGTCCCAAGGGTCCCTCATGCCCCCACCCCACAGCCTGGAGCCAGCCCAGTAGCTTTGCTCAGCATCACCACAGGCATGTGAAAAGCAAGGGAAATGGGTTTTCTTTTAGAAACAAAACCCCAGAGCATGTTACTGAATCAGGACACTGGTCCCAGTGCAAGGAATCCTTTCTAGGGTCTGATGGGCCTCTATTCCCATCACCACATCCCCCCAGCTCCAGCAGCCCTTTTCCCAGAGCTCACAGGTTGCTCTTTCCCAAGAAACAGAAAACTCCAAAATCTTTCATCACAGAATCACATAATCCTAGAATGGTTTGCATTGGAAGGGACCTTTAGAGGTCACTCAGTTCTATCTCGTTCCACCCCCTGCAAGGCCAGGGACACCTTCCACTGAACCAGGTTCTTTCAGCCTGGCCGTGGACACTTCCAGGGCTGGGATGGCCACAGCTTCTCTGGGCAACCTGTACCAGTGTCCTAACACCTTCTGAGTAAAAAATTTCTTTCTACATCGAGTGTAAATCCACTCCCTTTTATTTTAAAAACATCACTCATCATCCTGTCACAATATTTGTCCCCATCTTTTTTATGAGCCCCTTCAGGCCCTGCAAGGGGCTCTGAGCTCTGCCTGGAGCCTTCTCCTCTCCAGGGGAGCACCCCCAGCTCTCCCAGCCTGGCTCCAAGGGGCTCCAGCCCTGGAACAGGGATCCTCTGGGCTCTCTCCAGCAGCTCCAGGTGCTGCTGCTGTTGGCCCCAGGGCTGGAGCAGCTCTGCAGGTGAGGTCCCACCTGAGCAGGGCAGAATCAGCTCCCCTGACCTGTTGGTCAAGTTGAATTTGATGCAGCCCAGAACACAATTGACATTTTGTGCAAACCTGTGTTCCAAGACTCCCTCTGCCCATCCTGGAATGTTTCAGCCATCTGAAATCCCAGGAGTGCAGGGTATGAACAGAGGCTTTTGAGGAGGATCCTCAGGTTTGAGGGAAGGGGGAAGAAGAAGAAAAGCAAGCGAGGATGAGCTGCTGCTCTGCATTAAAGGTGACAGAGCGACAGAGCTGTGCTGATGCTGAGCTCCTGTGCAGGTGTCACTCATGCTGTCCCCACCCTGGGTGATGGGAGCCACCCTTGATTCCCAGGGAAAGCCTGGCAGGCTGTGGGCAGGGATTGCTCCTGGCCAGGAGCTTGGGGCTCCTTCAGCCAGGTCAGTGTGTGTGCCCAGAGCCCTCCTGCAGCACCTGCTGGGGATGGAACCGTTGGAGCAGCCTTGGCAGGGATTTACATCCCTCAGAAAATAATTATGGGAAGAAAAGTGCTGGTATTAATCGGAGCCTCCATTTAAAGATTAACCACAACAAATGTGTTGAATGCAGGAAGTTTATTTAACAATGCACCCATTGTACACCCCGAGAGCATGTTTGTCTTCATTAGTGCAGTAATTCATTATATGGCCTCTCTAACATTCAAATCAGAAGGAAGAATATTAAAAAAGTAATTATACTTTTCAAAGTAAAGCTTTATGGGTAAATTGTATGCAAATCGCTGTCTAAATCAGGGCGGCATATCTTAAGCAGATCTAAAAGTTGCAAAGGCTTCCACGGCATCATTGATATGTAATCAACACAGATGTATGATTCTGCTCCTTACTTAGGCAAATTTGAATGGCAATCCTCAAGTAGGTAATTGGTATTTATCACAATGGCTGATGGGGAGAAGCTATAATCTTGTTACGGGTGGGACCGGCCTGTCATAAATCAACCTGCTTGGAGGTTACTGCAAGACTCTGTCACATTTGGGTTTCCAGATGCTTTTAATCACCTTTTTTAACCTTCACCTCGTTTGTAATATGGGCAAATAACTTTCAGGTCTTTGAAGGCCTCTTCTGCAGGTGTCAGAGCGTTCAGGGAAATAGCTGAGTGCCCTCACACCATTTGTCCACCCCGTGATGACAAGCCCCTTTTCTCTAATCAAGATAGTTTAATGAGATTTTTTTTTTTCCCTTACTAAAATAGCACTAGGAATAAAACATGAAATTGATCATTTATGTGCACTAGGGAAATCACGTCGTTTGGAAAATAATTTAACAGGATTGGATGGTTCAGATTTACTGCCCAAACTGCAATCAGCAGCTCTGGAGACTGGGAGGGGAGAGCAGAGGGGCATCCCAGAGCCTGCTGGGGGAGCGTGGATGGGTGGAGGACAGCCACCATGGCCCTGGGGACAGATGTCCCCTGCCACCTCATCCCCTTTGCAGATCCCTGCTGCTTCCCCAGGCATCAGGGGCTGTGTGCAGATGCTGAAATCCCTCCCCCAGCTCCTGGGATGCAGCAGCTGCCCTGGGGAGCCCTGGGGTGTGCCTGGACCCTGGGCTGGGGTCTGGGCTATAGGGGAGTGTGCAGCTCCCTTTCCCCAAATTCACCCTCCAGGTTCTGGCTCTGACAGGGTGTCCATGCAGCCCCCATGTCCCTGCTGTCACACAACACAGGGGTCCCACGGAACTCTGAGGCTCAAATACGCAGCAGAGTTTTGGCTGACAGGTCAGGGCACCCCAAGCACCCCAAAACACCCCCTCACCCCCAGGGGATTCACAATGCATTTCCTGCAGGTGTCTTGGGGGAGCATTGCCATGCTGAGGGACCACCAGCCCCACATCCCCACCAGTCCCTGGGATGGACACAGGCAGGAATGTGCCTCTCCTCTGGGCCCAGCTCTGCCCAACCCAGGCACCAAACCCAGCTGCTGCCAGGCTGGGGTCACCAAAGGGGAGCCAAGGTCTCTCTGTTGCACACACTGTGACTCTTCTGCACTGCCTGCCCAGCTTCTCCGTGCTGGCAGCTCCTCTGTGCTCCTCCCAACACGGATGTTGGCATTCCCAGGTGTCCATCAGCATCTCTGCTCTGCCAGGGAGCACCTGCAATGCACCCAGCCCTAACACCAAGTGCAGGAATCTCTGCCAACTCAACACCCTCCCAGATCCCTGCTCTCTTTATCCACCTGGCTGCTGGGTGGGTTCCCCACTCCCTTTTGGGGCACACAGAAGCAGGTACTCCAGAAGATATTTCTGGTGTTGCTGCTGGATAAGGAGAGCTGCATCCCATGGCAGGGGGTTGGAGCTGGATGAGCTTTAGGAACCTTTCCAACCCAAACCATTCTGGAATTCTCTGATTCTCTGATCTCCCTGTGCAGAGCCCATCCTGTCCAAACTCCTGATGCTGAGGCCTTGCACTGATTTAGGGGGGAAGCAGACACAGACCTGGGAGCATTCAGGGAGGCTGCCAAGGAATCACGGCAGAGCAAGAACAATTCAAAATGTCCAAAGTGACTTGAAGAGGATTCACAGCTGAAAATAGGGGTGAAATGGTTTCTGCTGGTTATTAATGCCATGCTATTTGTTCCATGTTATTAGCAGGCGATAACGTGCCGTGCAGAGGTGAAAAGCAGATACAGAAATGCAGGGTGGAAATTCATCTCCTCCAGCACGAGGCAATTGCAGGGCTGAGCTGGGGCACTGCTGAGCACCATGAGCCAGCAGAGATCTGAGCACTGGAGAAATGAACATTTTTTTTCATCCCCTTCCTTTCTTCTCTTTTTTTTTATTTTTATTTTTTTTTATTTTTTTTTTTTCTTTTTTTTTTTTGAAGGGGAGAGAGGTTACATTTTTCTGTGTCAGAAATATGCCATGACACAAGAGAATCCATCAAATGACACTGCGTGTCAGGTCATGTCACAACATCATTAAAACATTATATCTTGTTGATGAGGCTCTTGCCATCAATTCAGAGAGTGACTGATTTGATCTGCAAAAAGTGGAAGTTTCTGTGCCCTGTTTGCAAGACAGCTGGCAGCTCTGTTAGAGGAAGCACTATTTCATATTCTATTTAGGGCATTAAGCCTTAATCCCATTAGAAGATTCATAGCATAGCCAGCTTCAGATAGAGAGATACTTCCATAGCTGGATGGATTTCTCCTACGACACCTGCACCACATGCTACATGGAGCCATTTGGAAAAAAAACAAGCCTACAGTCTTCCCAGCTCCTCTCTGAGAGCTTATCTCTTCCTCTAATACAGTTTAGTGCCAGGTTTTATAGACTGCTCATGCTGTCGGGAATGTTTGCTGGTATTCTGTTAACTTGATGCTTGGCTGTTCCAACACTATTCATTTAGGGCAAGCATCTGGCATGTAGCAACAAGATGGCTGATAGAATAAAATTAGGCAAGTTTATATGATTAATCATAGCTGGGAGCCAGCATCAGTCTCAGTTTGTAAGAGGTTGTGATATATCCTGTAGGTTATTTATCAGAGAGAGCAAAGCTGCGTTCACACATTGGGAGAACCCAGGGAAACACACCTTTGGGGGATGCTGGCATGGCTTCCTGAGGGGGTTCTGGCAGCCCTGAGGCTGGGAGGAGGCAAAAGCCAAGATGCTGCAGAGCAGGGGATGGTGGTGACACAGGCTGGCTCTCTCTAAGCCCCTGCCTGAACCACACAGGAATTGGGAACCTGGTCACCAGAATGGGACCTGTGTGAGCTCAGGATTCACATCCTTCATCCCCACCTCGTACCTCAGTGCCAGGGCAGTGTACCCCCATGTCCCCAGTTTGTTTAGCCCAGAGGATGATGAACCCAGGGTACAGAAAGAGGCCAGGGTTAGATGAGATATCAGAAAGAAAGCCTTCCCTGGGAGGGTGGACAGGCCCTGGCACAGGTGCCCAGAGCAGCTGTGGCTGCTCCTGAATCCCTGGCAGTGCCCAAGGCCAGGTTGGACAGGGCTTGGAGCAACCTGGGATAGTGGGAGGTGTCCCTGCCCAGGGCAGAGGTGGCACTGGATGAGCTTTAAGGTCTCTTCCAACCCAAACCCCTCTGTGCTTTTCTGCCTTCTCTGCCTTGGTGTGGTGTGACAGCAGGGGACAGCCCAAGCCCCGACCCTGAGCAGGGGTAAGCACTTCCCAAAGCTGCAGCCCTGCTCCGTGGGAGCACAGTGTCCCATGTCCTCCTGGCACCTCCTACCTGCACCTCTGTGGGCTCCTGCTCATCCCCCTGGCTCTGTGGGGCCACCAAGGATCGGGGGCTCCCATGGACCCCGAGCTGCAGGCTGTGAATCCCTCTGGGCAGATGGAGACCTGCCTTTGGCCCCTTGGTGCTCAGCACCCCAGGGGCTGAGCTGCTGGTTAAACTGGCAGCCCTGCTGCTGCTGTGAGTGGGACAGGGCGCTGGGCTGTCCCCAGGATGCCCCGTCCATGGCACAGGAAAACTGTGCCACAAAGTGTCCTGCCCTAAATGTGCCAGCACTGCAGGGATGCAGAGCAACGTGCCCTGTCCTGGCTGATTTTGGAAGGTCAGCGTGACCATCACCTGCCAGTCAACCCCCCAGGTTTTGGGGAGCAGTTCAGGCAGTGTGGGATCTGTGCTCTCTGCAGGCCTGGAGGTGTCTGTAACAGGGGCACAGGACAGAGAAATGGGTTTCCAAAAATTAGAAATCAAGAAGGAAAGCAAATGCACAATCTGAGCTGAACCCTGCAGTCCTGCCAAGCTGTTTAATTTTGCTTTTGTGCCATTGCATTGCTTACTACAGTTCAACAGAATCTGAAGGAAAAAGTCATCCTGAGCTGAAGAATGAAGCACTTGTACTGCTGTTAAATTAAAATTCCCATTTATTCCTTTATTGCAGAAAGTTTTATTTTGAGGTATGTCCATTTGCAGAATTAAAAATTGGCGGGGGGGGTGGGGGGAAATCCCTGTGCCTGGTCCCTGCTCTGCATCTCCCTGGGTCTGTGTCAGTGTCAGGAAATGCAGCATCAGCTGCTGTGCCATGGAGCCGTGATTGATAAGTGTGTAATAACCCTGACCCAGAAAACCACACCTGTAATCTTCCCCTGATGAGCTCTGCCTGCACCGGTCCCATCCGAGTGGTTAAATGCCTCACTGGTCTTTAAAGCAGTCAATTGACCCAGCTGAGATGAGATGGTGTTGCTGAGGTTGCTGGGGAGCTCTGGGTCACGGCAGCCCCGTGGCTCTGCCCCACCTTGGTCACCTGTGCCTCTCTGGGGTCTCCACCCCCAGGTCACATCTCCACTCTCCATCACAGCCCTCTCCCTTTCCCCATCTCCCCAGGGTGCCCCTGTTCCCTCACCCTGCAGCCAGAAGGTCTGGAACTAGGAAACAAGGATTTTCCAAGTGACATCAAAACACCGGCCAAGAATTTCTAAATAAACCCCGAGATCAGCTCATTTCTCATTTACTGCGAAGGAGCCAGTCGTGTGCCAAGCCCTGTGCTGGGCTCTGTCTGTCTGTCTGTCTGCTTCCCTGTCTCCCCCAGCCCTCTGACTCAGTTATCTATTTACCTATCTATTTACATGTATTTCTTTTCCCAGTGAATTATGTCAGGGAGGCAGTAAAGTGTTATGTATTTGCAAGCCCCATAATCTTTAAAAGCACAGTGATGCATGCTCCAGATGAGAAAAGAGCCTCCATCCAGTATGTTAATAGATAGCATTAGGGCAATAATGAAAAGCACTTGAGACAAGTAAGCCCCTATCAAAAGCTGAGTAATAGAGAAGCACAGAATGAATCACAATGCACCTCCTCTGCAAAAGATATTAAGACGTCTGCTTTAGTGCAGGGTCTATTCACTCCAACAGCTGCTTCATTTCTCTGATTAAAATGGGAGTGGGGAGAGCTTTTCCAGCCATTTCCCCTTTTCCGCAGTACCTCAGCCACAGGCAGACACCCACGCCGTGCCCACAGCGGGGCCGTGCCCACAGCGGGGCCGAGCCCACAGCGAGGTCGTGCCCAGAGCAGGGCCCTCACAGCAGGGCCGTGCCCACAGCGAGGTCGTGCCCAGAGCAGGGCCAAGCCCAGAGCAGGACTGAGCCCACAGCGGGGCCGTGCTCAGAGCAGGGCCCCCCCCAGCAGGGCCCCCACAGCAGGGCTGTGCCCACCGCAGGGCTGTGCCCAGAGCAGGGTCCCCACAGCAGGGCCGGGCCCACCGCAGGGCTGTGCCGGTGGCTGCACCCCGGGCACACACGGCAGGGACGGGAGGGATGCAGGCACATTGTCACCCGCAGTGACACAGAGCGTGGGGACTGCACTGTGTGTGTGTGCTCCGGGCTCCAGCTGGCAGCCTCAGCCTTCCAGTGCACCTGGGAACGGCCCCACGGACACCACAGACCCCACATACCCCACAAACACCACAGACACCACACAGACACCACAGACCCCTCACACCCCACACCTCACACACCCCACAGACATCACACACCCCACACCCCATACACCCCACAGACACCACACACCCCACATCCCACACACCTCACACATCCCACACACACCCCACAGAACCCACACATCCCACACACCTCACAGACACCACACACCCCACAGACCCCACTGACACCACAGACACCACACACCCCACACCCTTCACACAGCCCACACACCCCTCATATGCCCCACACACCCCACAGACATCACACACCCCACACATCTCACACCCCACACACCCCTTTGTCTGCCCCCCATCCCCAGCACAGGTCCTCTGCTCCCAGCCCAGCCCCTCCTGGGCTGTCTGCAGCCACCGTGGGGGTCTGGGCTGTAGGAACCCCCTCCCCCAGCAGTGACAGCCATGTCCTGATGTGATGGGAGGGAAGCCAGGCAGGCTGGGGGTGCAGGAGGAGATGAGGTGTTTGGGATGCAGGACAGCCTTACTGGGAGATCAGGCAGCAGCCATGGATGAGTGTTGGAGGTGCTGGCATTGCCAGAGAGGACAGGCAGGTCCCTGGTGGGTCCGTGCTGGAGCACTGAGTGCACAGAGGAGGGAAGTGCCCTGCTGTAATGCCCTGAGGGCTCTCCTGATGGACCCATGGCTGTGTTATTCACCAGAGTGTTTGATACCTTGGTTAAAGCTTTGAGACACCACCGGGATCATCACTCCAGGACATCAGCCAAGTGCCAGGCTCTGCTCTGGGGTCCCAGTGGGAAGGGAACAAACCCACACCAAGGGGACAGGGAAGTGCTGGTGCAGTTTAGAACTACCCTGGCAGTGCCAGCCCAGCCTTTGCTGTGAGTCCTGCAGGCTCCAGAGCAGGAGCAGGGCAGGCAGGAGCAGAGGTCTGAGACTGTGCCAGGCAGAGCTCTGGCCCTGCTGGGGCCCAAATGAGCCGTGTGCTCCTCCACAGCCACGGCCTGGGAGCTGGGCTGTGAGCTGGTGATGCTGGTTCTTCCTGGGGTGTTTCACTCATCAGGCCTGTCCCCATCTCACTGCTTCACCAGGGCACTGCACAACAGGGATTAACCTTCCCAGATGCACAAAACTAACTACACAACCCCCCTGCTTAGACCTAATCCAGGCTGTAGCAAGAGCAGGAGATGAGAGAAATACCAGAAACATGCAGCCTGGCAGCAGCTAACAGCCATACCCAGCTGGGATATTCCACCTGTGGCCAAAGACCAAAGACACACTCAAGGGTAACTCATTCTGCCCTGTGGGCTTTTGCACCTTCCCCACTAGCACTGCAGAGGGCTGCTGTTGCAGGAGCTGAGGATCAAAGCGTGGCTCATCCCAGTATCTCTCCATTCCTGGCACTGTGGATGCACGGCTGGCCCGAGCTCTGCTGGCCTCTCCCTCCCCCTGCTCACCCACATTTCTTCCTCAGGTTTTGGAGGCAGCAGCCAGAAAGAGCAGATGGGCACTGGTGATGACAAAAGTGCCTCTGGCTGCAGTAGGGAATAGGCCCAGGGAGTGAAAAGCCCCCTGGCAAGGGAGAGAGGGCTGGGGAGCAGCAGAGGACTGAGAGAGAGCAGTGCCCCGTTGAGGTCTTGCACCACCACCCACTGTTCCCCTGCTGCCCCCCGTGCCAGGGCAGCTGCTGCACAAACTTGTGCAACTTGGAGAGAGGAAACCACTGAGGAGAGATGCCCTGATGAGAAACCCTGAGCAATGCCAGAGGCAGGTGAGAAATAGAAAAATCACTGCTGTGTGCTGGCACAGGGCAAAGCGAAAGCTGGCTGAGCTGCAGGCAGGCTCAGCCCAGGCTCAGCACTGCACTGTCACATCACCAGGGCAGTGCTGGAGTCTCCAGCCCTGGAAGTGTTCAAAAAACAGCTGGAGGCAGCACTTTGAGGGATGGTTTAGTGGGCACAGGGGGATTTGGACAAAGGTTGGAATGGATGATCTTTTGGAGGGCTTTTCCAGCTTCAGTGAATCTGTGCTCTGGCTCTGTCTCCTCACTGGCTCTGCCTGCTCTGGGTTGGGGGCAGGCAGGGCAGGCAGGACCCACACTGGGCTGGCCACGCTGGCCATCAGCTGCACAGAGCACCCAGCTCTGGAGCTCCACAGGCAGCACAGCCAGGCTGATCCGGGTCTGGGAATAGCAGGGAGGGTGGTGGGAGATGGGAGGGGCTGGGGTTGACCCCTCTGAGGGGCACAGCTGGGGCAGGACAGCCAGGTTCTCCTCCTTGCCTTGCCAGGGGGGTTTCAGATGGCATGAAAAAGGGTTTTCCCCATTTGTGCATTTTGTGATGCCCAGGACAAGCATTTCTTTGTGGTGACACAAGCACAAAGACCTTCCCAGGGAGGCACCTGGGCAGGTGGATGCTGAGTGCAGACCAGGCTGCCCCAGACACATCATGAATCACTAAACTGGTGCTGCAGAGCAGCATCCTGGGGCCACCCCTGGGGCCCATGGCCAAGCCCCACAGGGGGATGCTGCAGGAGCAGTTTCCCTGCTGAGCTCAGTTTTGTGAGTTCAGTGAGCCTCACAGGAGCATAACTTAGGGTGCAAGACTTCCAAAGCTCTTGATCAAGAGGTCAGGTTTAAAGCTGAGGGCCTTGCCAGGGGAAAAGCACCTGTGTGCTGGTGAGGGACACCAAGGAGACAGGAGTGGACATCTCCAGGTGCCAGGCCAAGCTTGCTGTGCTCAGTGGTCCCTGTGGTCCCTGCTGAGCCATCCCCTTTGTGCCACGGTCTCAGGGTGTGATGTGGTTCTCAGAGCTGCTCAGCCTCTCTCCGTGCTGCTCCCTGACCTCACTCTCTGGTCATTCCCACTGTCCTGGGCACAGTCGGCTGTGGGTCCTGTGGACAGGCTGCACTGGGGAAATGAAATGCAGCTTGGGAGCAGCCAAGAGCTGAAGGAACAGAGAAGGGAGAACCCCAGAGTGGATAAGGAAAACCAGGGGGAAGAAGCAGCTAATGTTCACAAAGCTCCTGAAGATGGTTCTGTGGGGTCCGGTTGTGTATAGTCAGGGGAACTGTACACAATGGTCTTTCTGCCTTGCCTTGCCTTGCCTTGCCTTGCCTTGCCTTGCCTTGCCTTGCCTTGCCTTGCCTTCCCTTCCCTTCCCTTCCCTTCCCTTCCCTTCCCTTCCCTTCCCTTCCCTTCCCTTCCCTTCCCTTCCCTTCCCTTCCCTTCCCTTCCCATAGCTTTGGTGCTGATCACCTGCAGTGCCACTGCTCCTTCAGCCCCCCATGCAGCTGCTCCATGAGCTCCCAGCCTCAGCCAGGACCAAACTGGACACAAGGCATGTAAATCCTGGGGAGATGGGAGAAGATCTGGCAGGTCTGCAGAGGGCTGCAGCTGGAGAGCCCCATGTGAGCGGTTTGACAGCAGTTACTGGACATGTGCAGGGCACCAAGGCTCCCCGTGGCCACCTCTCACATGTGTGTGCCACTGGCAACGAGCACTGACCCTGCCAGGCCCCTCGGTGCTCTGGGAGCCAGCACCAGCACAAAACCCCGGAGGGCACAGGGAGAGGCTGCCATGGCCACTGGCACCTCCGAACTCAGCGCCAGATGCCCAGGAAAAGGCAGCGAGGCCTCAGCAGGGAGCGTCAGCGCCGCGTCTGCTGCTGCCTGCCAAAATTAACATCACTGACAAAAGGCATGATCCTGAAATTGCACCACCAAACAGATGGATTGCTGGAGTATGGGAGGCCTCGTAATGGAAAAGATGAGTAATTCAAGGGGAGAGCGGAGTGCCAGCGATCCGAGTGCTTGGCTGCTGCGGCAGGCTGGGAACCTGGAGTGCTGCCTGTGGCAGGGCTGGATTCCTCTGGCTCCCTGCACAACCTGCCAGCACGGTGCTCCAGGGCTCCTGCTGGCCACCAGCGCTGGGGACACGGCGTGGCACACAGTGCCGTGGCACACAGTGCCCTGGCTGTGCTGTGGGTGCACCCCTGCCCTGCCCACACCGCCCTGCTGTGGCTTTGAGGTGACCCTGGAGCAGTTGTGCTGCAAGGATCAGTGCAGAGCCACGGCCATCCCTGCTGCAGGAAGCCAGGAATGTGCAGAGGATCCAGCCAGCTTCTGTCCAGCAGAGCAGAGAGGGGAAGTAGGAGTGCCTTTGTGTAGCTCTGCTTTAAACAGGGCAATGAAATGTGTCCCAAAAAGGCTCTCTGAGCCCCCAGTTCTCAGCAAAACCCTCATCCTGAACCCTGTGAGGGCTGGCTCATTCCTTCCCTATGAAGTGACTCACGGGAGGATCTGAGAAAGTCTGATTTTCTTCTAGCAAGATGGATGAGAACAGGGACACGCTCCCTCCTCTGCCTACTGCTGCCCTTGCTGGCCAGGAGCATCCTTGTGCAGCCTGTGGGGCTGTGCCTGGGGCTGCCCAGTGCTCATGGATCTCACAGATCCTGCCAGCACAGCTCCTGATTCGACACTCAGAGCAGAAAAATAGGCACAGCCCCTCTAAAAGAGCCAGGACATCACCTCACTGCCACCCCCCAGCTCTCCCTGCCCTGTCATTAGACCTGCGATTATTAATTATTCTTTTTCTTTTTTAAGTGCAAATGTACTGAAATCATCCACTTGTCAGTGCTACGACTGTGGTGATGCAAATGTGACACAGCAGGCTTGTACTGGGCACTGAAATTTAAATTAATGGGGAAAAAATGAGCTTGCTGGGGTTTTGGCAGAAGATCTGAGCTGTTGGTGTTGTCCAGTGCCCTGAGGCTGTGCTGGGTCCCACGGGGACACCAGGAGCAGGGCACTGCACCTCCAGCATGCTGGACATGGTGTCACCCTGCAGCAAACACTGCTCAGCTCCCTGAAAGTCCCGTCTGACACATGGGGGAGAATTTTGGGCAGTTCAGCTTCTGGATAAAAGAGGCAGGAAAAGGAGGGAGCATAAATCAACCACAGCTTAAGGCCCCTGATCTGGGCAGGACGCCCTGCAGTCCGTGAGGGGTGATACAGCCACGGGCACGGATCTGCTGTGGGATCTCTGGGATTAGATGGGCTTTGCTGTGCCCTGACTGCTCCTGCTCCTCTCTGCACCCCAGAGATGGGGTGGGGCAGCACCAGGGCTCCAGGCAGAGCTCCTGCTGCCCCAGGGTGCAGGTCCTGTCCTGCTGCATCCTCCCAGCAGGTGCTGAGTTAGAGGCAAAGCCCTGCATGGGGCAGCAGGCAGCAGCTGGGGGGGGGGCTGAGCAGGGAAATGTGGGTGCTGCAGCTCCCCCTCCACTGGACAGAGCATCCCAGGGCTGGGCCAGGGTGGGTGCTGCAAAATGCGGCGTGGTTGGCATCAGCCTGGCTGGCTGTGTGTGCATCCAGTGCCTTTTCACGGGTAATGCGTCATTTAACGTGACTCACTCAAGGGTTTGGGTTGGTTTCTCTGTCTGTGAGGCTGAAAGGGGACCTGGCACTGCTGGGGTCCCCTAAACCCACCCCCCACAGGTGTGGAGCAGGAGCCCCAGGGACAGGAACAGTGGGTGGGAGAGCAGAGGGTGTGAGCATGAGTGGATCCCCAGCTCTGGTGCAGAGCACGGGCAGGGCACACAGAAAGGACTCAGGGATGGCACCCCAGCATGGCACTGTGCCTCTCCCCGGGGACTGCAGGGGCACAGGGGCTAACAGCGCTCTCCCACCCACCCTGGGAGGGAAAGGTAAGTGTGTGTGAGCACCAGAGAGCAAAACCAAGCCCTATATGTTTAAACTGGCAAGTTCCGTGTTTGTCATCGAGCTGTAAAATGATACCCGAACAGATGAGGACAGGAACTTCTTGGAAGGCTCAAGCACAGACAGCAGGAGTGGGGGAATAGCATTTTGCTTTATTTCTTTACATGCAATCCAAGGGGTTTTTTTTGTTGGTTTTTTTTTCCCTTGCAGTGTTATATTTTTCTCTCCAAAAATGGTTATGAGTCTGCCAGCTCTCAGAGGCAGCACTGAGGGCTTGTGCCTTGTCTGACACACCGGGGCCGAGGGCTGGGATGCAGCAAAAGGCACAAACAATAAACCCTGGCTTGGGCAGCTCATGGAAAAGCAGGACACGATGGAAACACTGTGAGTGTGTGTGCAGGCAGTGTCAGAGCCCACATCCCACATGGACCTGGCCATTTCCAGCTGATTTGCCACCCAGAGGTGCAGAGCACACCAGAGCCATGCTGAGCTGCAGGCTGGGTTTGTAGGAGAACATGTGCCTGAAGCAGCAGCTCCTGTTTGTCACCAGGATCCTGTACCTGTTCCAGTGGGTGGATAATTTCAGGTGAATGAGAAAACGCTGCTTTGTCTTTGAGTTCAAACCGTGTTCTGGGTGGGATGATGCTCACAGCAGTGACTTCTCTCAGGTGCTGCGTGGTGGGGGCACAACCACCCCCCTTGGCACTCGTTCCTGGGTTATTTGTCACCCAGAGGTGGTGCCTCGTGTGTCTGGATGTGGATCCTGGGCGAGGTTACAGGGTGTGCACAATGAAAATGAGAAAAAAGAGTTTCTCTCTGCGATGCTGTGGCTGTCAGGAGACAGAGCAGGGAGTGACAGCTGCACGTGAGCTACTGATGGCTTTAAGGATGCTCTTTTTAGGTTTAAATTAGGGGAGAATCCTGTACAAAATCCTTAACAAAGCCATAAAGGTTAATTCACCAGTCATTCTCTGAGATGCCAGCCAGACTCTGAGCTGCATTTCAGCTCCCAGTTTGTCTTGAGGCATCACAAATGTCTAAACAACAATTGGAATGTCCCCAGAGGAGTGTCAGAGAGATGAACTTGGGCTCTGGGCACTGACCCAACGTGGTCCCTCACACTTTTCTTCATGCCCCTCTAAAAGGCAGCCCTTAGGGAAGGGTGGGTGGTCTTGGGAGGGGGCAGGAACCACATTCAGTGCTCAGCACATCAGCCAGGCTCTGTGAGACTCTGTCCTGGTGCTTTATGGCCATCACTGTGACCAGTGCAGCACAGATTGTCCCAGGGCCACAGCTCAATGGTGGAAGACCATCAAGGAAGACCAGCACAGGTTTCTCACCCCTGAGGGCTCTCCTAAGGGCACACCTCATTTTGTGTGGTTTTTGGGAGGGAAAGGACTGGGAAATCTGAGCTGCTGGAGGCAGGAGGGCTGCAAGAACACGTGGAGGGAAAGAAAACATCAGTACCAGTGGAAGAGCAGAGCTCCAAGAGGAGCCCAGGCAGTGCCCCCCCTACAAACAGTCACAAAGTGAGCCCATGAGGGACAGCTCAGTGCATCCAGGGTCCCAGCATTGCCACAGGGGTGACACTGAGGGGACATCATGGGGACCATGGAGAGTTCATGGTCCATTGCTGTGTTACAGATTGGTGGGAACCTGAGGTGGCCAAATTCTGGAGGCTTTGGAGATCATGGTGTGGGGTGTTGTCACCTGAAGGCCACACCTTTGAGCCCTGTTGTGACAGCACAGACATGTGGGTCCCACTGGCTGTCCCAGGTCTCACAGGGAGCTGTCTCAGCAGGGACATCCAGTGTCTGTGCTCCAGGTCAGCCTGGTGCTGTGGGGAAAGCCCTCAGCCCCCACCCTGCTGCTCCAGGCCCCACAAAGCCACAGGTGGGTCTGGGTAAGGGGGTGGGCTGCCAAGGTGGCTTCCAGGATGCTGGAGCCCTTCATACCATTCTAAAGCAGGCTGGGAATGAAGGGATGGGCACAGCAAGCCTCCATCCCTGGAGATAATTCTTCACCCTCCCTGCAACATCCAATCCTCCTGATCCATCCCACCCTCCCTGCTCTATCCAACCTTCCCTGCTCCATCCCACCCTCCCTGCTCCATCCCTCCCTGCTCCATCCCACTCTCCCTGTTCCATCCCTCCCTGCTCCTTCCCACCCTCCCTGCTCCATCCCACCCTGTTCCATCCCTTCCTGCTCCATTCCACCCTCTCTGCTCCATCCCACCCTGCCAGCTCCATCCCTCCTTCCCTGCTCCATCCCACCCTGTTCCATCCCATCCCTCCCTGCTCCATCCCACCCTCCCCTCTCCATCCCAGCCCTCCCTGCTCCATCCCACCCTCCCTGATCCATCCCACCCTCCCTGTTCCATCCCTCCCTGTTCCATCCCACCCTGCCTGCTCCATCCCACCCTGTTCCATCCCTCCCTGTTCCATCCCTCCCTGATCCATCCCTCCCTGTTCCATCCCACCCTGTTCCATCCCACCCTGCCAGCTCCATCCCACCCACCCTGTTCCATTCCATCCCTCCCTGCTCCATCCCTTGCAGCTCCATCCCACCCTCCCTGCTCCATCCCTCCCTGATCCATCTTACCCTGTTCCATCCCATCCCACCCTGTTCCATCCCTCTCTGCTCCATCCCACCCTGCCTGCACGGCCCAGGGCGGTGCCCAGGGGCTGGGAGAAGTGGAGCACCAGAAGTAGGGCAGTGTGCTGGCCATGGGGCAGGGACAGCCAGGGGCTGGGTGCTCAGAAACCCTGACACAGCTGGGCTTGAGGCCAGGGCACGGTGTCCTGCTCTCACCCTGCTCAGCCCAAGGCACACCAGGGATCAGCAGGGCAGGAACCCTCTGGTGTCCTGGTCATCTTCAGGTCCAGGGGAATTATTCCAGCAATAGGGTTTGAAAAGCCTCCAGGGAACTGAACAGGCACAATTAAAAATGTGTCACTGAGAGCCACAGAACACCATGAACAGCTGGGCAGGGTCACAAAAACCCAGCTCAGTGACCCCATGGCATTGCATGTCCCTGCCCAGTGCAGGTCACTGGTGGGGACCAGGGTCCCACCTGGGGGTCTGTGCATGTGTGTCCCCTCTCCCATGTCAGGCTGAGGGACATCTAAGGATATCACTGAGCTTCAGCACAGAGCTCTGTGGGCTAACCGAAAACAGATGTATAAAAATAAACAGAAATACTAGAGATGTGATTACCAAGGAAACACATTTACATACAGGAAAACGTCCAAAATGACTGTCATTTACTTCCTTTATTTATTTGAATTTATAAGAATGCTCCCACCCAAGGATCTGGGCTCAGTCCTTCCCAAATTGCAGGAAATGGAGCCTGCTGGACCCTTGCCCCATCACCCAGCACTCAGTACCACGGTGCCCCTCCCCAAAGGAAAGCTGCTCCTCTCTATGTGCCATGCTGGAAACTGCTTCCCTTCATTTCCCCTCTCTGGGCACAGAGATTCCCCACTGGCTTTCCTGGAACCCCCAGGGAAGGATTTTCTGTGCTCACCATGGGGCAGCTCCCTGTGCACCCTGGACAGGCACAGAGGGAACTGGGCACTGAGAGCTGAGGGGATGGACAAAGGGAGGACATTGGGGCAGGGATATGGGGATTTCTCCATCCAGCTGCCAACAGAGAACAAGGGGGGAGATACAGACTGAGGCAAATCAAAAGAGAAGCATTTTAACTTGCAAGAAATGGAAATGAGAGGAGTGAATTTGGGTCATGCCAAGGCATTTGTTCTACAGGAAATGAAATGTTTTACAAGCCTTTCCTTTTCTCCCTTTATTTTGCCTTTCCCCCCACCCTCTTTTGGGGAATTTACAACAGTTTAAAAAAATAAGTTTTATTTATAAAATGCACGAAGAAAATATTTGAGCTGTCCTTTTCCCCTGCAGCCCTGACACCCAGCTTCACTCCAATCAAAATGGCATTGGGGGCTCATTTACCAGCCACCAGCAACAAAACAACTGCACTGTTTGCCTGGAATTATCTCAGGTTATGATCTTGCCTCAGACATTTCCCGGTACCCACAAGAGGCCGGGCACTGAGCAGTGATGTGAGGGTCAGGACAAGATGCTGTGCAGGGATGAGGCAGCTCCCCCAGGGCCCTGTGGGGATGCTGTGGTGCAGCAAGCTGGGCAAACCCAAGGCTCCCCGTGCTCTGGGAGTGGCTGCAAAGACTGGTTTGGAGAGAGGATTTGTGTGGGCTTGGGGGGAATGTATTTGCTCATGGTGCAGCTTTGCCTTACAGAATCATGGGCTGGTTTGGGCTGGATCCAGCTCTCAGCCCAGAGGTGCTCCAGCCCTCAGAGCATTTTTATGTGGATGTGGGGACATGCTCAGGGCCACCAGCTCTTTTCAGGGGGGCAGGAGAGTGCAGCTCTGGCCAGACAAGGAGCCTGTGTCCTGCAGAGCATCCTCAGCCCCCACAGGAGGGAGGGACACAGGGACCATTGCTGGAGGGGACATGTGGCACTGGGGACCTTTTGTTCCTGAGCTCCACCAGCTCTCCCGTGGGAGTGTGGGGATCCCAGAGGACTGGGGGATGGGGCTGTGCTCCCCAGCAGCTGCAGGAGGCTGAGCCAGCCCTCGCTGTGTCCCCCACACTTGGGCAGAGAGCAGCTGCAGGGTGGATGACACAGTCTGCTGCTCTGCTCTGCTCTGCTCTGCTCTGCTCTGCTCTGCTCTGCTCTGCTCTGCTCTGCTCTGCTCTGCTCTGCCGGGTAATTAGAGCTGACAGGGTGTGTGCAGTTACTGGGGAGCTGCCCACACACCTAAGGTGTGGTGGAAGTCGGGAGCTGAACCAAAACCATCCTGACCTATATGCAGAGATGCTGCCCAGCAGCAGCAGGACAAGGAGGTGGAGAGGAGAAAGCAAATGATGAAACATTTCTGCAGGCACAGCACAAACCTGGCTGCTCTGAGCAGGGACTGAAGGTACCCCAGGTCAGGCTGGAAGGGAAGGCAAGGTGTGGAGCCTGGAGATGCTCTCCAGCCCCCCAGCACCATCAGGGGAGGGTGGATCAGCAGGAGCCTCAGGTGGAGGATGAGGCAGATGACACTGCTGGCTGCTCGTGGCTGTGCCCACATGTTCAGCTGATCAGGTTAAGTGGCTCATTTGCCTGGGAGCAGGGAGCCAAGCACTAATGGCTCTGGACATGCTGCTCTGCTCTCCAGCCCTTCTGGGGGCTGCTGCAGGTGCTGCTGAGCTGGCCCAGCCCAGGGCAGAGGGGCTGGGGCACAGCTCCTGGGAGATGGGCCAGGACTTGTGCCAGGAAATGTGCCAGCTTCTGCAGCCATGGGCTCAACAGAGTGCTGCAGTCCTGGAGGGGCAGCAGGGCTGGCTTGTGACACAGCCTGAGGGAGCAGGGGGTGCTGAGTCACAGAACCACAGAATCATGGCATCATTCAGGTTGGAAAAACCTCTAAGATTATTGAGTCCAACCAGCACCACTGTATTCACCACTAACCCATGTCCCCAAGTGCCACACCCACATGGCTTTTGAATATTTCCAGGGGTAATGACTCTATTGACTCCATCGCTTGCCTGGGCAGCCTGTTCCAATACCTAACCACCTTCTCAGTGAAGAAATTTTTCCTAATATCTAATCTAAATCTGCCCTGGTGCAACTTTAGGCCATTTCCTCTCATCCTTTCTAGTTTATAACCTTGACAAGCAACTGGAGAACAGAGGTGAGGGCCAGGTTAGCTCTTTCCTTCATCCCCTCATCTCCTAGAGCTCACCTCTAACACGTGCAGAAAGTCTGGGGGCTACAGCACAGCAGAGGGCCAGGAGGAGGCAAACAAAGCCTGTCACACCTTAACCTGAACCTGCAAGTAACTCTCACCAGCCAGGCACCAGCACTGAACCAGCACTGAGCAGGCAGTGGCCACCTCCAGTCTTGGCACTGTCACTGTGCAGCAGGACTGAACATTCCTGGTGCCACCCAGCAGCCCCAGCCTGAGTGTGGCTCACCCACAGCAAGCAGAGATCTCCTGATTCTGGGTTTGCCTTTCATCAGCCCATCCTGCTGGTGTCCCACCTTTCCTGCCCTCCCAGCCTTGCCCTTTCCTGCCAGCTGTGCCTGGCTGGGGCCTGTCCATGGTGGGGAGCTGCAGCCCCTCCCTGCAGCCCTCTCCTCCTGCAGGGATGTGACTCCAGGCAGCTCTCCCCATGTGTCTGTACTCACCCTCTGAGCTCCCCTGGCCAGGCACCACCGTTATCTGCTCTGCCTTGGCTCCCAAAGCCTGCAGCCAACACCCAGGCCTTGGGTAGAGACCAATTCGTGTCCACCCCAGCCCACTGCACAGAAACCAAACCAGGTCACAGCCATGCAAGCCAGGTTATCATCAGCACCAAATTCTCTTCTCCAGCTCTTCAGCAAGACAAACTCTGAACTCACCTCCCCAGTCTCTGTCTGGTAGAACAATCTGACTGTGATCAAGAATATCTGTAACACTTGTTCTCCCATCTATGCTCTGGAAGATAAGTTCTCCCATATCCACAGTTCCCAGGATTACTCATTCCTCCTGGATGAGGCCTTCTAATTCTTCCATTTAATTGCTCATGTTCCTGGCACCAGTACAGAAATACTTGAACTGTTTCTGCCTGCTCTTATCTGCACTCTCAGCCGAGAAGGTGCCGTCCCCTTGCTGGCTGCAAGGGCTGCCTGACGTCGGTTCTTGGCAAGGTAGGAGCTCTCCCATTCCTCGCTGCTCTCTGCTCTTCCTTTCTTGGTCGCCCTGCTCCTGCTGACATGGTCACCCTCCCATGGATGTGGATTCCAGGCAGGGTGCAGCCAAGGCCAAGAAAGGAAACGCTCAGAGACAGCCCTGAGACCCATCCACAGGGAACATCGCTGCTTATCTGCCTTCCTCCTGATAACCTCCTTTAATATTATCCACTGCAGACTCACCCTTCACAAGTTCTTTATCCACTTTAATTCTGTGATCCCATCTTCTCTGGGTTAGCTAATAATTTCCCATGGGTGCTTTATCCGATAGTTGCTTAAATCCAGCCAGACACAACTCCATGCACAAACCCATGGATTGCTCAGTCCCTGACAAGCTGCCATTGGAGAACCCGTGCTGCACTTTATTTTTCCATACATCTCTGTGGCTTCAGCTGTTGTCCAGTATAATATAAACTCAAAAAACTTATGTATAACTCAGATTATTTACCCTGTATTTATAGAGTGGTGGTGCCATGCCTCGCACTGACTTCTTGCTCCAGTTCAGCTCCTTCACAAGAACTGCCTCCAACCTCATGGTGGTCCTGCTTCTGTAAGTCCAGAGGAGGCAGCTACACTGATCCCAGGGCTGGAGCCCCTCTGGAGCCAGGCTGGGAGAGCTGGGGGTGCTCCCCTGGAGAGGAGAAGGCTCCAGGCAGAGCTCAGAGCCCCTTGCAGGGCCTGAAGGGGCTCCAGGAGAGCTGCAGAGGGACTGGGGACAAGGCAGGGAGGGACAGGACCCAGGGAATGGCTCCCACTGCCACAGGGCAGGGCTGGATGGGATCTTGGCAAGGAATTGTTCCCTGGCAGGGTGGGCAGGGGCTGCCATGGAATTGCCAGAGCAGCTGTGGCTGCCCCTGGATCCCTGGCAGTGCCCAAGGCCAGGCTGGACATTGGGGCTGGGAGCACCTGGGACAGTGGGAGAGGTCCCTGCCATGGCAGGGGGGCAACAAGATGAGATTTAAGGTCCCCTCTAACCAAAACCATTCCAGCATTCTGTGATTCATGAACCAATTCTTCCAGGACTCTGAGGCAGAGGTGAGCTGGCTCCTCACAATCTCATGCATTGAACTCTTGGAGCTCTCCACTCACCCAGCCAGGGCCACTTTCATTTCCACACTGTCCCTCCCCTATTCCCTCCTCACCAGTGGCAGTACCAAGGGCTTGGGCAGTGCCCTCCATCCTCCCTTTCTCACCCCAGACCCCTCTTGCCATCAAAATACTTGCCAGTAGTGCCACCTTCAGCCCCAGAAGACTCATTCCCAAAGTTCACAAGGGAAATCACACATTTAAGAACAACTCTTTGTATCCTAATCCTGTCCAGTGCCTTCCTACACCCAGATCATCTTCCCATCTCCATGGTGCTCACTCCTTGCCCTTCACCACAAACAGAATTTCTCTGAAGGCCACCCAAGTCTCTCCTCTGTGCTCACATCTCCCAGACACCTTGGTGTGTGACAGCAGGAACTGCCCAGTGCTTGTCTCTGTCCCTCTTTGCCTGCTCTGTCCTCTCTTCCTGCCCTGCCTGTCCCCTTTTACCTCCACCTCTGTTTCTGCTCCCTGAGCTTTGGGACAGCAAATCACGGTATCTGCTCCACTTTCTGTCCTTCCACCTTCCTCCTCCTTTGCCCCTGGGTTTCTATGGAGATTTCTGAGGGTGTCAGTTCATGTTCAGATCTTTTTACAGAGCAGTTCTTTGGCTTCTTTATGGCTCCTCCTTTCTCCTTTCCAATACTGCTCTGTATTTCCCATTTCACTCCACCACACTGTCCAGCTTTTTCTCAGCTTTGGAGTCTCCTCCATGCTCTCTGGCACAGCCTCACTTCACCTGCAGCACTGGGAGGATGAGGTGGGGCAGCTCTGGGATCAGAGAATGCTTTCCTAGCTCTTCTCAGCCTCATCTTTGTTTTCCCTTTCCTGTGGGGCTGTGAGGGGAACCAGCTTGTGTGACAATGTGGCAGAGGCTGCACCACTCTGACCCTTTGCCATGAGCATCCCACTTAGAAAAGAAAGGAACTGCAGGGCATGTTCAGCCACACAACAGCTGGGATGCTGGAGTATGAGATATCCATTCTATTAAAAAGCTCAGAGATAAAATCCTCCCCTAACAGCATTGTTATTTCCAGGAACACCTTAAAGATGCTTTGATTTTCCTTCTCTTATGTCCTTGTTATACAGCAGCAGCAAGAGCAGCTCTGCTCACAAGCACCTTTAGCTACTTAACACACCAGTGAGAAAGAATTTTTTCTGGGTTTGTGCCTGTTCTTCAGGCCCAGTCCACTGAGCTGTTCACATCCACCAAAATCCCAGTGCTATTCCAGCCCTGTAACCAAAAGGCTTTGGGGTGACCCAGTTGTGACCTTCTAGCCCCTGTAGAGGTTGATAAGAGAAATGGGAAGAGAGTTTTTGTGAGGGCATGTCCTGACAGGACAATGAGGAGTGGGCTCCCACTGCCAAGGGCAGGGCTGGATGGGATATGGGGAAGGAATTGTTCCCTGGGAGGGTGGAGAGACCCTGGCACAGGTGCCCAGAGCAGCTGTGGCTGCCCCTGGATCCCTGGCAGTGCTCAAGGCCAGGCTGGAGCAGCCTGGGACAGAGGGAGGTGTCCCTGCCATGGCAGGGGTGCCACTGGATGGTGTTGAAGGTCTCCTCCAACATAAACCATTCTGGGATTCTCTGATGCAATCTCCACAGAAGCCACCACCATGAGATGGTTTTGTCAGTCAGGACAATCACACTCACCTGTGGCTTTCATCTGATCTCTTTTGTCTCTGGAGCAAAACTGAAGTGCAGGCTGCAGGCTCATTACAGACAGAGTTCAGCAGAGCTGCCCTCCTGAGCCACCCAGGAGCACAAGAGTCATTTATTCTGGGAGATAACCACGAGGGGCCCCATCCACAAGCCAGATTCCATCAGATGCAAGATTTGTTCAGCTGTAGACAGAGCCATACCTCAAACTCAGCCTCAGCAAGGCCCAGACATCAATCCCAAAAAGTGTAGCCCCAACGTTTCAGTGTCACTCATGTTGCCATTTTCCTGCCTCTTGCCTCCTGGCCCCTGGGCTGCTTTGTAAAGAAGTTCCACAGTGAAACCAGCCAAAGTTGAGAATTTCCAAGAGATGTGAAAATAGCAGAATGCAAATTTTGTGGAGGCTTGAAATTTCAAGTGATTTACCGGTGTCAAACCCGTAAAATCAATTTGGCAGGTGTTCATCGGTTAAAATTAGTTTTAAGTGAAAGCTGGAGGCATTATTGTGGGAGTCTTTGAGCATTGTTGTGGATGCACAAGGCACAGGCAGGACTGCACACCATGCATGTGCTGTGGGGTGTAATCCTGCTGGAATGCTGTTTGTGGGCTCGGGGAGCTCGGGGGGCTCAGGCCGTGGGGCTGCCACCACAAAGCAGCACTTGCAGAGGTTCTCTGGTGTTTCCTGGGGCTCTGGGGTGGTTGGTGTGTGGGGGTCAGAGGTGGGTCCCACCCCAGTGCAGTGGGAGTGATGGGCTCCCAGGACAAGCCCAGCCAGAACAGCTGAATTCCAGGGATGGGGAGGGGAAGAGACACCTGGTGAGCTCATGGGATCATGGAACCACAGAATTCTTTAGGTTGGAAAAGACCTTTAAGATCCTCATGTCCAACCAACCATTCAAGCACCACCACATCACAAACAGGGACTCCCACACGACTCATCCTCCCAGAGAGACCCAGCAGAACTCAGCAGAACCCAGGGCACAGCCCCCTGTGCATTTGTCTTGGTTTACAATTCAGGATGTGATAAAAGGTATCTGTTCTATCACCATCTGTTGAGGGTGGGGCAGTGATCCTGATCTCCGTGGGAGATATTCTGCTAATGGGCATCCATTGAAACCAGCTGGGGCAGTGTTCTTTATCTCATGGGATATCTCCTGTTCATGGCCATGGTTTATAAACCAGCTGGGGCAGTGTTCTTTATCTTTTCACAACCCATCCTTCCTCCAGCCAGTCATTTTCTGCTCATGGCCATTGAGTCCCACTGTGGCACTGATAAAATTACTGCATCCCATTGGGAGTTGCTCCAGCCAGGGGGAAGAGCCCAACATTTCTTACCAAGATAAAAACAGAGGTTTTGGGACACTAAGGGAGCCCTTTCTCCACTGGACTCCAGAGGGAAACGGGATTGCTCCACATCACCACTGGAGCTTGGGAGGAAACTGCACCTTGTACAGGAGCACTGCTCCAACTGAGCCACATCTGTCACTGCAGGAGGATGCAGCCACCATGGGATGGGACTGCTGCCAACACCCTGCCTGACTGACGGGTGTCAGCTTGTACTCTGACTGTGTCAGGGTTTGGGGTTTGTTCTTTGTAGTGCTGTATTTCTATTTTAATTTCCCTAGTAAAGAACTGTTATTCCTAATTCCCATATCTTTGCCTGAGAGCCCCTTGATTTCAAAATTATAATAATTTGGAGGGAGGGGGTTTACATTCTCCATTTCAAAGAGAGGCTCCTGCCTTTCTCAGCAGACACCTGTCCTCCAAACTAGGACAGCATTCCACCTGCCAGGCTGTCCCCATCCACGGGGGGATGCCAGGCTGTCCCCAGACCCTGCTGCACTGCAGGACCCCCCTGCACCCTGCTGCCCTGTGGGACCATCATCTGGGCAGGATCTTACTGTAACACCACAGGCACCAGTGCCAGCAGTTCCCTCTGCCATTCCCTCCTGTCCCCATCCCTCACACCAAGCTGGCAGTCCTGGAGGTGACACGATCCCCAAAGTCAGGGATTTTGGGAGCTAATGTTGGTAGTCAGGGTGGCTGCCCTCTGCCATGGTGCTGGCTTGAGGTGAGAGCCCTGGGGTGCAGAGGAAGGGCCCTCAGAAAGCAGGTGTTGAGTCCTTCAGCACACTGGGGAAGCAAAACATTTTGAACTCCACTGTCCCCATCAAATCCTCCTGCTAAGTCTATGCCTGATCTCCTCCCTGTCCTCTCAGCTTGTGGCTGGAAAGAAAATCCTTCCCACCCCTCCTGCTGTGCTGTGCTGCAGGGCTGGAGATGTAGGATGCCCTGGCAGGGGCTCTGTCCCCAGGCTGTCACCATGTCCCAAATACCCAACACCTGGGACTCCTTCTGGGGGATTCACTCTGGGGCTCCTCTCCAGCCTGAGACATTCCCAGGTCCCCAGACAGAAGCCATTCCCAAAAGCTTTTAGGGGATCAGAAGTTGCTCCAGGACTCAGTCCCAAGGGAAGGGGTCTGTGGAGCAAACTGTGCCAAGGTCCAGAGCTCTGGGCTGCCTCTTCAACAGGCAGCAGCAGGGCTGGGGCTGCACCACTCCTGTCCTCACTCTGGGGTCAGCAATGAGTCCAGAGGGCAGGGCAGGGAGCCCTTCATCTTCCCTTTGGAAATTAAACAAGAAGCAGAAAGGGTTTGGTTTTCATTAATATTTTTCTTCAAAAGTTTTCTGGCTTCCCTTCTCCATCTTCTGCCAATATTTCTTCAAGGGGGCGGGCAGCGAGGAGCAGGGAACGTCTGGCAGCTTTTTGTTTTCAATTTGCACAAACCCATTCTGTGTATGTGTTTTTTCTCTTTCTGGAAATTCTCTGCAGACAGGCACTTCCTGCAGAAATCATAATTTGCAAGGGAAAAGTATCTAACAAACATGTTTTTTTCCCTTTCAGTTTGCCCGGGGTTTGCAAAGCCTTGGGCTGGGCTTTGTGCTGCTGAACCTGTCAGGCAGCAGCCACCAGTAACCCCAGTGAGAGCCCTGCCTGTCCCATTGCCCCTGCCAGCCCAGCCCAGCATCACCCTGGGCTGCCCCATCGCTCCCTGGGCTTGCCAGAGACCTGGAGGGCAGCTCCAAGTGTGGGGTGGACACAAATTTGGGGTTCTGCCAAGAGAGGGGTCGTGCTGGCTGAGCTGCACCAGTGTGTCCTGCCCTGGTGGGGCAGTGATGTCCTGCCTTGGCAGAAGGCCGCTCCAGATGTTTTACCAGCTGTTCACATCTGGTTTTCTGAGCTGTGGAGGACGGGCAGGCAGCGATGGGCACAGCTGGGCAGGGCACGTGGGAGGAGAGGGGGCACCTGCAGCTCCCAGGCCCTGTGTGGGATTTGGGATTTTGGGATTTCTGTCCAGCTGATCCCTGAGCACCACCACTCACACACTGCCCCATCCCGACATGAGCTTCCCTAGACAAGGTTCCCTGGTCCTGGAGTCTGGGCAGGCACGGGGATAGCCGGGAGTGTGAGGTTAAATAATTCATTCCACATAAATCTTTCCTTGAAACAATTTTTTTTTCTTCCCAGGGAGACACATTACCACCTCACACACACAAACCTGACCAGGAATTATAAGAGCGCGTTTCTGCCGCGGCGAACGGGGCAGGGAGAAGGGAGAGGAGGGAAGGAATAAAATATAGATTCTTGAACTCAGACCAGGGAAGCGGCAAAGCATCAATCTTGTTAAAGGACTAGTGTGGACTCTCCAGCCAGCCCACTTCATCCTGACTCCTGACAGGCCCCGATGATTTGTGCCTGCTCAGCAGAGGAGAAGTCCCATAACTCACGGCCCGAGACGGCGTGGGATGGAAGCGGGGATGACTCACCACACCCCGCATCCTGCCCTGGCACCGCGGTGCTGCCGTGCCCACCGCCCCCGAGCACCGGCACAGCCTCGGGGACCGTCCCCACCCCGCAGCCCGGCTGCCACCAACCCTGCAGCGTGGCAGATCTGCTCAAAAATGTGCGGGGCTCGTGGTGTTTCTAGGTTGCACAATCTGGATTATAGAGGGAGGTGAAATTCCTGGATTGTCCCAATTTACTGTGCTGCTTGCCTGCAGAACAGGCTCGGCAGCTGTCCCCTGTCTTGCCAGCCAGAAGGATTTGCTCTTTCCACCCAAGGCTCGCTGGAGCAGAGGAATCTGCCAGTGCTGCTGCCCGCAGGGCGGTGCGGGATGTGCTGAGCATGGAGATCATCTCCGAGATGGACGGAACCTCTGCTCCGAGCCCTGCCCGCAGGCGTCGGAACTGAATGCCTGATTAGTGCAGAATCCCAAGCAAGGAGAGGAAATTCTCCCTGGAGCCTTGCCAGGCCAAGCCCGCATCCAAAAATACATCCTGCCGTCCTGCTCGGAGCCCAAAGGTTTTTGGAAGGGAGAACGCAGCTGCTTCGCAGGCAAAAAATAACAGCAGCCCTGAGAGCCCCCCGTCCTCCTGAGCGGGGCTGGAGTCACTTCCAAATCACAGCTCTTATTCCAAAAGAGAGATGGGGAGAAGAGAAAGAAAAAGACACACATGCACCACCACGGATCTGGCAGGCAAACACAGCTCCGGGGCTTCTGTTTGCCCATCACAGGAAGATTTACTAGGGGAAAAAAAATATAGGCTGATTAATTATGCAGCCGGTTTGGTCCATTATATCATAAAACCCAGCTGTGTAGGACAACCTTGGAGATGCTCCTCTCCAGCATTATCTCAGCCTGGAACCAGGCGCCTGGAGCCAGGAGAAGCTGTCTCGGCACTGAGCACTCGCCGCCGCGCCGAGCGATAGCGTCTTCCCAAACCCACCTTTTCCATTGGAGATTAGGAGTGCACTGAACTTTGATATGGTACCAGTGCTAATTTCAATCGGCAGGCCCCTCGCTGGTGTCACCGGAGGCCTCGGGTTCATTCAGAGAGCTGCAGCAGCGCGAGGGGAGGAGGGAAAACAGCCAAAGACTCCCCTTGAATATTAATGAAGCATCAAAGCTTTTAGCTGCATGGCCGTGTCTGAGCGCGACTGCTCTCCAGGGCTCTGCTATGTTTGGCACAATAAAGCCTTGGTAATTATTTCCAATAACTAATTTAGATTATCATTAGCCCCACATTGGAGGCACAGAGAATGCTGCCCTTTCAAACACTTGAACCACTGAGCCTCAAAAATAAAACGTTCGCTCTCTGCAAAGAGATCTTTGCCAGCTCTAATAAATTAGAATATATTTGTGTGCGTTAGCGCCTGTGGTGGCTCCGGATAATGAGAGCAGGTTGTGTCTGGGAATGGAGGAGAAGGCGGCACCTCCCCTGCCCCCCGCCTCCTCCCGCTCCACCAGCGCGCATTCCTTCGGGCCCCAATTTGTCCCCATTATCCTCCCAGACCCCCCAACCCCGAATCGCCCAGGCCTGGCAGCTGACCCTGTCACAGCCAGCAATAAGCCATAAATCATTCCACACCTTCAATGAAAATTTCTGCGTGGTGTTAACAGGCTCCTGTGCCCCAGCCCTGGCTGCCAGCCCTGTGCCCAGCTGGGCTCTGATCCCAGGGTGGGTGCTCTGCATCCCAGGGTGGGTGCTCTGCATCCCAGGGTGGGTGCTTGATCCCAGGGTGGGTGCTCTGCCCCAGCCCTGCTGCCTCTGCAGCCAGGGGGGCTCCAGCAGCTCTGCTCACACCTCTGTAGTGCCCAGGAAAAGCTCCCCAGCTCCTCATCCATCTGTGCTGTCATCGTGGCACAGCCAGCAGGGTCCCAGCACTGTGACCCCAACACCTGGGACTCCTCCAGCCCATGGAGCAGCCCACACTGCACTGCCTGCATTGCCTGCACTGCCTGCACTGCCTGCACTGCCTGCATTTCCTGCACTGCCTGCATTACCTGCACTTCCTGCATTGTCTGCATTGCCTGCACTGCCTGCATTGCCTGCACTGCCTGCACTTCCTGCATTGTCTGCACTGCCTGCACATCCTGCATTGTCTGCACTGCCTGCATTGCCTGCACTTCCTGCACTGCCTGCATTGCCTGCACTTCCTACACTGCCTGCATTGCCTGCACTTCCTGCATTTCCTGCATTTCCTGCCCTGCCTGCATTGTCTGCACTGCCCACATTCCCTGCACTGCCTGCACTGCCTGCACTTCCTGCATTGCCTGCATTACCAGCACTGCCTGCATTGTCTGCATTGCCTTCACTTCCTGCATTGTCTGCACTGCCTGCCCTGCCTGCACTGCCTGCAGCCACCCACTGTACCACCCTGGAGCTATCCCAGCCAGCAGGGATGTCCCAAGAGTGGGGAGCACTCACAACCATCCAGCTGACCTCCAACTGCCCCAAGGCAAGGCAAAGCTCACAGTGCTCACCCCGAGCCCAGAGCCTGCCCTGCACCCCTGGAACTCCTGGCTCCGCCACCACAGGGGCCTGGGGACCTTGGGTGGATCACTCCAGCTTTCACAGCCTCCGTTTCATCAACCATGTCATTAGGCTAATGATAATTAATGCCTGCAAAGGGCTTTATACTCTTCAGCTGGAAGGTGATAGTGAAGGGTAAATTATTGTTATTACCATAAACACAGGGTACCTGCCACTTACCGGGGTGGGACCTGCTTTCTGACTTGCCTCAGCTCTTCTTGGACTGGGACCAGGGTCAGGTGTGGGCTTTGCTTCCTCTGTTGTTTCCAACTGAATCTGTGCTTGAGCCAGGCAGGACTCAAGTCTGAGAATTTTTCATGCAAAGTCTCAAAAATAAGGGCTCCGTTCATTCCATGGAAGTGTGCACACTGGGCACTGCTGGGGTAGGATGGGACAGGCTCCTTCACTGTCTCCTTGCCTCAATAGACTAAGGCCACGTCTATGATGTTTGACAGGTTGATGTGCCAGGTACTGAACCTGGGCCACAAGAGCCCCAGTGAGTGCTCTGGACTGGGGACAGAGTGACTGAAAAGCTGCTCAATGGGAAAAGACCTGCAGGTGCTGGTTGGCAGTGGGTGAACATGAGTCCAGGTGTGCCCAGGTGCCAAGAAGGTCAGTGACACCTGGGCTGTGCCAGCCATGGAGTGACAGCAGGACCAGGGCAGTGACCATAGCCCTGTGCTGGCACTGCTGGGGACCTCCAGTCCTGAGGTCAGTTTTGGGTCCCTCATGACAAGAAGGACCCTGAGGGGCTGGAGTGTGTCTAGGGAAGGGAATGGAGCTGGGGAAGGGGCTGGAGCCCCAGGAGAGGCTGAGGGAGCTGGGAAGGGGCTCAGCCTGGAGAAAAGGAGGCTCAGGGGGGCCCTTGTGGCTCTGCACAACTCCCTGCCAGGAGGGGACAGCCGGGGGGGTCGGGCTGTGCTCCAGGAACAGGGACAGGAGCAGAGGGAACGGCCTCAGGCTGGGCAGGGGAGGCTCAGGATGGATGTTGGGAAAATTTCTTCACTGAAAGGATGATCAGGCTTGGAACAGAATGCCCATGGTGGAATCACCTGGATGTGTTCAAAAGCCATATGGATGTGGTTCTTGGGAACAGGGATTACTGGTGGCCTGGGCAGTGCTGGGGGAACTGTTGGACTCAAAGATCTTAGAGATTTTTCCAACCCTAACAGCTCTGTGATTCCATGATTCTATCCCTGTTCTCCAAGGGGATGGTGACCTCCACTTCCTGACTGTGCCATCCCCCCCTTCAGTGGTGAAACCAGCTGAGCTGCACCCCTTCTCCAGAGCAGGTGGGCGTGCAGGGCTGTGTGTGCACCAGGAACATGTGGGTGATGGGAAACTCCCTGTGCTCTCCAGCAGGGATGCAGCAGGAAGGGTGTGCAGGCATCCCACAGTGCTGCCCTGTGACCCAGCACAGCCCTGTCCCTGAGCTGTGACCCCACAGTGGCCCCCAGTGCCACACGGGGCGGCAGATGCTGATGGGATCCGAGCAAACCCTGCAGCCCCAGGGCAGCATCCACATCCCACAGTGCAATTCCCAAACCTCCCAGCCACGACTCATCCACACCTATCTTCACTGTGGCCGTGCATCCCTTCCCATTGCTCTCCCACCACTCCTTCCCTCTGCTTTATTAAACTTGTTTGTGGTTCATATTTGGTTGGACGGTTGATTGACTTCATTGTTTACTTTTTTAAGCTCCTATTCCCTATGGATGGTTTCAGTTTTCATTAAAAGTCTTTCATTAGAAGGAGCCAAAATTGTCAAAGGCTGTTCCTGGGTTTTCATTAAAAGCTGAAATCTGCAGTGAAAAAAATAAATGTATTAGCCTCTATCCTTTCCCATCCTTCCTCTCCATTTTTATTGAAATCTTCCATACGGAAAAATCCTTAGCTGATCTGAGGAGCATCACTGAGCCATGCTGAAGGCTCACAGCAGGTTCAGACCAGGGACGTGGTGCTTGCTTGGCTGTTGTGCCCAAGCTGGGCTATCAGCACATGGCATTAAAATCACGGCATTGTCCAAGACCTGAACACTTTCTGCCACTCACAGGTGGACCAGGAGCACTTCCCACAGCCAGCTGCTCCAGGGACATCCCTGCACCCTCCTGCCAGGCTTCACATTTTGTTCACATCATTATCTATGAAATGTAACTACCTCTTCTCCTTCCCTCTCCTGCCCCAGTTCCTCTCTCTCAGTCCCAAAGTGGTTTCTTCCAGCCCTTGTTCTGTTCCTGGAGGAAATGAGTTATCTTTCCTATCTTTCCATATGTGCAGAATCTCAGCTCCTACCCCCCGGCACATATTAATGGGAGGAGGCTGAGATTGAAATGTATCAAAATGCAAGAACTCAGCTTTGCTTTTGCATCCTCCAAAGCCTTATTTTGCTTTTTAGGCCAAACATATTGTGCATTTTCTGTAACAATGAACTTACCACACTAATTACGATAAACTGAGAAGGTACTTCCCACAGTAGACAAAAATCCTGCAGATTGACTTCAACTCTCAATTATTTTTGGATTCCATGAGTTTTCCAAGAAGGGGAATATCGTGACTGCAGCCAGTCCTCATGTGAGCACAGCTGATCTCCAGGCAAGGGGATCTCCTGCTGCACTTCTGTACACTGGGAGGGAGCAGCTGGTGCCGTGTCCTTGCTCCCTGGGAAGTGCCAGGGCATTACTTCCCCTGCCTTGAACTCATCTGGACATACTGGAAAATATTTATTTTCCCTCTCCAGAGTAAGTCCATCCCAGCACTGTGACCACCCAAGGCACAGGGACTTTCATCCCACCCAACCTGTGCTACCGCCCACTGAAGAGCAGTGCAGAAGCCTTGAGCACTGTTCCTTGGCAGCAGGAGGCAGGGAGAGCCTCTGGAAAATGAAACCAGGTGTGTGTCCCTATGGCTTTGCTCTTTTGCTGAGCTAGATGAGACAAGAGGTCTCGTTCACCCACTGCTCCACCTCAGCTAAGCCACCATGGCAAAATCCCAAGCTAAGCAAATATCTGGCAGCTGCAGCTGGAGCATTTCCCTGTGTGACAATCCATGGGGACAGCAAACACTCCCCCCTCTGGACCTCCCCCCTTACCTTTGCAGACACCTGGTTGCACATTTCAGAGCTCTACCACCACCTGCATCCATCACATCCCCACCCAGCAGTGTCCAACCACCATCTCTAGGGGCTGCAGAGAGAAATAAGCTTACAAACACACCAGACAGGGAATAAAAGTGTTTTCCTCTCCACACAGATTGGCCAAACCTGGAAGGATGCTGCATGGGGATAAATGCTGAGGACGCAGCAGCCCACTGCCAGCTGGCCAGACTGTCCCTTGAAGCACATTTGGTGGCACAGGGAAATAACCAGCATGTCAAACTCTCTGGAAATAACAGTGCTGTGCCATGATGAGCCTGGTGACACAGAGTTCACCCCATGAGTGGCCCTGGACAGCCCCTGGCCTGTACTGAGGGCAGGATCTGTGGCAGTGGGGAGCTGCGTTCTGGCACATCACCTCCATCCTTCACCTTCAAAAATGAAGCATGAAGAAAATGAGAGCAGAAATGCCTTCGCTGACAGGTTGGAATTAAGAGATTCCAGTTTTTTATAAACAGTCTTTGGATTTCCTGAAAGTTACAGCACCGGGCATCATTGGTATGCAGGATGTGTTGCAGCTCAAAGGTACCAGAACTAATGCTGTCCTGTTAATGAACTGAGTGAGTAATAGCCATGGGTATAGAAAGCTTATGTCTGAAACTAATCCTAGTTAATGAATCTATTGTTACAGGTATTAAATGGTGACAGGGGGTTTCATCCATCAGCCCTCCATTAATCACAGTGTCCCCGCCTATGCTTATTATTTAGAAGCCAGCAAAGGGATCTTAATGATATTAGTAATAGAGCGGTTGTGGTACGTGACCTGGGACAAGCGGGGGATTGGAGGTGATAAGTGTCTGCTCACATAAGGCATTTTAGAGGTGATCCAAGCAGCTCTGCTCCCCCATGGCATGTTATCTTGTCTCTGCCAGCCTGCTCTGCTCAGCCAGCGCTGCTCGGAGAGCACCGAGCCGTGGTGGCCACGCCGGAGCCTCCCCTCGCCTGCTGCTGCCTGCGGGAGATGCCTCTGCACAGAACCCTCCCTGCAGACACCTCCAGCTGCCCAGGTGTGCAGGGCACAGCTCAGGGAATGCCCAGGGCTGCTCTCATGGGCACAGGAGGGATCTGTGAGCACAAGTAGCCAGGTGCAAGCCCACGTGCACGAGCACAAATACCCACCCACCCACACAGCCTCAGAGCAAATGACTCAAAGGTTTCTCTGGAAAGACGTGAGGAGCATCTGATATTCTACGCTAATTCTCCATCTGGATGTTCTCAGCGTGTCGGGGTGGGATTCATCTCATCATGCGCCCCTAAAATCAGAGATATTTCAGCCCAGTGGAGGGGCACCACCATCCCCAGGGTCTCTGAAAGATGAAAGAGGCCACTGGAACTTCACAGATGCCTTTTGCTCTCCACAAGGCTGGCTCCCACTGCATGCACCACGCTGGCTGCTGATGGTGGGGATGAGCTCCAGTTTGGCACAGCTTGGCTCTGAGCAGGAGAGGCTGCATTGCACGAAGGGGCCAAGGATGAGCAGGCTTGGAGAAGGCCTTGCTCTGGGGATTCAGTAGTTCCCTCCATTCTACTCCTGAAGATTTTTGAGAGGTGAGGGACACCCAGTGCATCAAAGCTCACTGGCCCCCATGGCAGCAGCGGGGCCAGCAGCTCATCCTGCTGGGCTGGGCAGGGATGCTGTGTGAGCCAGGGCCTTCCCTCAGGATGTGAGTGCAAATCCCAGATATAAAAACCTCCAGCACATGAACAGCCCTGAGGTCCCTGCACAGCTTTCATGTTCAGCCCCTCTGCAGTTCATGGTCTGCTGAGTTTCCAGCTGACAGAGCAGGCTCCTCAGCTGGTGCCACAACTGCAGCAACCCTGGGCATCTGCTGGAGCTGATGGCAGCAGAGAGGTGCCACGCACACAGCCATGGCATTGGAGAGCAGCAGCCCCTGAGCCCTGTGCCCAGGTACCCCCTGTCCCCACAGAGCTCACAGCCCCTGGAGAGCTCCTCCCCACCGGGCCAAGGCTGTCAGGGACAAGATGTGCTGGTTTAATGACCAAAGGCAATGCAGAACCACCGAGCCAAACTCTTCCTCCAAGTCTCGTTGTTCTTATAAAACTCCTCCCTAGGTAAGGAACGTCAGTGGCACCTGTCCTGCACCAGCCACGTTGTCACAGCAGGACCAGGGCAGGACTGTCCCCTGTGCTGGCACTGATGAGGCACTTCCAGTGCTGGGGTCAGTTCTGGGCCCTTTGTGACGAGGACACTGAGGGGCTGGAGCATGTCCAGGGCAGGGAATGGAGCCCCAGGAGAGGCTGAGGGAGCTGGAAAGGGGCTCAGCCTGGAGAAAAGGAGGCTCAGGGGGGCCCTTGTGGCTCTGCACAACTCCCTGACAGGAGGGGACAGCCGGGGGGGTCCCAGGGAACAGGGACAGGGGGAGAGGGAATGGCCTCAAGGGGAGGTTTGGGTTGAATGTGAGGGAAAATCCCTGTCCAAGGCAGGGGAACCTGCTCTGGCAGCCCCACAGGACACCCAGCCTGTGTGCCCTGCTCTGGGGGCAGAGCTGAGCTGCGATCAGTGCTGTGTCCCCTCAGGGTGTTTCTCCTCACAGAATGATTTCTCAGGGTCATTCCCTGGTGCACTTGGCACCAACAAGCCGGGCCTGAGGCAGCTCTGGCGACCTGCAGGGAGGATCAGCCCTTTTCAATTCTCTGCAAGGACTCCCAGCCCTGCATTTCTGTGGAAAACCAAGACAGGTGATCTGCCACTTGGTTATATTTTTAGGTTAATAACAGATGTGTAAATATATATATGTCTCATCTTCACAGGTACTCAGAGCCAGGAGCTCACCACTTGCCAATGTTTAAAACAAGCCCAGAGATAACTTGATAAACTGAAGTAAATCCAGCTCTAACCTGACCCCCAGCTCCCAGGCTGGAGCTTTCCACACAGCTGACACCAAAATGTGCCCACAAGCAAAAGTGTGATCCCTCCAGCTGAGTGCTCATCCCAAACCCTCCTGCCACAAGAAAATACAGTTTGAGGGGTTGTGTTTTCTTGTGTTTTCTCACTTTCCTGCCTGCTCCAGAGGGAGAAGAATGAGGGTTCCAAGGGGTGCAAAACCCAGGAGGCTACCTGGAAATCTTTGTAAAAGGGTAAGGAACCTCAGTGCCTTTGCCTTGTCAGTCTGTACTCACAGCGTTCTTACCCATCAAAGAAGGGAACTGCTTTTATCCAGCAAGGGGAGCTGAGATCCTCCCATCCCCTGAGCCCAAGAGATGGAGTTTTCAACAAAATCCCCAGGGGTGCAGGATCAGGCTAAGCTCTGCCAAGATGTGGCCAGCAAAAGCAGCAGAGTTTGGTGTGCCCACGCCACAGGAGCCTGGCATGGAGCAGGTGGGTACCTGCTCCCCAGCAGTGCCACTCTGTGCTAGGACAACAGCCAGCAGAGGAGGAAAACGGGAGGGAGATAATTATTAGTGATTGAAATTGATTGCATGAAAGAAGGACAGATGTTTCTAGTTGTGCTTGTGTGCCTGAGGCTACAGAGCCATGCAAGAGAGCGGGGAAAACTCCTTCTCAGCCTGGGAGTGCTGTGGCACTGAGCCGCATTCAAATGAGGGCTGAATCCACACACATCCCTCTGACTCCTTCAAATCCACCCAGGATCTGCTCAAATCACCAACCTCCTCACTGCCCCCATGCAGGGGATGTCCACACAGGTCCCCTCTGGCCAAAGGTCACCAGGTGCTGTAGAGACCCCCAGTTTCTCTCCACACCCCAGTGGTGCAGCCATCCCAGCAAGGCCCAGGCTCTGGGAGATGATGGGACTGGAGAAGCTCAGCCAGGCCAGGCAAAGCAGGTGGGGAACTGAATTTTTGAGCAGAGCATCAATAAAGGCACAGGACTGAAGTCAGGAAAAGCTTCTGGTCACCCTGCTGCCAGAGCAGAACTGCCTTCCTCTGAGAACAGGAGACTTCAGCAGTCACCATCCTCCCTGGCAGGACCTGGCATGCGGGATCCTGCTGATGTTTTCCTTGAGAAAGGATGGTCACCCATGGGGAGAGCCAGCTGGTGTCCTGACCAGGCTGAGGAGAGGCTGTTGAGGAGACACAAAGCCCCTGTGGTGTGTTCTGTGGGCTGTAGTGCATGTTTAATGCTATAAAATATGCAAATAGAGGCTTGTCTTAGCGATGTTACTGATGGTGGTGATGTGCTCCTGGCACCGGTTCAGCTGGCTCCAGTGCTGAGGCAGGATGGAGCCAGAGATGCATTCAGGGAACTGAGCAGGGGTCTTGTCCCACCACAGGAGGAATCAGCATGGCCTGGCTCCCTTGGGATTGCCTGAGCTCCCCCCTGGGCAGCCCTTGGAGGCACCATCCTGGTTGTGACCATTGGGTCTCAAGAGCAGCACTCAAGGCTCGAAGCAGAGGGGTGCAAAAAAGGATCTGGTGCTGACAAGAAATGCTGGTGCTGAACATGAACCCAGGTGTGCCAGGTGCCAAGAAGGTCAGTGACACCTGGGCTGCACCAGCCATGGTGTGACAGCAGGACCAGGGCAGTGACCATAGCCCTGTGCTGGCACTGATGAGGCCTCTCCAGGCCGGGGTCAGTTTTAGGCTCCTCATGACAAGAAAAGACATTGAGGGGCTGGAATGTGTCCAGGGAAGGGAATGGGGCTGGGAAGGGGCTGGAGAGGCTGAGGGAGCTGGGAAAGGGAGGCTCAGGGGGCCCTTGTGGCTCTGCACAACTCCCTGCCAGGAGGGGACAGCCGGGGGGGTCGGGCTGTGCTCCAGGAACAGGGACAGGAGCAGAGGGAACGGCCTCAAGTTCTACTGGGTGAGGATTAAACTGAATATTAAAAAAAAAAATCTTCAGTGAAAGGATGATCAAGCCCTGGCACAGCTGCCCAGGGCTGTGGTGGAGTCACCATCCCTGGAGGAATTTAAGAAGTATACATGTGGCACCTGGGGACATGGGTTAGTGATGGGACATGGCAGTGCAGGAGTATGGCTGATCTTGATCTTAAACTTCTCTCCCAACCTGTAAAATTCTATGGCTCTGTCCAGACTCTGACCTGCTTTGGTTTCCCTTGAAAGAATAGTTTGATAACCTCTAGTGAAGGTCCATGGGAGGCAGCGGGGCTCAGACCAGTGCGGGTCTCACTCCAGGAGGAATCCCAGGGACATCCAAGGAGCCAAAGGCTCAGCAGGTGGGCAAAAGTGATGCTCATCCCCCGAGGTGACACCACCTGCCCCAGAGATGACACCACCAGCGCCTGCCCCCGGCTGAAGCAGAGCTCGGTCACCCCCAGCAGGTCCGTGTCCCCGGCGGATGGCTCCGGGTGCCCCGAGGATGAGCAGGGGCAGTTTCCCATCCACGCAGGGCACCGGGCCCGGATCTCTGCCCCACTGCTGGGCTGACCTCAGGGTCTGCCTCCGTGCTGGACTGGCTGCAAGGACCCCCTGTCTCGGTCCCCCTGCCCGGGATGTCTGCAGTGGACAGGAGGACACCCTCCTGTCGCTGGCTGGCCCCGCTACCCCGGGATGGCTGCAGTGACACTCCCTGTCCCCGTCCCCTTGTCCCTGTCCTCCTGTCCCCCCTGTCCCTGTCCCCCTATCCCGGTTTCCCAGTCCCACTACCCCTGTCCCCCTGTCCCCATCCCCCTGTCCCGGTTCCCCTGTCCCTCTCCCCCTATCCCGGTTTCCCTGGCCCTGTCCCCCCAGTCCCACTCCCCCTGACCCTGTCCCCTTGTCCCCCGTCCCTCTCCCCCTATCCCTGTCCCCGTCCCTATCCCTGTCCCCGTCCCTATCCCTGTCCCTGTCCCTGTCCCCCTGTCCCTGTCCCCCTGTCCCCCTGTCCCTGTCCCTGTTCCCGTCCCTGTCCCCGTCCCTGTCCCCCCGTCCCTGTCCCCCTGTCCCGGTTTCCCTATCCCTGTCCCTGTCCCCTTGTCCCCCTTTCCCCCTATCCCTGTCCCCCTGTCCTCCTATCCCTGTCCCCCGTCCCGCTCCCCCTATTCCTGTCCCCCTGTCCCCGTCCCTGTCCCTGTCCCCGTCCCTGTCCCTATCCCTGTCCCTGTCCCCGTCCCTGTCCCCGTCCCTGCCCCTGTCCCCGTCCCGCCCTTGCCGGTCCCGCCGATCCGCGCGCGGCCACTGCCCCCTGGTGGGGACCCGCGCCCGGGCCCCGCGGTTGCCAGGGAAACGGGATGTTGGCTCCATCACCGGCACCCGAGCCCGCGGGGACAGCGGGGGCTGCAGGGGCCCGGGGGGCGCGGGGAGCGCGCAGGGGTCGGGGCGAGGCTGTTCCCGAGGCCGGGAGAGGGCACGGGTGCTCATCCCACCATGAACCCCCATTGCCATGGAGGCACCGGATCAGAAATCGGCTTGGCTTGGAAGGGACCTTAAAGTGCCACCCCTGCCATGGCAGGGACACCTTCCACTGTCCCCGGCTGCTCCAAGCCCCGTCCAGGCCCAGCCACAGCTGCTCTGGGCAAACTCTGGGCACTCTTGCCTCTTCAGTATGGGGGAAAGGCCCTGATCTTCAGCAAATCAGTCCTTCTTGGCTGTTCCTGCTTGTTTTGGGAACACCCATGCATGTGCAGCCCTAGGATGGCCCTGGTGGCAGCCAGGGACCAGCCCCAGGGTTTCTCCAGTTGCTACTGCCCTGCATTGACCACTGCCAAGGCAGTGCTGTGTTTTTCCCTCTGTCAAAAATCACTTTTCTCCAGCAGTAAAGGGACTGATCCCACACTGGATGTCATGTTCCCATGCCACGGTGGGCTGGTGCTTCCATGCACAAGCCAGTGATATCTCCATGCCCAGGCACAGCTGTCCCCTGCCCATGGAGTACACCCTCCAGCACTGTCCCAACACCTGCACCACTGTCCTGGCCTTTCTCAGGGACCAGCAGCTGGAAGTGCCCATTCCTTGTGTGCTCCCTGCCTGGACAGCTGGCCCTGTCCCTCTGATGGAATTCAACCTCACCCTACAACAAAGGAACAACCCATGTGTTGAGATAAAAGCAGGTTAATAATGGAAATGAAGTAAAACATTATTATAATAGCAGTAATAATAATAATAATAATAATAATAGCAATGAAAATGAAAACGGATATAACAAGGGCAGAGAGAGGAATAAAACTGAGAGAAACAAGATGCCCAATACAATTGCTCACCACCCACTGCCAAGCCTGGCCCCCAGGTGACTCCCCCCAGTTTCTGCACTGGCATGACAGGCTGTGGTGTGGAATATCCTCTGGTCAGTTTGGGCCAGCTCTCCTGGCCATCACTGGCAGAGAATGGGGTACTGAAAAGTCCTTGATTCAGAGAAAGCACTACTCAGCAGCAGCTAAAACATCAATTCATCACCATTATTCTCATTCCAAAACCCAGAACTGTACCAGCTAGTGGGAAGAACATTAACTCTACCCCAGACAAAAGCAGGACAGCCTCTGCCATGTCAGGCTGGCACCAGAGCAGGTGAGGGCAGTCCCCTGGCAGGGGGCTGTGCAAGTCCCACCCTGCAAGTCCCACCCCTGAGGCTCTGATGCAGCTACTAAGCCAATCTCTGCTTTGCCAGCCTGCATGGGCTGCACTGACCAGCTCCAGCAGACCCAAGGCATGGGGCAGCCTCCTGCTGCTGCTCCCCAGGCAATGCCTGAGCACAGCTCTGCCTGCTCACAGCAGCCAGGCCAGCTCCCAGTGACTGCCCCAGGCTATGCATGACCCACCCCTAAACCAACAATTACCCTGCAGCTCCTGCTACAGCCTTGGCCAGACTCCTCTGCATTTCCCCAGGACCCAAAATCACACCCTGGAGCAAAGGGAAGCTCCTAACAATGGTTTAATCACAACCAAATCCTTTCTGCAGGAAGTTTGGGGTTTGGGAAATCGCCACTCAGTTTTTGTCCTGGTGTAACTTGGTGTTCCTGACTCATCTCAAAAAGCCTCTTGTTCTTTCATCACTTCTCCCCTCACACTGGAGAATAATATTTTCACTCACAGGCTGAAATTAGATCCCGGTGTTTCTGCCAGCAAGGCTTTCAATAACTCTCTTATGTTCCTGGACAGAACTGCCTGGCAGACTGTGCTGGGGGCGAGGGGAAGGTGGAAAAAGCCCCGTGAATGTCCCACAGCAGCCCCCAGGTCAGGGTTGGGCAGGGGGTGAGCACAGACCCCTCAGCACAGCACCAGGGGGATCCTCCACGAGCTCTGGGGGAACCAGGACTCCCTGCCAGCACCTTGCAGCTCCCTTACACGTATCCACAAGGCCCAGATCCTTCCAGCAACCCTCCAGGAGACCTGGAGGGCTCTGACAGTGGATGAGGGTGCCAGTGAGTGGGGACACAGAGTCCCTGCCCCCTGGCACCCTGGCAGGTGCAGCAGTAGACCCCAGAGTGCTGTGGTGCCAGAGATGGGATTCACTTTCAGGGTTCCTCAAGCTCACAGCTTTCCTGCTGCTCAGCACCTGAAGTCCTGATGATTGCAGGTGCTGAGCACACTCCCAGGTTGCCACAGTGCTGGGCCAAGAGCCCTGGGGAGCAGGCTAGCCCAGGGATGCTGAGAGCCTGCCAAGCAGGCAGCACAGAGCAGGGGATCCCTGCCAGCCCAGAGCAGGGGATCCCTGCCAGCCCAGTGGTCCATCTGGCACGCTGTGGAGCAGGTTGGCAATCCCCACTCTGCAGCAACCTGCGTGGCAAGCTGCTGGGGACTCAGCGAGCCTGGAAGCCACGGGTGCCCATCTGCCAGCCTGGCAAGTGCCTGGCAGCGGAGGAGCCCCAGCTCCCAGCACCAGCAGGGTGGAGCTGGGAGGCAGGAGAGCATCCTGCAGGCCACTGGCAGGAGTCTCAGCAAGCTTGGCAGGGGCTGGAGAGCCCCCACCACTCGTAGCCACTCTCATATTTCAGGAAATCAAAGTAGAGAACCTCCCTTGCCCATCAGGAAATCACAATTCTCCAGGCTGTAATTCCGAAGTTTTCTTTGAAGCAGCTTTCCAGCCAGGCCACCTCAGCTCTGCTGTACAGCATCTCCTGAGGCTCCAGGAGCTGCTGCACTGCTGGCCCTGCCCAGACCTTCCACAGCCCCTGGGCACTGGTCACCCCTGCCCCTGGCTGGCCCCAAGGCTCAAGGCCACCACTCCAATGTCCCTGTCACCACACTTTGATGAGGATTCAGCATCTCCTGTGGGCTCTTACAGCTGCAGAGCTGAACTTTCTGAAGGTACAAGGAGTTGTTAATAAACAACTAATAATAATAAAAAATAATATCTATATCTGTCTCCTCATATTCTCAGGAGTATCACAGTCATTTTTCTTTGGTTTTTCCAAAACAGCTCATCCTCTGGCACAGACAGCATGTGGGGAGCTCAGCTGAGTGTTTCATGCAGCTATGAACATCTACAAAAAGGGCTGTGAGTGGTCTCTGCATTAGGTGCAGCTGTGTCTTAAACTTCTGATGGCTCACAAATGTTCACCAGGACAGTACCAGTCACAGCCCAGACCCTGCAGATGTTTCACACACGACCAACTTGAGGCTGTGGTGCCCTCCTTTGTGGGCAGAGGCTCTGGCAGGGTGCAGAGGTACCTCTGGGCAGTTCTGCAGGTGAAGGTGGAGCCTGAGCCAGCAGGTCTGGCACTGCTGCTGTCACTGTCCCTGCCCAGCAGCTCACCCTCTCTGTCAGGTTCAAACCAGCCTTGGTTCTGCTGCTCTGCTTCAGAGGAGCCTTTCAGAACCACCTCAAGAGATCAGCAGGACTGGGGTTGAGAACTTGCAGCTCAAGCCCTCCCTGCTACCATAATTCAGCTGCCCTGGACAGTTCACAAACCCACCCTTGGGCCAGCAGAGTCCCAGGGCACGAGGCAGGAGATGTGTGTGCACCGAGGAGAGCTGAGCCAGCTCCCCAGAGGGATGCCAGCCTTTCTCCAGCCTTGTCCCTCTGCTCCAGACAATGCTGCCTGGCCTGAACACCTCAGTGGTCTCTGGGAGGGGAAACCTCCTCAGTGCTTGGGGCCAGATGAGCAGATTTAAGGTGTCCCAGCAGGAAGGTCACACTGAGCAGTGAAAGACAATGGTGCATAATCAACCCTTTGCTTCCAACTGGGTTTTGAAAGAACACGCACTGTAAGCTATACTTTTGAGTGGTTTTTTTATAAACTCTTGGGAACTATATCTCTTTATACCTCCAACAGCCTGAATCCCTGCCTGTGCTTCTGGGGCTTCAGCTCCTGTAAAGATGCCTGTGAGGAGGAGAGGGAAGAGCATCTGAGCCATGTCTGAGCCACACTTCCCAGCAGCAGTTGCTGATAATTCGTGTCACGATCAGCTGTGCAATTTGGAAATATTTCACCTCATGAATGAGCTGTCAAGGGATGGGATTGGGCAGCCAGAGTTCAGCTCTCCCCTTATGCCAAGCAGGAGTCCCCTGGTCTGGTAGGATTTATGGCCTCTCTAAGGGGCAGGAGTTGGATGTTTGCTGATATGATGAGCTGTATTTTTCTCCCTCAGCAATCTGCAGCTTTTACCCCCTGTGGCAGATTGCTGCTGCCATCACTTGCTGGAGCCTCATGGGGTGGGAAGAGCTGGGTTTGGGCTCTCACAGCCCCATCCCCTCCTCTCAGGGAGGGCACAGCACCATGCAAGGGACATGAGCTGACCAGTGGGACCACACAGCCAAAGTCCCCTGGGGCACCTGAGTGCTTCTCTTCCAGCCTTCCCATCCTCCTGGAGGGCACACAGGACCACACAGGGGGATGGAGCTCGAGGCTGGGAAGAGCTGCAGCAGCACAACCCAGTCCTGGACCCCTTCTCTGCCTCCCAGGTAAGGGATTGCAATAAATGAACACTGATGTTAAAAGTGACACCATCCACCCCTCAGCTGTGGCTACTGTAGGGCCAAAACAATCAACTCAAAGAGTAGAAACTGAAGGTTTTGCCCTGGAGTGTCTGTTCTGGATGTCCCCAACACGGCTTTCTGTAATAAAAGGTACAGGACTACACAGAGTTGAGAGTGAATATGGACAGCCTGGTTCAATTGCTGCCTCAGTTTCCCCTCTGGACACTAAAATAGTCCAGCACCAAAGACTCAAACAAACAATTTCCTAATAAGCATCTGTGCCCCATTGCAGACCAAGCTCTCCAACCCATCTTCTTTTCCTTCTCCCTAATGTGGTCAGCTCCACAGCTCTTCAAGAATCAGCCTCAGCTTCACCCACCCCTCCTGGCCAGCCCAGAAGGGAAAACTTCATTTTAAAATCCTGATATCACAATTCAATCAGTTTCAAAACATGTTTTTTTCCTACCCTATGTGTGAATTTTTGTTTCCCTTTTCTGTTCTAAGCATTTTCTCCTCCTTTCACCATCCTGTGCCTTGCTACCAAAACACTGTACCCTAGAAAGGATGAAAGCAAGACCCCAAAACTGCCTTTTCTTCACTGCTAGTTCTGTCAAATTGGAAATGCAAAAAATAAGCTTCTCCAGGCATTTTTCCCCCTCATTTAACTGCAGGCACTGTGGCAGGGGAGCGTCTCTCTGAGCAGCTGTGCTTCCAGGCTGCTCAGAGTGTCTCCTACCTGTGGAAGCAGATGGAGCCCCACAGCACCTGTGAGGTGTTCATCTCCTATCTGCTGCTCTCTCTCTTTTTCATGAGCATCATGTGTTTATTCCCCCTTTCAGACTCACAAGTCCCACTGGAATTGCCCCATATTTTGCCTTACTTTGGCTCCTCCTTTTTTCCCATATCCTGATTGAACTTACACATCAGCAGATCGTTCTGTCTAGGATTTTTTTTTATGGGCTTGTTGCTACTCCCTTAGCACAGGTTAAATTCCACCAGGTTTTCAGCTCCACACTGCTCACAGTGCTTCTCTTCCCATGCTTCAGCTGCCACAGCTGCTCCCAGCCACAGTCCCTTGGAAAGTGTTTGATCTCTGAGCCCCTCCTGGGGCTCATCTCATTCTGCTCTTCCCACACAGACACATCACACTTTTCTGGATTATCAGTGGGAAATCACTGCTGGACATACTCCACAATGCCACGAGCAGCCCAAGCTCAGCTCAGCACTGTTTTACCCCTAAAATAACAGCTGCTCCCTAAGGAGGAGACACAGTTCTTTTAAAAAGAGAATTTTTTGATTTTCAGTCACTGCATGAACACTACTCCAGTGTCTTCTCCACCTCAAAATTCGGGTCAAAAAGGGATGTGCCCTTCCCTGACCTGCCTAGGGCCAGGGGAGTTTTTGCTTCCTTCACATCAGGAGCATCCCTCACCTCCTTCTCATCTAGCTTATTTCCCTAAATTTTGGAAAGCAGGAGCAGGAACTCCCATTCTGCTGCCTCCCATGGGCCACCACAGGCTCCAATGTTCAGCATCCTGCAGATCTCGTGTCCCTGGCACGGTTGGTGACACTGTAATAAACACTGAAACTAATAGCAGGTATTTTTGAGCCATGTTTTGTTCTCTGCAAAATGTTAATAGAGAAAAATCTGCAGCACCATGCCAGGAAATCTTTTTATATCTTATTTCCAGACTACCCTAATAACAATTTATATCTGCAATTCAATTAATGTTCTGGGAGAGGCAAATTAGCATCCCCAGGTCCCTCCTGTCTCAGAAAAGCAAGTTCCCATGGAGAGAGAAAGTCTGGCACAGCCTCTTTCAGGGGCTCAGAGTCAATCAGTGCAAGACCCCAAGCACACAGACATCCCCTAAATAACCAGGGGGTAGCTTCACACATGCCCTGAAATACCTTTTGTGTCATAAAGCAGCACTTAACCCCTCCTGAAATTGGTGGTGGGGTGCATGACACTTCACCTGTAAATCTGCCTGCTATGTTTGAACTCTATAGATTTTAAAATATGAATCAGATCAGATGATGTCACTCAGCTGTGCATGCATCCAGTGGATTTTATGCTCACAGAAGCAGCAGGATGCTGCAATTTTAATTTAAATGGAACAAGGGAGCTGGTCTTAAAAAATAATCAGGGCCCATTCTGAGCCTTCCGAGGACACTGCCTCAAGTTGTGCTAGGGGAGGTTTAAACTGGATAATAGCAAAAAGGGTGAAAAGGTGGGTGGGCATTAGAACAGGCTGCTTTCATCCTTTCCAGGGTACAGGATGGGGAAAGGAGGAGAAAATGCTTTGGCACTGGTGGAGTCACCATCCCTGGAAATGTTCAAGAAATGTGTGGCTGTGGCACCTGGGGATGTGTTTTAGTAGCAACCTTGGCAGTGCCAAAAGCCAAAGTGTAGGGAATAGGACAACCCCACTTTCCTTCAAAATCCCTGCACAGCACAGCCCACTGCAGACAGGGTGGGACCCTCTGCTCCATGGTTTGGGCAGAGGCAAAGCCCTGGAAATTAAAAATCTCCTCATGTAAGTCTCCTCAGCATGCTGGCAGCATCCCGAGGAGAGTGAAGACATTACTTAGGAAAAGCACTTGTGAAAGCAAACAGCTCCATTTCCATCCTGAGCAGCCTGATCCCAGAGTTCATGTCCTGAAATAGCCCTGGGAGCCATTTCCCAGCAGGATTGCACAGGAACCTCCCCCTTTCTCCAACACAGGCTCTGTGGTTTTGTCTGTATTGATGAGCAGTGAATAACCCAGGGACACATCTGCAGGAAAACACAGGATGCCCTGGAAAATGCTCCAAGCCCAGGATCTGCCCATGGCCCCCCCAAGCCTGCATGTATGGGAACTGTGTCCCACAGAGCCCAGCCACCCATGAATAATCCTAATGAACAACTCACAAATTAATTCACCAAAATGATTTTCCAACTGGCTTCGAGCTGAGCACGCAGTCAAGGATCTGCTGCAAGTGGTGACGAGGAAAAGGCAAAGGCAAGGTAGAAATGGTTGCCAGCTGTTGATTCAGGGAGAGGGCAAGCTTGGTGGGAGCATCCCTGTGGCACCAGGAGCAAGGAGCTGCAGTGGAATTCAGGCACTTCCAGCCCCATAGGAATGGCCAAGGGCTGGCTCTGCTTTCCCACCATCACTGGGAACAGGATTTACAGCCCCCCCAGAGCAAAGGAAAATGGCTCATGTCTCTGGAGCCTGGGAGAGGCTCATCACATGCAAATAGGAAATTATTCCATTCTATTTGGAAGACATTAATTTGCTGTATGGCTATTTTTGCAAAAAGACCACAGAAAGACTGCAGAAATTAAAGCCAAAAATAACTGTTAGAGACCACTTACTGCAACTTCTCTGTGTCACAAGTCTCACCCAAACACTCTCTGCTGAGCCCAAAGACTCTAGTGAAGCTGAATATTTCAATCCTGTAAAACAGCTGCCAGAAGAAAGGGACCAGCAGGGCCACTGGAAGGGGTGGGATCCACCATGATCCCCCCAGGAAAACATGGAAAACCACTTGCTTTGAGTGAGATGGAAACCCTCAGGTCTCTGTCAGCAGGCTCCTCCCAAGGTTCATGCTCCAATAAAAAACATAATAGACAATTCAGGCCCACAGGTGAAAGCATGGTCCACCAAACTCCACCTCCAGGTGGAGCAGGCCTGAAACAATTTGGAGAAAGGAGAACCCAGAAAGGCAGGACAAGTGTTTCTGCAGATCCAAACAGAAGCCCTGTATGTGCTATTTAAATGCAATCCCTGCTCTGGGCAGGAATTCCTTTTTTCAGCTGGGATCAATGTGAAGGGGTAGAGCCCCAGAGTGAGGTGCTCAGCTTTCCTGGCCAGCCCAGCCCTGGCACTGACACCTCTCCCCTCTCTGCATCACTCCCATTTTCGTTCCCAGCCTCTCCATCTCACTGCACCTTGCAGCTGCTTCCACACGGGCAGGGCACATGCCATGGCAAAGATCCTTCAGCTTCCTGTGCCAAGCATGAAGAGCTCCTTGACCTCAAGTCAAGGAGGTTTTCTAGCCCCCAGAAGACTTTTGTAGCTTTTCTTGCAGCCCTCTTTGTGCTTCTGCAGGCCCTGTCAGAGGCTGACAGCAGAGCTGCTGTGTTGTTCCTGGAATAGCTTTTCCAACGCAGTGTGAATGATCTAGGTCACTCCTGACTCTTTGCTATTCCCCTTTTTATAAACCCAGTGTCAGGCAGATACACAGAATGACTCTGAAGCTGCCCTGAATGATGCTTTGTGAGATGGAGTCTCTCATCTTGGAGTATGCATTTTCCAGGCTCTCATGGGTGGATTTGTGGATGGTTCTGCAAATGCAGTGGCTGGACTGGGGCTATTTAATGGTCCTGAGGGTTTGGCAGCCATAACCTGCCCTGGTCAGAATTTTTTTCACCTGCAAACCTTATTGTAGATTTTATGATTGTTACCATATTTACTAAAATTATTTCACAGCTTCTAATTTCTAATTTCTAGTCCCAGTAGGAGCAGCAGCTCTCCTGTATCTCAGCATGCTGGTGTTGGTCAGAGGGTCTGTCACAATGCTGGGCACAGCTGACATTTGACATTTAGGCCTGGACCAGCGTGGATGTTCTCACCAGCCCCAGTCTCTCACAGCAAAGCTCACAAGTCTGTCCAGCCAGAGCTACTTTCCATACCAAAAGCCATTAATTTTGCCATTGTGTAGCTGCAGGAACTCAATTATCCCTCCTACTATCTGATCTGGGTTCATGGCTTCCTTTCTCAAACCATCTCAAACCATCTCAAACCATCTCAAACCATGACTATTTTGTAAATCCCCAGACCCTTGGGATTTTCCAAGTTTTCAAGGCTTGCTAAATCTCTTGGTTCACAACTCAGCTTCCCAGCTGGTACCTTTGTGTATCCTGGGTTTAGACTTTCCACAGTGCCAACCTGAAAATATTGGATGTCATTGGGCTTGCACCCTCCTTAGTGCAACATGACAGATTTTCCAAGGAAAACCAGCTGAGCTGTAGCAGTATTCCACAGAATCACTTTGAAGAAACCTTAAACACCATTTCACTCCATGCCCTGCCATGGTAGGGACACCTTCCACTATCCCAGGCTGCTCCAAGTCCTGTCCAGCCTGGCCTTGGACACTGCCAGGGACTCCAGAGACAGCCACAGCTTCTCTGGGCACCCTAAGCCAGGGCCCCACCACCCTCCCAGGGAACAATTCCTTCCCAACATCCCATCCATCCCTGCCTGGCAGTGGGAACTCATTCCTCCTTGTCCTGTCACAAAGAAAATCTTCCCAGAAAGACGCGTACAACCTTCAGTCACAGGTGGACTCTACATCCTGGTTTGTTGATTATGTATTCCTTCAATAAGCTAAAATAATTATTTTTAATTCTAAAGGGATATTCTGCTCTGAGGGGACTAGAAAGGTGTCACACCTGCTGGAGAGTGAGCCCAGCCAGCAGTTGATGAAGGAGCTGCAATCTATTGACTGTATTTTTCAGGGAGAAAAATTTAGTCAGAAAAAATTGAATAGAGATGGAGACTTCCTGGTGAAATTTTGTTTTCAGATACTCAGAATGGTCACATCATTGCAAGGAGAGCAACAGCTGGAATCCATCCTATTTCAGTGGAAAAGGAGGGGAAGAAATAGCAAATTGATGATTCCAAATTGATATGTATGTGTCAAAAAGCAGTAAGGGCAAACAAATAGCAAGACACATAAATAATAACATTTTATATTGATCAGTGAGTCCAAGATGACCCTGAATCTAAGCAATGCCAGAAATTCAATGGGAGGTTTGAGAAAAGATGACTCAAATTAAATCAATACCTTGAGCTGTTTCCTCTGTCTGATAGTTTATTACGATTCTGAAAAATTTCCTGCTTGAAATTTTTTACAGTAATTTGAGAAGCTGAGCAGGTGCTGTGTTGGGGAAAACAGCAAAAAGGAAAGAAGGAGAAAGTGCATGAGGGTGATTGAACATGAGAACTCCTCAATTAAATTAAATTAAATTAAATTAAACTTCTCAAATGGTTTCAAAGTTTGGGTGGGAGCGGAAAGGTCAAAAACTGATGAAAATTTTCAGCCTTGCTGGGTGTCAGGGGACAGGATTTGGGGTGGTTATTTACACTCACATCCCTCGGGAAGGTTCTTTCCTCTCTCTGAGCACGGCCACTGGACAGGGAGCAGTGAGTGCCCAGCTCTGCCATGTCCCTGCTGCTTGTCCCCTGTGTCCCTGCCGCTTGTCCCCTGTGTCCCTGCCCCTTCCCCACCGCCCAGGGCTGCTGGCTGGGAGCCCAGCAGCAGCTCCCGTGCTAATGACCCATCACAGCAGCCTGTCATGTCCCGGGAACGGCGTCTCGTTCCGAAATGGGGATCAAAGAGGGCTCTGGAGCCGTGAATCCCTGCGGGAGGAGGAGAGGTCGGCTCGGATTAAGACGTGCAGTAATTTGTGAAGGGTACGAACAGAAGAAACGAGCTATTAGGGGAAGGATTCGTGGCTGGCGGGATCAAAGAGCACCAGTAGGAAATGTTTAGAAGGCACTGGGAACAAAGGGAATTCAAACCCATATGAGTCCATTAATAGACACAGGAAATTTATTAACAGCGGCAACAAATCAAGTGTTCAATAACTTCCTAAATTCTGCTTTTGCAGAGAAACCAGATCTCTTCTCATAAAGCTGAGGAAAGACTTGCAAGACTGCTATTAGCCAAGGAATTTAAACAACATACCTAAAAATAAACTGATATTTTACACCTACGCCCAGATAACCCAAACACAATCATCCTTAAAGTGTTGATGGAAGTGCATAGCAGGCTTTGAAAATGCCAGAAAACTGCCAAGTTAGGACTGAGCTATTGTGACAGCCTGAAATCGGATAATTATGGGTTGTATATTGACATTAAATAATAATTAGATAATAATTTCATATTAGAATAACAGAAGGATTATAAATCTGTACACAAGCAGCAAAGGTGGTGTGGGACCAAGGAAGCAGCAAGTCTGAGCAGAAATTTAGGGAGAGCAAAGCAGACCTGAACTGCAAGGAGGGACTCTGTGACAGAAGTTTAAATTTGGGTGTATATACTGACAGGAATGGGTACATTCAACCAGGACAGGTGCAAGCCCTGGACATGGCACAGTGACACCCTGGCACTTTGGATTCAGGCTTGTCATACACCTGGAAAAGACAGAAATAATTGTGAAGAGCCATGAGAAACAGGAGACATAAATATGTGTTATGGTGAGAAAATGTGTTCTTTTGCCTCACGAGGATTTTGGGGGCTCACAGGGGTGTGCAGCACGCAGCCTTTTTCAGAGGGTCACTGTACCATTGGAAAAGGCAGAGCTGCCTGCAAATGTCTGAGACATGAGGCCAGGAGATTTCCCACTACCAAGAGAGCATTCTGGTATTCACAAAGGTGATTTTCCAGGATATGAAGTCTTCAGAACGAAAATGGACTCTTTAGGACAGACAGACCCTGGTAAATGCAACAGCTGGTCTCAATATGAGATTGCTTTGGGAAAGGAAACTTATGGCAGGGCCTGCAAAGTGATCTGCTGATTGTTGGGACTTTAAACTCTGTAAATAACCTTTTCCTCTGCCTTTCTGAGGCATGGGGAGAGGATTCCCACCTCCCCTCTCCAAGAAAGATGTCAGGTCAAAGAACATATCTACGAGAGAAGCAGGAATACTGGGTGCACATGTTCCTTTAGATCTTCCTCCTCTACATCCATCCCTGTGCCCTCTTATTCACCTTTTTATGAAGTATCAGATTCAGGATAAAAGGTCATGGACCGGGGGACATTAGGCTTTTTATTTCAAGCAGAACATGCTCTGTATTTTTATCCATGCCAGACTGAGGATCAATTTGTGGCAGAAAGCAAAGTTTATTAATGGGAACACTACAAATAGTGGGAACAGTCTAGGAGGGCATTTGATGCTGGATTGCTGCAAGGCATTAATGAGGGGGGAAGAGGGAGGGGAGAAGGGAAGACAGCAGGAGGTTTTCTTCCCAGTCACATTGCCTTATATTCCATTCCACCTTCTCCTCCTGCTCCAGTGTGTCCAGCACCCCGTGCATCAGGGCACCAGTGCCCCTTTGAGGATTCCCTCCCACCCCTTCATCTCTGGGAACTGGTCCAAACCAGGCTGCAAATGTGCTCAGCTTTTCTGGCAACACTTCAGAATAAAGGGCAAACCATTTCTGCGGCTCCTTTCCATTGTAGTATTAATCAAACTGAATTCCTGTGGTGCTCATATGGATGTCATATGAAAATCTCACTGCTCATTCCAAATTAAAGCCAATAGAGAAATTTCACTCCTGTCTCTATCTAGCAGCTCTTAGCTCTTGCCCATTTATTTCATTCATGAAATTGTGATTACTGTGGATATGAGGGCATACCAGAGTTGCTAACACCCATGAGAAGTGTTGGCAATACTTATCAACTTAGAGAGAAGCTGGTCAGGTGCAAGGCTGAAGCAAACATACTTTCATGTCCTACCTCAACCAAGTACTCCACATCTTAAAAGAGAAGCCTTCACCAGCATTTCAAACTGTCCATCCCTCAATGTGAGTATTTCAGAACAAGAGGTTTTCCAGGCCAGTGCTGACCCTTAGCAGTGGCCAGTGTCACCATTCAGAAGAAGACATGAGAAAGATCCAAACAGCAGCTCTGGAACAGTTTCAAAGAGTTTTCTCCCCCAGTGTTAGAAATTCTCCCCTTGTTTGATGAAGTATATGTCTTTATTTAGAATTTTTTTTTTTTTGCAGTGAGAGACAGGCAAATACAGTTCTGAGAGTACTGATCCCTTTTTTCTCCCCTTGAGAAGGGGGTCAAAGAGCTGTGGACAAATTGCTGGACGCCAGAAGTTACCTGCTGATCAGGCAGAAGCTCCTTTGGCCTTAGGCAGGACTTTCAGCCTTGCACCTGCTGAACCAAGCCCAGCATCTGAACTATGACAGCATGAGCACCTACAGGGTGTCTCTGGCCTTCAGTCCAGTTCCAATCCCTTGGGAACACGGCAGCCTTCAGCCCATCAGAGTGAGGCCACTCACTTCCCCAGAGGAAAAGGGAGGAACAGAGGAATGGGCTGAGGTGGTTCCAGCCCTTCCTGAAAGGCTGGGTGGTGGTGGGAAGGTCCCACCCTTGCCCACCCTGTGCCTCCCTGGCTAGCATCAGGTTTGGCAGTGGGCAGTGAGCAGATGGATCCTGGCTTGGCCTTCTCTCTGTCACAGATAACAAAGCCACTCACTGCAGGAAGCCACACATATTGCAGAGCTTTCCAGGAACCACCTTTCCAGACTCCACCGAGCCCTGTCCACACCAGGGGTGTTTCCTTCTGATCTTCTTTCGACCTAAACCAATCAAATCTCCAGAGCAAGAAATCATTCAGGGGGAGGCTCCTACATTAGCTGTCATGACAGGTACTTTGGAAATTGTTCAGGTGCTTTCTCCCTTGTCACACGTCTGGGTTACTCCAAAGGTATGTAGAAAACATATAGGAAAACATATTTAGGAAAAAACTAGGTGGTGAGGTGGTGAGGCCCTGACACAGGTTGCCCAGAGAGGCACTACCACATCCCTGGGAGTGTTCAAGGCCAGGTTGGACAGGGCTTGAAGAAACCTGGGACAGTGGAAAGTGCCCCTGCCAATGGCAGAGAGGTGAACTAGATCATCTTTTCCTCTTCCACACTGAGTCCCCAAATACATCAATACATCTGTGCTGTCTCTGGATGGCACTGCAGGGAGAGGTCCTGCCCAGGCTGGGAGGAAAGGGAATATCTGGGATATTCCCGAAAGGGAATATTCGGCTGTGCTGCAGGGAGTGCACCCCAGTCCTGGCTGTCCCATGGGGATTGGCATCACTCTGCAGGACCCGAGGGTCTCTATGGGGAACAGGGGGTCCAGCAGGTCACAGTGGGGCCATGCCCTATGCCCTATGCCCAGGGTCCTGGCTGGGCACTGAGGCACCCACTCCCCGGTGTGGAGATCATGGTAGGGGTCTGCCCTGTGCCCATGTGTCCTGGCTGAGCATGGGAGCTCTATCCCAAGGCTCACGGGTGGAGCAGGTCTGTCCTGTGCCAGGGGTGCTGGGATGGTACAGGGGAGTCTGTCCCCAGGCTGGGGCTCACAGCGGGGTCAGCCCCCGGCCCTGACATGGCACTGGGAGGGCTGTCCCCAAATGATGGGTGCGAGTCTGCCCTGTGCCTGAGGACACTGCGGGCCTGCCCCAGAGTGCGGGAGGGGAGGGGGCTCTGTCCCTCTGTCCCTACGTGAGGAGGGCATGGCCGGGGCGGCCCGCGGGGCGCAGCCACGCTGGGGGAGTTTGTGAGGGCCGAGCCGAGCGGAGCCGAGCGGAGCCGAGACGAGGCTGGCCTAGACCGAGCGGAGCCGAGCCTTGCCCGAGCCGGAAAGGAGCCGTGCCGAGACGAGACAAACCGAACCGAGCCCAACAGTGCCGAGCCTGTCCGACCCTCGGCCGCTCAGCTGCCGAAGCCCCGGCGCTCGGCGGAGCCGTCCCGGCGGCGGGGGCGGCGCGGCGCCGAGCCGGGCCGGGCCGCCGGTCCCTCCTCCCCGATCCCCCGCTGCTCCCCCTTCGCTCCCTCCCGTTCCCTCCCGTTCCCTCCCCGCCTCCCTGCGCAGCGCGAACATGGCGGCGGCGGCGGCGGCGAGGGACTGAGCAGCGCCAGCGCTCGGCGGCCGCGCAGGTGAGGGGCGGCCCGGGGCGGGCGGCGCGGATGGGCTCGGTCCGGCCCGGCGCGGGGAGGCGCGGCGGGGCTCGGGCCCGCAGCCCGGCCTGGGTCTCATCCCTCCTGTCAGCGCGGCCCGGCCGCCGCCTCAGCGCGGTTCCCGGGCCGGGGGCGGCTGTCACCGCCCGCACCTGCTGGTGCCCGTCCGGGACCGGCCCTCCCGGGTCCGGGCAGCGCCCCGGGGGCTCCCCGGCCCCGCAGCTGCCCGGCCGGGCTGTGCCTCCCGGGGAAGCCTCTTGCAGGGCTTTGTTGTTGTGCCGGGTGTCCCCGGGCAGGGCCTCGGGCAGCCGCGGTGCCGCCTCGCCCCGAGCCCTCGGAGCGGTTCTTGGGCCGGCCGGAGCCGCCCCCTTCCCCGGCGCCGCTCGGTGTCAGCCGGGCGCTCCTGGCCGGAGAGGGAGAGCGGGGCTGAGCTGCCGGGGGTTTGCAGGAGGTGGCCACGGCTGCGGGCTGTGCCCGGGGGGGTTTGTGCCCTTCCTCCCCCACGAGCCCTTCAGGGCTCGGTGACCCCCTCCTGTCACCCCTGTGTGTGTGTGTGGAGCTGTTCCTTGGTGCTCTGAGCCCGTCCCCCCCCAGATCCTGCTGCAGGAGGTACCGGGGGTGACGCCGAGGAGCAGCCGGACAAATCCCATTACCACCCTGCCTGGGGAAAAGCAAGCTGCGCCTCCTTCGCAGCCGCCCCGAGCTGCGTGCTGGGATAGAGCTGGGAGCGAGACAAGATTTGAGCGTTTCGTGCACAGTGAGATGTTTAAAAATAACCCCGGTGACGGCTGGCTCCTGCCGCGCAGGTTTAATCCGCGAGCTCTTTGAAGCTCCCGTGTAAAACTGTGGCAGCACTTTGGAGTCTGGATGACTGAAGGTAGAGCTGGCAAATCCGAACAGGCGGCCTGAGTTTGGGATGCACTGAGCAGCTTGGCTCCCTGGGGCCTCGGATGGTTTAGGTTCAGCAGCTGAACGTGAAATTAATTATTTCCATGGGGAGCATCGGGATGTGGAGACCCAGCTCTGGGGTCCCCGGCTTTCATTTTTTTGGCTGAGTTTCTGTTTACTGTTGTTGTTTATAATAAACAGCGTGCACTGAGTGGCTGGGAACAGCCATGTGGTCGCTGCAGTTCGCAGCCAGTAATATTTGGGGAAAATGTTCTTCCACCTCGGTTCAACGCCTGAGCGCCGGCTGCGGGCTGGGCCTCCTCTCGCCTCCCTCTCCTCTTACTCTCACCTTCTGCTGGCCAGGCTGTGCTGTCCATATGTGTTTGCTGGGAATATTTGCAGTATGGGATGGTGGTTTCATTCCTTGTGCTTCATCTCAGGCACTGGTGTGTGACTTGGTGTTAATATGGGGAACAAAACTTGGCTCGTGGGGGTCTCAGCTTGGGACAGGCTGCTGTGGTGTACAGCCCTGCACGGGCTGGTGGGTAGTTCAGGATCTGCCCAGTAGATGGTATGAAAATGCAGATGGAAATCAGAGAGTGCCTTACAATGGGCACGAGGGAAATATGGGTATTTCTGTGCTATTAAAAATACTTATTTAATTAAAAGTTTGTGTTCTATTTGTGAGACATATGCTGAGTCTTGGTGCTCCTGGTTTGGTATTTACATCTTTGCAAGTGACAATTCTGCGTCTTGATAACCTACTTTTCTTGAGGCACTTCTGTGGAAACCTGATGAGTTTTACAGGACAATATGGTGTCTACAAGTAAAAGATGCTGTTAGGGTATTAAATGATGATCTTATTCTTCAAGTAGCTGTGCTTCAGTCCAGACAGGAATGCTCTGGGAGCTGTGTCCCTGCCCTATGTCTAATTTAAAGGAATGTCTGAAGCTTTGTTTCATAATCTCAGACATCAGGGACCTCCAGAGATGTCCTGGTTGTTTCCCAACCCTGGGTAAGGTCAGGTAGACTTCTAAACCCTTCCTGAGTAATAATTCTTTTAAGGCTCTTTGTGCTGGCAATTCCACATCCTGTGCAGTTGATGTATGCCAACACTTAGGCCTCATCATTGGAGAGATTTTTTGGGTGTTTAATCTAAATCTTTGTCTTGTGCTTTAAAGCTATTCTTCTTCTGATGTCCAGAGCTCATGGAGAGCACCCTACTCCCCACATCACTCTGCTTCTACATGTCTGCAGCTCAGTTAGATGTATTTGAAGATTTTTTTTTCCCTCTCCCTAAGCTGAGCAAGAGGAGTTTCTCCAGTCTTCTCACGTGGGCAGTCAGCCTAGCTGGCCTCTGTCTCTGACTTGGGTTCTGCTGCTGTTCATACCTCACCTAAAGCACCATGGTCAGTCAGGACAGGACTGTGTCAGTGGGGCTTCTGCAGAGCAGTTGTAAGAAGCTGGGCCCAAATGACCCTGTTTTGGGTATGTCTCAGCACTGTTATGTGACAAGGAATGCAGATCACATGTTTGTGTATTTGTGCTTTTAACTGTGTGTTTGTGACAGAGGACTTGGCGTGCTCAGTGAGCTCCTGTTTGCAAATCTGGAGTAGTGTGCTAGCAATGTGAGCTAGGAACTGTGCTGAGTTAAACCTTGGCATGTTTGGGGCTCATGTCTGAGCTGTAATGTTTTCATCTAGCACTCTGTCTTTTCTCCTTTTCCTTGCTTGCTTCTAAAATTCAGTTTTTGCAATGAGACAAAAAGATTTTGAGTTGTTTATGCATCCATTTGTGTTTGAGAAGTTTCCTGACTAGTAGGAGTCCCTGAAAGTTTAGGGAAGATGCATGGAGGACAGAGCAGCAGCTCTGGCTGCCAGCTTCTCTTGTGAGGTAGTTAATCTCCTGCATATAAGGAATTCAGAGACATGCCAAGGTAAAAATCATCTCCACAATTGAATTCTTAGTGTAGCAGAATTACTCTGACCTGTCCTTCACCCCAGCACTACATCCTGGTGTAGCACCTGCACTCCAAGCTGGGACATGAATGTTTCATCCCACTTTATTTGCAGGATAACACAACCTAATCCTAAAGGAAATGCATTTTCTCCATTTAATACAGTTGTATAAGTTCCCTTCCTACCCAGCTTAAATATCTACCAATGGAAGCTGTTTTAAAACATTTGCACTGTGTTTAACGTGACAGTACAAGTCTGAGAGCAGCAGGAAGCACAAGAAAACTTCCCTGTGTATCACCAGGTCTCACTGGGCTTAGAGTGAACAAATCCAGTGACCTGAACTGGTGGTATCTGGTCGGGCACCTGAGCACTGGAGATCAGCACCTCCTCCTCTTTGCAAAGCTGTGCTCTGTCCTGGGTGGCAGTGTCCCTTAGCAGGACATTTCAGAGGTGCTTGCAACTGTGAGCAGAAAGAGAGATCAGTACAGGGACATCACTGCAGTCTGGCTGGTGCTGAAATTACTTAATTCCCCGAGTTCTCTGTCTTCATGCAATTCCCTTAAAAACCAGAGTAATACTTAGCTCTTTTACTGAGGTTTTTTATATACAGCACCTCTAGCAGAGTTAGACACTGATACACAGATTGCAGTCTGCAGGGTTCACTCAGTCACCTACCAAATGCTTCTGCCTCTTTAGCAGGGATTGAAGAAGAGTTTGTGTCTGTGCCTCTGCTCTTAACTGGGCTGAATCTCACACTTTTATGCAGACTCATCCTGAGCAAAAAATCAAGAATTTGGCTGAGAACTGGAGGAAAAGATGAACATCTGTTTTGCTGCCTGTGCTGTTTGCGTGGCAGCCTCGTCCAGCAGGCCAGATGGACAGGTGATGTCTGAGCTGCTCCAGAGGAGCCTAAAGCACTTGGCTTCCTGAGAGCTGACTTGATCACCAGAGGGAGGTGACCCCTGCAGCTCCAGGCCTGGTTGGTGACACATCACTGGAGATAAGGAAACAGCAGGGTTGGTGAGGTCATTGCCAGCACAGAGGAGCTGACGTGGGAGCTCAGGGCTGTTTTTCCCTAGCCTGTGCTTCTGCCGCTCTGCATTTCTTGTTCAGAAGTTTTTTCTGTGTGTATTATAAATTGAATAGTGTTATCACCAATCAGAAACTGAACTCCTGCTGGAGTTGCCTCCTCCCTGCCGATGTGCTCAGAGTTACCCAGCTCCAATTAGCTTGTACATTTTCCAGACTGCCACAGTGGGAACAGCCCAGAAACCTCCCCGTGGCTCAGGTTTGTTTTCAGCAACGGAAACTGTAGGAGTAGATGCCAGTGGAAATTTGTGAAGCTCAGTGTTTGCCCACTGAGTTTCATGCAATTCCTCCCCTCTCCTGGCCCTTCCAGGTTTCACTGGACACTGCTCTGGGTCCTTGCTCCTGGACATCCTGGCAAGGGAACAAGTTTGGTTCACCCATATTTGGAGTGACATCTGCTGCAGCTTGCTTGGGGTTGGAGGGAAGTAGGTGCAGCCTTCTGATTCCTCAAAGTGCTGCTGATGTTTGACTCCAGGAAAAAATCTTGCCAGGAAAAATGCCTGAGGGGATCTGGAGGATACTTACAATGTTTGAGTTCAGTGTTGGCAGAGGCTGAGCAGGGTGAAGCTCATCTGTGCTCCACTGAGTGAGCCACAGTCCCATTGGTTGTTTCCCAGGGCTGGAACACCTGCAGCCAGCACGTGAACAGCTCTCATCCCCTCTGCCCTCCCTGTGCCACTGCTGCAGGGTGTCCCTTCCTGGGCCTCCCTCCCTTCCCGTTCGGAGCAGCCCCTGCCTCCTCCCCCCACGCTGAGCCCTCAGCAGTGGGATGCACGTCCAGCTGTGTCTGAGGTGAGCACGAGGGCAGCCTGTGTTCCCTGTTCTCCCTTGCTCCCTCCTGGCTGTGGGAGCCTCCCTGGGCCCCTGCCAGGGCCTGCCTGCCCTGCTCATGTCCCTGCAGCTGCAGGGAGGCCAGGCCAGGCCAGGGAGCAGGGCTGGGCTGCACACACCTGGGGACACAGACGAGAGAAACACTTTGGGGCAGGAATCCAAGCTTGGCTCTGGCTCTGGGTGGCACAAAATGTTCCCACAGTGTAGCTGAATGTCCCTGAAACCAGCTGCTCTGCAGAGGTGACAGCTCAGGGTGAGGGTGGCTACCTGAGCTCAGGCTGAACACGCTGTGGGAGCTCTGCAGTGTGCTGGGCATCTCCCAGCAGTGCTCTCCCCCTGCAGTCACTGCTGCAGGGCCCCTCGCTCCCCACTTTTGCCTTTCCTGCCCAGCTGCAGCACATAAGGTAGGAGAAATTTCTGCTCTGTACTTGTTAGTTAAGTGAAGGCATAAAGAGCAGGCAGAAGAGCTGATGGAGTCTGATGTGGACCAAGGAGGAAGTTGTACCAATTCTGCTTTCTAAAAATAAGTCGAGAGGCTGTTCACACAGCCCAGAGACTGCTGCTCTCTGTATGCTCGCTGTGGTTGCTTTTATTTTTATTTTTTTTTTGTCTTGTTACAGCACATCTTAGATGCTGCAGTCCATTAAAATTGTGCAGTGGCTGTGTGAACAGAGAGGTACCTATGGAGAAAGTCTTGTGGTTTCAGTGTTTCTAGAAGTGACCTTGAAGAACCACCCATACATTTTGTTTCCTAGAGGTTTCTCTAAGGTGTTCTAAGATTTCCAGTGATGTTGATTCCTGCTTTCCTCTGTAATCCACTCCAGTGCCTGACTATTCTGAGATTAAGAAGCTTTGCTTGATTTCAGGCTGGTATTGCTGTACTTTAACCCCATCATTTTGACATATCACCCTCTCTTCTGGCAAGCCACCAAAGAGAAGAAAAATTCTGTAAATGTAATCATTGTGCAGGGTTTGATCTTCCTTTCTACCTTTCCCTTCTGTGCTCAGAGAGCATTTGCTGGCTCTTGGGCAGTGCTGTGGATTTAATGACACGTGTGTGGCAGCTGGGCAGTCCCAGTCCCATTTTCCCCTGTTGTTTTGGCCTTGACTGAAAGTTCTTGATCTGTGCTACTGTCACTGAAAATAGGGTGACATGGGTTTTATTAGAATTGTGGATCATGAATTCCCAAATTGTCCTGTACTTCTGTAGCAAAATGTATATCTTAAACATTTAAAGAGTTTTTTGTTAGTGAGAGAGACATTTTATAAAAATCAACAAGGTGACATTAAAGGTTACATTATTTCAAAACATGTTTTGTTGCCCAGAGCAGCTGTGGCTGCCCCATCCCTGAAAGTGTTCAGGGCCACGTTAGACACGGCTTGGAGCAACCTGGAATGGTGAAAGATGTCCCTGCCCATGGCAGGGGGTGGAACCAGGTGAGATTTAAGGTCCGTCCAACCCAGGCCATTTAGTGATTCTGTGTGCACACACCAGCTCTCCAGACTGTGGGGCTGGTGAGAAGTACGTGGCAGGTGCCAAACTCCCTGGTTTTTGCTGCAGCAGGTCAGTGTGAGGCAGCCCTGGCCCAGGAGTCGTGGAGCTGTGTGGTGCTGCCTTTGGGCTCAGCAGCACTGATTGCAGTTTTACAATTTCAGCTCAAAGCTTTTGTGCCTGCCTTCAAAATGACCAGGAGACATTCTCATCATCAGCTGGTGTCCTAAATTATTAGCCAGACTCTTACAGAAAGTAACTCTTGAGGTAGTACAGCATCATTGAAAAATATTTTCAGGAGTGATCTCCATTGGAGTATCAGCTGCAAGTGGGTTACTGTGACCTGCTGATGTGCTGAAGGGCCATCAGCCACCAAGTGTTGTGATTGTTGTTAGTTTACATCTGTGTCAGGAATGTTCCTAGTTCAGTAACAGTGTACAGTCCGTGGTTCCCATGTAATGTTCCTGCTTCAGTCAGTGTATAATCCATGGTTCCCATGGAATGTTCCTGCTTCAGTCAGTGTATAATCCATGGTTCCCATGGAATGTTCCTGCTTCAGTCAGTGTGTAATCCATGGTTCCCATGTAATGTTCCTGCTTCAGTCAGTGTATAATCCATGGTTCCCATGGAATGTTCCTGCTTCAGTCAGTGTATAATCCATGGTTCCCATGGAATGTTCCTATTTCAGTCAGTGTATAATCCATGGTTCCCATGTAATGTTCCTGCTTCAGTCAGTGTATAATCCATGGTTCCCATGGAATGTTCCTGCTTTACTCAGTGTATAATCCATGGTTCCCATGGAATGCCCTGGCTGATAGAAGTTTAGATCTTTCAGGTTTTGGTGCTATTAGTATTTCTGTCCTTGTATGCAGATTACTCAGTAAAATGTCTTTTTTTTTTTTTTTTCTGTAGCTGAATACCTGCTGTACCACTTGTTTTGTACAGTTAACATTATCCAGAGAATACTGGCCACTGATTGGCAGCAGGTATCAGTTGCACACCTTGCTGCTCACCTGGAGCCCTTAACTCTTAGCACAAGTGGAGTGAGCTGTGGCAGCTGGCTGAGCTCCGCAGCCCCACACTGGAGAGGCTTGCATGGCTGGAAATGCCACGTCTCCTGCAGCATGGCAGGAGGCAGCAGCTCACTCCATGGTGAATTGTGCCTGGAGAGGGCAGGAGGAATTTGTTTCCCTTGGGCATTATCCAAGCCCTGCACTGTAGATGTGGGCGTTGCCACTGTTGTTCCAGCATTCTGGTGGGGTTGAGGGATGGCTTTTGAATCTTGGCTCCTTTTCCATCACCATGAGCTTTGGTCTCATCTTGCACACTGCTGGCACAGTCTCCAGTTGTGTGTGTGTGTGGTAGTATCAGTTACCTTGTGCCTCACCAGAGGACTCAGTGTGTTCTGGGGCTGCTCAGTTATTTCATATTGTTGTCAGCTGGAAAATCTGTAAATGCCCTGTGATATTTCATGGCTTTATAAGCTGTACAAAATGTCCAGCAGGTACTTGAATGTGGAGCAGATACAGTCTGTGAGAGAGCCTTGTTTTCATTAGCTCCTTGGCAGACACTGAACATACTTGCAGAGCTGCAGGATGGACTTTTGGTTGCTTGTGGTCATGGTTTGGGTTTTTTTTATTGGCGTCTACCGTGTGTTGTGCAGAAAACAGTGAAGGGCCTCACAGAATATTTTTTGGTTGTCTAAACTCTTGGCCCTTCAGGAATCATTGAGCAGCCTAATAACTTTTTCTTTATATAATTAACAGCAGTCTGTTCAGGGTTTCCTGCAGGAACCAGCTAGTGATTTTTCGTCTCTGGGAGTAATTCTCCTGAGCTAATATTTCTGTCTATGTCTAGATTGTTGTTTCTTTTGCTATTAAAATTGAGTGTAATTTTGATGGGTATGTTGTACTTTTTCTGTATCCAGTACCCAGTAGAGGATATTTCTCCTATTTGAGTAGATACATGGTTTTGAATCCTGGGATTTATTTTCTTAAGTCACAGACAAGACCAGAGTTACACACAGGTTAAAAATAGCAAGCAGTAATTAATACCCATCCTCAGTGAGCCTGGCTCTTCTGCTTTCTCTTGACATGTTGCACTGCAGCAATTTCCTTTATTTTTCCTAAGAAATAGATGAATTAATATCTCTCTACATAAACGAGAAAATAAAACAAGCTGCTTATTTCCTGCCCTGGCACACCATTCCCTTGGGCTACAGTGAGTTTGTGGGAGCTCCTCTCTGGGCAGCCCTTTGCCTTGATTGGGCTGGAGCAGGGCAGGCACCAGGAGGAATGGCACAGCCTGTCCCTTCTCCCTCCCAGACATCCTTCTTTCCCTCTATCAGGGCTGGATTATCTCTGTCTCAGTGCTCCAAGCAGCAGAGACTGACTCCTCTTCCGCTCTAACAGGGGTAAATCCAGGTTTTGTGGCTCTGCTCCATACCCTGAGGGTTTGGAGATTTTATCTTTCTTATTTCTTTAGCAGATGGGGTAGATCAGTAGGAACTATTTCTCATCTGTCCTTTGTTTGCATAAGAAGAATCAGCTGCTGGAAGTGTTGGAGGGGAGTCTGGCTGTGCTTCCTGCCAGGGAGACCCTGAGTTTTGTCAGTCTAAGGGTAGATTTTAATTTTTATATATACACACACACACACACACACATTAAAGGGATCGTTTTACCTCGCCTTCTCTGAGAGAGCAGGTTCAGGAGGGCAGAGAGTTGCATTTGGAAGGTTTGGGATAGTTGGCTGTATGGATGTTGAGTCAGGGACAGGGATTTGTATATGGATCTGTGAAGGGTTCAGCCTTGAGTGTGAGTGGAGTGGTGCCCCCCTCCCTCCTCCCCTTTGTCAGCAGGGACATGTCTGTGCTGGTGCTGGACCTCAGGAAGGTAAGACATCCTTAACTCCATGGAAGGTCACTCCTTTGTGCTGGATGAGGAGAGAGAGCACTTTAGGCACTCCAGTAACATGTTCAGTGATTTCTTTGATGCCATGTGAGGATCAGGATGAGTTTTCATCCAGTGTATTTTCCCAAGGGATATTGCTAAGTGTTCCATTTAATTGTTAGGGTTATTTACAGAAGGAAAGCAGAAGGAAAATGCAATTATAGGTGTATGTAACCATCATCATCCCCCATGTCTCAGTATTTAGCTCATTAGAGAGTGGTGATTTTGTCCCTCACCTTTTCTTCAGGGCTGGTTTGTTCTCCTCTGCTCCCTGAGTTCTCATCTCCCTCCCTGCTATTTCAGTGGAAACCCTTGCCCTGTGTGTCTCCCTGAGGATCACCCTCCTCCCCTGTGCCTGTGAGATACAGGGTTCTTTAAAGGATTGGGTTGTCTCCTTCCTCTCTCTTTGCAAGGTTTTCCTCATTTACATTTCTGTTGTGTCCCCTAATTACCATCCCTTTGGTTTTTTATTCCCCCTCAAGCTGCCTTTCCCTGCTTGTGGTCTCCTGAGGATGTTCTGCTGAAACTTTATCAAACTTACATTACTAGAAATAGTTAATGCAAAATTTTCTTTGAGGAATTCTCACATCCTGCTTGCAGCATCCCTGCACTGTCTGTCATGACATTTCCAATAGAGACACAACTAGAAGCCAGTCCTTTCCTTCTGGATTGCCTCCTGCTTCTCCTTCCATAGGGACAGAGGAATACATTGTCCTCCCATATCTTACATCCCATAAAGAGTTTATTTTTTAATTAAATGTAAGGTTGATTAAACATTTTATATATGCATATATCTAAAGGATGTCAACCAGAGACCCGTGAAGAGTTTCCACACTGGAGCCCATTCTGGGGCCACATCCATCACCGTGTGACTGCTGTCTGGGAAAGCAGCCATGGCTGGCTCTGCAAGGGGGGCTGTACTGGCCTGTCTGGGGCTGATATGGAAACCATGCACTGGTTTTTAATGTGCTCCTGTTTAAATTCTTATTTAAAGACTTTGAAGCATCCTATTGTGTGCTTTTCTGAGGGGTGACTTTGTAAGTGCCTTGGGCAGAATCCCATTTCAAGGTCTCCTGTAAGCCATCTGCTTTCAGTAATAGCTCTTAGCTTTGGCATGTGGCTCAGTGCAGGCTGAAATAGCCACATTGCTGCAAAACTTTCTTTACTGCCTGCATGGCTTTGGGCTTCCCACTGTGCCTGCAAGGCTGGTGTACCCTCAGGGTGCTCTGCATCAACCCTGTCCTCGAGATTCACCCTCCAGCTCGTCCCCAGGGCATGACCCAGCACAGGAGTGTGGAGTGCATTCTATCCTGCACCTCCCTGTGTTCTGGGATTGCATGAAAGGGAACTCAGGTATGTGCAGACCTGGCCTGTGGCCTGATTCCCAGACACCAGGGTGTGCTGCCTGGGATCAGGCTACAGAGCCCCATGTGTGATAAATCCTCTCTACTTCCAGGTGTCCTCAGTGGATTGGGTACACTGCTGTGCCAGTCTATAAGCCAGGCCATTCCTCTTCTAAAGTCAGGAGGCTTTAACTTTTAGCTATGGGAGTCCTGCTGGCACAAAATAGCTGTAGCACAGATGGTTCAGTGCTAGAAACAGCAGCCTTGGGCACACAGATCCAGTTCCTTGCTTTGGCATGTTCTTCCCATATGGCACTGAAGTCCATCAGTCCTTTGCTTTTCTGTATGAAATGGGCACCTTACCTGCCCAAAATGTTGAATTTTGTTACAGTGCATTTGGGAGAGCTCCCTCAGGTACAGTGGTGGTACAGGTCAGAAACAGAGATCTGCAGCTTTTCCCCAAACTCCTTCAGAGCAGTTATGGAGAGCAGTGGTGCTGCTGGCATCTTTCACACTGCTCACCTCAAAGGCAGAACCTCAAAGTGACTTCAACAGCACCAGCCATGAAGGATTTGCTGAAATAAATCTGGAGCACAGTGCAGCTTCCTTAACCCCAGCTGTTACCACAGGGGATCTGGATGATTAGCTGAAGTCTGCACCACATCATGGTGGGCACTCACTGTCCGTGGCAATGGGAGGCAGCTCAGGCCTTGGCTCCCAGCCTTGGACATGGTCCTGTCTGGGCAGGGGCAGCACAGGATCCTCTGTGTGCTGTGAATGTCAAGGAGGCTGGAACAAGAGGATATTTGAGGTACCCAAACCATTCCATGACTCCATGTTACCCTGCATGGGAATGCTTTACAGGTTTTACAGTTTTCTTTCTCTCTGACTGTGGGAAACTAATCAATACCAGTCTTAAAAGCAGCTCTGATTTTCAGCAGTGTGTGGGCTTCTTACAGCAGTCCAGCCCCATCTTTCCAAGGAGGATTTGCAGGTTTGGAGTGCTCACCCCACTCACTGCAGAAATGGCAGCCACAGAACTGGAACTCCCAGCTCATCAGTAAATGTCTGTTCTGAGAAAATTTGTCCTGTTAAGGGGCTTCCTTTAGCAGACCCAAGTCAGTTTATCTTATTTGGCTTTTATTTTAAGCCCTTTCATCTCTCCATTTCTCTCAGCCTGGGTATCCTGTTCCTGGAGTGTGCCAAACATGTTGTCTTTATTGCAGCCTCTTCAGTCTTTGTGGAGAGCAAAGTCTGCTCACAGTGATACATGTCAGGATGGTTTTGGTTTGATCCAAGGCCCATACTGGTTTTGTTGGTGGGTTTTTTTGTTTGTTTTTTGGCTTTTGAGGAGTTTTTTTGTTGGGGTTTTTTTTTTAATAGAGAAGGAAATTTTTATTGAAATCCTGCAAGGTTTTTATTTAATTTCTTCCGCCATCATGAGCAGTGGTAACTGTTGTAGCTTTGCTCACAGTGCTGGTTCCTCTCTCTGGTCCCTGGCTTTTGTACTCACCCTGAGGGTGATCTCTTGAGCTTGACTCAGCAGTGTCTGGTGGTCCAGCTGCCATTTCCTGGGAGGCTGACTTATCTCCTCTCCCCACCGACCTGAAGGTGTTCAAAAGGAAGTCATAAAATCGATATTTTCATTGTAGAAACATGGTCTATCCAAGTTTTCCACATGTTTTTGTCTTTTAAAATATGTACTCCCTTGAGGCTTGGCTCAGGGGCTGAGGAAGTGTGTTACTTGTGATCACATCTCTGAGACACCTCAGTGTGTAACACAAGAATGTGTTTGTGAGGAGCCTGTCATGAAGTCTGGAGTTCATCAGTCCACTTCTTACATGGTAGAAAGATAAAATTAATTCCAGAGAACGAGAGATGTTGGAAATGACAGAAAATCCTTGGGTAGAAAGAGGAGTAATGGTTTGCAGCCATCAGATATTTCAGATCACACAAGGGGATCAGTGCTGCAGCTGGAAGTACCAGCATTCATTGAACAGTGTTAATTAGAAATATTCCCTGGTAAGAATGCCAGGACTCTCTAGACCTGATGAGGGGAGATGCTTCCAGAGGTGCTGTGTCTTCATCAGCCTTTGTTCAGAGCTGCCAAAAATGTGACTTTGCACAGACAAGGAGAAATAAAACTCCAGTCTTGCCCAGGAGGATGGTAACAGGGAGGTGGAAGGAACTAAAATCATTGATTAAGATAAATTCTGACTCACCTTTTCAAAGTTGGAAGCTGCTCACTCCTGAGAGTTTCCTTTATCTTCCATGTAAGCATTCATTTGGATTTTTGGTTTAGGACTCCTTGCCTGCATGGCTGGCTCTGAGAAGGCTGGTGCTCAGTCCTAGGAGCTGGTCTTTGGCTTCTGCCCAGGAAAGGGGGCAGTCAGCTGGCTCATCATGCATACCTTGAGAGCAGCAATTATGGTTTAGACCAGTAAAAGCTCTGCTGTCCACAGGTCAGGCAGAAATCTGAGGAACCAAGTCTGGTGTGAAAACTAAAAGCAGTAAGAGGTGTCAGATCATGCACTGACAGTCCTCTGATTTCTCAGGTAGGCTGAAAGTGCTTTTGTTTCATGGAAACAAAAAATTTCATGGAAATTAAAAGTGGTAAAAACAGTGTTAAATGAGGAAGCAGGCTGAGCTGGGAAAAGGTTCGTCCCTTAGAGGGTGGTGGGGCACTGAACAGGCTTCCAGGGAATGGTCATGGTTCCAAGGCTGCCAGAGCTCGAGGAACAGCTGGAAAATGCTCTCAGGGACAGGGTGGGATTGTTGGAGTGTCTTGTGTAGGGTCAGGAGTTGGAATTGGTGATCCTTATGGATCCCTCCCAACTCAGGATATTCTGTAATTCACATGATCTGCTCATCATGTGCCTGGTTTTCTGGTTGGGTTGGGATGCCACAGGGTGTGCCTGTGTAACACATGGTCCCAGGGGCTTCCAGAATGGAGCTGAGACATTGCAGGGAGGCTGGAATGGCAGCACTGCCATCACCCATGGCAGGCAAATTGCTGAGGGAGTTTGTAAAGGACAGCTCTTTACTGCTGGGAACATTGATGGTGTTTGATGGAAATGAGACTGAAGAAAACCTCAACTGAAGCAGAGGTTGCATGGAAGGGATTTTTAGTGGTTGCAGTGGTCATGGTGCTCCAGACCTGTGCTTTTGTGGGGAACAAATCAATGACTGGAGGCACTTTGCATCATGAGAAACTGTCAGGATTTTCTTGTGGCAGCCCCATGGGATTTCCAAGAAGCGTCATTCTCACAGTCCTCTGTCAATATGCAGAGTTTCCTTTTTTCTCCCCCAATCCTAATCTGTGGAGTATCTATCTGATCTAATAAAACATTTTTCCAGCTTCACTGTTGGTGGTTTTGTTCCTCTTCTCTCTGAAAGCCTCTGGCCTGCTGGCAGTGGCATTGTCCAGCGAGGTTTGAAGCTTGGCACACCATCAACAAACCTTCAGGTTCCCTTTCAATCAAACGTGGTAGTGCTGAGATCTGACTTGGATTCCATCCCAAGGTTCACTGTAATCATCCTTGTATAATAGGAAGTCCAAACAACCCCAGGAAATAATTCAGACATGACTGGTGCCTTGAGTGGAATAAAGAAGTGCCTAGAAGAGACATTGAGCGCCTCAGCTCTAACTCTTTTTTATAATTATGCACTCCAAAGGAGTGGAGGCTTTGGAGATAAAGGGATTACATGCATCTCATGAGGTCTGGAAAGATGGGACAGCATCTTTCATCCACATTTTCTCATTTCTGTTTTACTGATATTGTGGCAGTTGCCACATTTTGTGGAAGAATATTGCAGAGCAGGCTCCCCTCTAACCCTGCAGTTCCTTCCCAATCTGGCACAGGTAAATTGAATCCATCTACCCTTAGGGATGAGCTTTTGGAAGAGCCTGTTGGCAAGAGCAGTGGGGGGAGAACTTAATGAGATTAAGATGCATTTCTGCAGTGTTTGTGCTGCAGGCTGTGTGGTGCTGGAGAGAGCAGCGCTTGGAGCTGGGGGATGCCCTGGCTTGCTCTTCCAGCCCTGGCTGCCTCTCTGCTGCCTGAGAAAAAACAAAATGCATCAGAGGTGTGAATCTCAGTGTAAGCCAGCACAGGGCTCACCAGAGTGAACAAACCATGTCCTGCCCCTGGCCATGAGCGTGGCAGCAGCCTGGCAGGAGGGCAAGGGCTTGGCTTTTCCTTGCCACAGCACAGCAGCTGTGGCAGGGATGTGGGCAGGGTTTGGCTGAGCACCCAGCCTTCACTCAGCTCCTGCTTGAGGCCTGGCTGCTGATGGCCCACGGGTCTCATACTTTGATATCCTTACAAATACTGGTTTGCTTTTCAATGTCTGTGTCATTTGTAAGGTTACTCATTTACTGCTTTTGATAACTTCCTCCGTAAGGAACTTGCATGTCTGTTAGCTCCCAATGAACTGTTCCTTCTCCCTGCTGGATACTTGGGAGGTTTTTACTTTTGTAGGTTTGCTCTGCTGCACTGGGAAGGGATAATTTGGAGTCCCCAGTTCTCTCTCTTCATGCTACTCATTATTTTATATGCCTCTCCTGTGGTCTCTCTCCTTTTCATTACTAATCAGGTCTGGTCTTTTCAATCCTCCTTTGTGTGATAGTTTCATTTTACAAAAGCTGAACTAGTTTCTATCAGCTCAGTTGATGTGATCTTACTCATATCAAAGGTGTTTAACAGCCGCAGTCCCGTGTACTCACTGCAAGCTCAACTTAAATTGTGTCAAGTTTTGTGCTGCTTTGCGAGTGCAAGTGGGAATGTTTGTTACAGCTGTCTTTAAATTTAAATTTGGATGTTTTAAATGAATTAAATATGAACATGAATAATGCAGCTGGTAATGTATCCTTTCTGCAATTAAATGCAAACTTTTTCATTTTGTCTCTGCTTTCAGGTTTTGCTATGTCGCAGTGTTTGTACTGACTCTGCTGTCTTGTAGGAGTGATGGGGAACTAGAGCCCATGACAGTTCAGTGGAGCCCTTGGCACTTTTGATATCTTGGTGAGTGAAAGTTGTTTGAAACTCTGGGAGAAGCACTTCATTTGCTACTAAAGGCAGCAAAGCAGTTGGTCTTTTTTTACATTTTTAAGGTAACATCCTGCTGGAATGAATTTGCACATTGATCTGTCCTTTCAGGTTATAAATTCTGGAAACCAACACTCTGTAATGCTGTTGTTCATCCTTGGGAGATTATCTTGATCTCCACAAGCAAAAGAAACTCAGCTTTTAAAAACAAAGGGAGTTTTAACTCTGATGGGCAGCTCTGTGCTAGTGTCAGGCTCTGGAGATGGAACATTGCAGCTGTGGAAATCTCAAAGGCTTTATTTGATGCAACAGTAAGATTGTGTTCTTTGTGCCATGGATCCAGCCAACAGGTCTCATCAGGGGCATGTTTGTGCCTGAGGTGATTCTGGAAGATCTGTCTCTGCATAGCCCTGTTTTGTCCCTTGGATACCAGACTAGCTTCTGCTATTTATTACTTCCACATTTTTTCAATCTTCAGTCCCTGAATGGAGTAAAGGCCACGTCCATTGGAGCCATGGTGCTCCTGTCCTGCACTGCCTGTGAGCTTGTCTGTTCTGCCTTTGACTTTCTCTCTACACTGAAGTCTCACTGGGGCATTTCAGCCTT